>NC_041388.1:199937112-200008840 GCF_002162155.2 Triticum dicoccoides | reverse complement strand
GCCGCCGCCGCCCCGCGCTGCACCGCCCCTCGTCGGAGCCGCCACCATGCTGGACCTCGCCGAAGGTATAGCGCCATTCGGTTTTTTTTTAAAACCAGATCGGTTTTCGTTAAAAAACCCTATGACGTTTTTTCGGTTTGCTGGTTTTTCCTGGTTTTTCTTTTAGTGGACGTTCGTCTGGACGTTAGTTTTAACGAACGGTTTTCGTCCGTTAGTTACAGATAACGAACGCTCATTCATTAGCCTGTTCGTCAGTTTTCTTTTATCGGATTAATCCGCGATTATTCCTGATCGCGATTTTTGATCCGATTTTCGTTCTAGTTTATCTTTTCGCTCGTTAGTCGGAATCAGGTGATTCAAGTGCCTAGATCTTCGTCTCGAGACCCTCTTTTCGCTTAACCCACTTGCACAAATTTTTGCTACTGTAAAATTTGACCTAGGTCCAGATTAGTAAACGGATCTTGTTTCTTTCGACGTTTGAGTTTCGTTGCTCCATTCGATTTGATTATTTTTGCAAACCGGAGTTCTTAAGTTGAACTTTCTGGTTAGATCTTCTTTTATTTGAGATTTACCCGTGTTTCTTAGCTTGATTGCTTATGTAAGTTATTGTTTGTTTGCGATAGAATTCCCAGAGTGCGAAGCGTGTTATTTGGAGTCTCTAGGTTACGCGGATCATCAGCAAGGCAAGTAACACTTTGATCATACCCTTTTTATCACCCAGTTTTTATGCATTAGTACCAATCCTCAAACAATGCATGGTTAGGATGTCATTAACATGTGGGTCGGGAAGTAGTTGATGAGGTAGAACCTATTACCCTGTTACATTCAAACCCTTGGGAGTTACTCTTACGCGTTGCTTATATTGCTATGCTATCCTCGTAGACGAGGTTTGGGTGAGTGAAATCCATGACAGATGTGAGATTGTTAATTAATGGTTCAACTTAAGGTGGCAACTTAAATACACATCTGGGTGGATTGAGGCACCTGGAGTACCCAGTGTTGCCTGTATTTTTTGGAAATCCCAGAGTACCCGTGTGATCTTCCTACGGACCTCCACCCAGGCTCAAAGGGAACTGAGATTATTCATGCTAGAAACTTCCGTGTGCAGTCACAAGCTATTATGGGCTCTAGCACAGTTGAGTAAGTTATGTAAAGCTCTTGAAGAGGTGGATCAGTAGGTAGTGGGATTGTAGGTTTTGTATGGTCTGCCCGGAGTAGAGAGTTAACGTTTCTGAAAGACTGTGTCTCGGTCATCCGTTTCTCAAACACCATGTAGTGCGAGAAATTCAATAGAGGCGATCGAGTCCTGTGGGGAAAAGTGCGCAAACCTCTGCAGAGTGTATAAACTAATCATGGTTAGCCGTGTCCCCGATTATGGACAAATCTTGAGTATCTAGTACTTGGATTATCCTACGTATCTCATCACTCTAAATTAATATTGTTGGGTTGTTAATTACTTTAATTGGGATTGAGTTGGAGGAACCTTCTCAATGATGTTTCAACTACCATGATAGTTAAAATTAAAATCTATTCCTTTGTTGTAGGGGAAAATTGGCTTTTCGCAAAACTATAACCATAGAGCTTTCCACCAGCCAAATATGCATGTAGTGATAGCATTATTCTGTTCTTGCTCTACTGTGTTATTTTGCCAGCATATTCCATGTGCTGACCCATTTTCGGGCTGCAACGTATTATGTTGCAGACTTTTCAGACGAGGAGTAAGGTTCGTTAGGTTGTTGTCGTGCAGCTCAGCTATGCCGTTGGAGTTGATGGACTCACTTTATCTTCCAAGCCTTCCGTTGTTATTGTATTAGATGACCTTAAGCCATATTTATTGTCACAAGTTCTCTTTGGAGACATTCGATGTAATAAGTGTGTGATTGCTACTCTGTTATAAATACTCGAGTACTGTGTGTCAGCATTACCGATCCAAGGATGACACTGAAGCATAGAGACATGACCGTTTGAGGTTGGGTCGCTACACCCCCCTGGGCGCGCCCTCCACCCTCGTGGGCCCCTCATGGCCCCCTGGCGTACTTATTCTGCCTATATATCTCCATATACCCTAAAAACATCGGGGAGCACAATAGATCGAGAGTTCCGCCACCAGAAGCCTCCGTAGCCACCGAAAGCCAATCTAGACCCGTTCCGGCACCCTGCTGAAGGGGGAATCCCTCTCCGGTGGCCATCTTCATCATCCCGGTGCTCTCCATGACGAGAAGGGAGTAATTCTCCCTCGGGGCTAAGGGTATGTACCAGTAGCTATGTGTTTGATCTCTCTCTCTCTCTCGTGTTCTTGAGGTGATACGATCTTGATGTATCGCGAGCTTTGCTATTATAGTTGGATCCTACGATGTTTTCTCCCCCCTCTACTCTCTTGTAATGGATTGAGTTTCCCCTTTGAAGTTATCTTATCCGATTGAGTCTTTAAAGATTTGAGAACACTTGATGTATGTCTTGCCGTGCGTATCTGTGGTGACAATGGGATACCACATGATTCACTTGACGTATGTTTTGGTGATCAACTTGCGGGTTCCGCCCATGAACCTATGCATAGGGGTTGGCACACGTTTTCGCCGTGATTCTCCGGTAGAAACTTTGGGGCACTCTTTGAGGTTCTATGTGTTGGTTGAATAGATGAATCTGAGATTGTGTGATGCATATCGTATAATCATACCCACAGATACTTGAGGTGACATTGGAGTATCTAGGTGACATTAGGGTTTTGGTTGATTTGTGTCTTAAGGTGTTATTCTAGTACGAACTCTAGGGCTGCTTGTGACACTTATAGGAATAGCCCAACGGATTGATTGGAAAGAATAACTTTGAGGTGGTTTCGTACCCTACCATAATCTCTTCGTTCGTTCTCCGCTATTAGTGACTATGGAGTGACTCTTTGTTTCATGTTGACGGATAGTTATGTGATCCAATTATGTTATTATTATTGAGAGGACTTGCACTAGTGAAAGTATGAACCCTAGGCCTTTTTTCCTAGCATTGCAATACCATTTGTGCTCACTTTTATCATTAGTTACCTTGCTGTTTTTATATTTTCAGATTACAAAAACCATTATATACTATCCATATACCACTCGTATCACCATCTCTTCACCGAACTAGTGCACCTATACAATTTACCATTGTATTGGGTGTGTTGGGGACACAAGAGACTCTTTGTTATTTGGTTGCAGGGTTGCTTGAGAGAGACAGTCTTCATCCTATGCCTCCTACGGATTGATAAACCTTAGGTCATCCACTTGAGGGAAATTTTCTACTGTCCTATAAACCTCTGCACTTGGAGGCCCAACAATGTCTACAAGAAGAAGGTTGTGTAGTAGACATCAATAGCGCATAAACTGGGGTTTAAGATTCTGTCACTCTCACAACCCATCATCTAATTGCTACTCCACAATGCATTCCCTTAGGCCCAAATATGGTGAAGTGTCATGTAGTCGATGTTCAGATGACACCACTAAGGGAATCACAACATACATACTATCAAAATATCGAACACATATAAGGTTCACATGATTACTTGCAACATGATTTCTCCCGTGACCTCAAGAACAAAAGTAACTACTCACAATTGATAATCATGATCAATATCAGAGGGTATTAAATAGCATATTGGATCTGAACATATAATCTTCCACCAAATAAACCATATAGTAATGAACTACAAGATGTAATCAACACTACTAGTCACCCACAAACACCAATCTATAGTTTCGGTAACAAGACTGAACACAAGAGATGAACTAGGGTTTGAGATGAGATGGTGTTGTTGAAGATGTTGATGGATATTGCCCTCCCCAAGATGGGAGAGTTGTTGGTGATGATGATGACGATGATTTCCCACTTCGGGAGGGAAGATCCCCCAGCGGAATCGCTCTGCCGGAGGGCAAAAGTGCTCTTGTCCAAGTTCCACCTCTAGACGGCGGCGCTCCTTCTCGAAAGTCCTCCCTCTATTTTTTCTAGGTCAAAATGACTTATATACCAGAAGATGGGCACCGGAGGTGGGCCTGGGTGAGCACAACCCACCAAGGCGTGCCTAGGCTCCCTGCCGCGCCCAGGTGGGTTGTGCCCACCTGGTGGACCTCCTCTAGTACTTATTTGCTCCAATATTCATCATATGTTCCATAAAAATTCTCTGTGAAGTTTCATCTTGTTTGGAGCTGTGCAGAATAGGTAGCTTGACGTAGCGTCTCCAGGTCCAGATTTCCAGCTGCGGGAATTCTCCCTCTTTGTGTGTACCTTGCAAATTATGAGAGAAAAGGCATGAGAATTACTCCAAAAAGCATTATTATGCATAAAAACACCATAAATAATAGTATAAAAACATGATGCAAAATGGACGTATCAAAGCCCTCCGTGATAGAATTCCCCTCCGGCAGGTTGCCGAAAAAGGTCCCTAGATGGGATCTCATGGGTACAGAAGGTTGCGACGGTGGAAAAGTGTTTTCGTGGATGCCTCTGTTGGTTTGGGGATATATGGGAATATCTAGGCGTAGAAATTAGGTCAGGAGGTGCATGAGAGGCCTACAAGGGTGGGGGCGCGCCCTCCGTCCTTGTGGTCACCTCGTGGCTCCTTCGACTTCATCTCCAAGTCTCCTGGTTGTCTTCTGATCCAAGAAAATCATCGCGAAGGTTTTATTCCATTTGGACTCCATTTGGTATTCCTTTTCCGCGAAACTCAAAAATAGGGAAAAAACAGGAACTGGCACTAGGCTCTAGGTTAATAGGTTAGTCCCAAAAATAATATAAAATAGCATAATAATGCATATAAAACATCCAAAACAAATAATATAATAGCATAGAACAATAAAAAAATATAGATACGTTGGAGACGTATCAAGCATCCCCAAGCTTAATTCCTGCTCGTCCTCGACTAGGTAAATGATAAAACCGACTTTTTATGTGGAATGCTACCTAACATATTTATCCATGTAATTTCTTTATTGTCGCGTGAATGTTTAGATCCGTATGATTCAAAACAAAAGTTTAATATTGACATAAATACAATAATACTTCAAGCATACTAACAAGGCAATTATGTATTCTCAAAATAACATGGCCAAAGAAATCTTATCCCTACAAAATCATATAGTCTGGCTATGCTCCATCTTCATCACATAAAATATTTAAATCATGTACAACCCCGATGACAAGCCAAGCAATTGTTTCATACTTTTGATGTTCTCAAACTTTTTCAATTTTCACGCAATACATGAGCATGAGCCATGGACATGGCACTATAGGTGGAATAGAAGGTGCTTGTGGAGAATACAAGAAGAAGGAGATAGTCTCACATCAACTAGGCGTATCAACAGACTATGGAGATGCCCATCAATAGATATCAATGTGAGTGAGTAGGGATTGCCATGCAACGGATGCACTAGAGCTATAAGTTTATGAAAGCTCAGAAAGAAAACTAAGTGGGTGTGCATCCAACTTGCTTGCTCATGAAGACCTAGGGCATTTTGAGGAACCCCGTCGTTGGAATATACAAGCCAAGTTCTATAATGAAAAATTCCCACTAGTATATGAAAGTGATAATATAGGAGACTATCTATCATGAAGATCATGGTGCTACTTTGAAGCATAAGTGTGGTAAAAGGATAGTAGCATTGCCCCTTCTCTCTTTTCCCTCTTTTTTTTATTTGGGCCTTCTCTCATTTTATTGGCCTCTTTTTTTGTCCGGAGTCTCATCCCGACTTGTGGGGGAATGATAGTCTCCATCATCCTTTCCTCACATGGTACAATGCTCTAATAATGAAGATCATCACACTTTTATTTACTGTAACGCCCTCGATGCGGATATATCTCCCACGTGTCGAAGCACGACTTAGAGGCATAACCGCATTGAAAGCAATGTCGCAAGTGAGGTAATCTTCACAACAACCCATGTAATACATAAGGGAAAGAGATACATAGTTGGCTTACAATCGCCACTTCACACAATTACATGAATAAAGCATTACATCAACCAGATACAATCAAGGTCCGACTACGGAACCAAAATAAAATAAGACTACCCCAAATGCTACACAGATCCCCGATCGACCCCAATTGGGCTCCACTACTGATCAACTAGAACGAAACAACACAAAGGACAAGATCTTCAACGAGCTACTCCTTGATCTTAGTTGCGTCACCTGCTCGGTAACATCGGCACCTGCAAACTGGTTTTGGAAGTATCTATGAGTCACGGGGATTCAGCAATCTCACACCCTCGCGATCAAGACTATTTAAGCTTATAGGTAAGGTAAAGGTATGACGTGGAGCTGCAGCAAGCGACTAGCATATATGGTGGCTAACCTATACGCAAAAGAGAGCGAGAAGAGAAGGCAAAAGCACGGTCAGGAATCTATGATCAAGAAGTGATCCTCGAGCAACCTACGTCAAGCATTACTCCAACACCGTGTTCACTTCCCGGACCCCGCCGAGAAGAGACCATCACGGTTACACACGCAGTTGGTGCATTTTAATTAAGATCAACTTCGAGTTTTCTACAACCAGACATTAACAAATTCACATCTGCCCATAACCGCGGGCACGGCTTTCGAAAGTTCAATCCCTGCAGGGGTGTCCCAACTTAGCCAATCACAAGCTCTCACGGTCAACGAAGGATATTCCTTCGCCCAAGACATTCCGATCAGACTCGGCATCCAGGTTACAAGACATCTCGACAATGGTAAAACAAGTCCAGCAACACCGCCCGAATGTGCCGACAAATCCCGATAGGAGCTGCACATATCTCGTTCTCAGGGCACACTCAGATGAGACTAGCTACGAGTAAAACCAACCCTCATGTTTCCCCGAGATGGCCCCGCAGGCAGCTCAGTTTGGACCAACACTCAGAGGAGCACTGACCCGGGGGGGTTTAAATAAAGATGACACTTGAGTCTGCAGAACCCAAGGGAAAGAAAAGGCTAGGTGGCAAATGGTAAAACCAAGGTTGGGCATTGTTGGAGGAGTTTTATTCAAGGCGAACTGTCAAGGGGTTCCCATTTAACCCAACCGCGTAAGGAACGCAAAATCCGGGAACATAACACCGATATGACGGAAACTAAGGCGGAAAGAGTGGAACAAAACACCAGGCATAAGGTCGAGCCTTCCACCCTTTACCAAGTATATAGATGCATTGATTAAATAAGAGATATTGTGATATCCCCACATATAAACATGTTCCAACAAGGAACAACATATCCATATTCCAACAAGGAACAAACTTCATCTTCACCTGCAACTAACAACGCTATAAGAGGGGCTGAGCAAAGCGGTATCATAGCCAAACAACGGTTTGCTAGGACAAGGTGGGTTAGAGGCTTGGATTAACAATATGGGAGGCATGATAAGCAAGTGGTAGGTATCGCGGCATAGGCATAGCAAAAGAGCGAGCAACTAGCAAGCAAAGATAGAAGTGATTTCGAGGGTATGGTCATCTTGCCTGAAATCACGCAAGGAAGAAGAACGAGTCCATGAAGAATTCAAACGGACGAAGTCGAACGAATCCTCACAAGTGCGAAATTATCTGAACCACCCCGAAGAAGCAACACCGGAAAGAAGCACACAATCATGGTAAACAATCAACACATGAACATGGCATGATATGCGAGATGCGATATGCGGTGCATATGCATGATTTGGAAAGGAATGATTGAACCTGGCCTCAACTTGGAAATCCAAGAGTGCCACTGGAAAGGGGAGATGATTTTGGTCGAAATCGATATAAAGATCACCGGAATCGGATGCACGGTTTGGAAATGGAAAGCAAAACAAATATGGCACCGGTCTGCGATAATCAGCAAGTGACAATCTAAATGCATCAAGATAAATATGCTACATCACTCAAACATAACAACAAAATACATGGCAGGGATCCACTCATGATGCTTGACAAAAGATGAACATTGAGCTATGGCTAAATCACTCGTTAACAGGTTCAAACAAGCATGGCAAAAGAGCAAATGATAACAGGTTTCAGACTTAGTGAAATTAACACAAGTCTGGAATATATCATCAGGAAGCAAATTTTAGAGCATGAAAACTACATGCTACAGGAACATATAATGGCAAAGCAAGGCATGGCATGAAGCTACTCAAAGCATATAACAAAAGTCCCTTAGTGACCATGAGCCAAAAGGGATCAGAGAAAACAATTGCAAGCATGTGAACATAGCAAAAAACATAAACAGATTTAGACTTAGTGAAAAACTGGAGCATGGCAAAACAGATAACGAGTAGGCATGTTTACGAGCTCGATGCACTCACTACAAAGCATGGCATGATAATATAAGCATACACCCATCAAGCAGACATGGCATAGAAGCTATACATGGCAAGAACAACAATATAGCATGCATGAATCAACAACAACAAGCTTGGCAAAATTGAAAAACATGTTAACAATCTGCCAGGAACATTGTATAGCAAAAGTAGAGCTTCATTGACTCAAGCTAGGGTGCTCCATAATTGCAAAAAAAGACATGCATGGATAGAGCACCACAATATTAACAAAACATCCTTACTGAACATGCTCAAAACAGGCACGGATCACTAGGAAACAACATGAACATATGGCATAAAAATAATGACAGGACAAGGACTTAGTGAAATTCGAAGTCCCTGAAATCAGCATCATTGAGTAAGCTACTTTGCAAGCTTGTGCTAGTCACCACAAAGATCACAAAAATACATGGCATACACCCCTGTGAAGATGGAATGGCATTCTACAAAACACATGTAGAGCTCAGGATCATAGCATGCACACATTAATCATGGCAAAATGACAAAAGGCCATTCGCTGAATCAGATCTGACATAATCCTCACATAGCCCTCTTCCAACAGCATTTCGGGCATCAAGATGAGCTCAAATGAAAATGATGCAATGAGATGAAATGATGTACTCGTCGAGACGAACATTTTGATATGCTACACACACGAATCGGAGCTACGGATGCAGAGTTATGGCATGTCAAAGTATGCAAGAAAATTAGGGTTGGAGGGGAAAAAGTCAACCGTGACTTGAATCTGGATCTGGAGGCACGCAATCCGAGGAGATCGCCGGAGAGGAAAACGAGGTCGCCGGAGATCGAGGGAGGTGGCCGGAGCTGGGGCGCGCCGGCGACGAGGAGGATCCGGGCGGCGGCGGAGGACGGCGTCGGGGTCTCAGCGGAGCTCACCGGCGAAGCGGCGCGGTGGAGCGCAGCGGGGTCGGTGCTGGCGACGGACTTGGATGGCAAGGCGGCACGCTCAGACGAAGGCGGCGGCCGTGGGCGAGGAGCCGGGCGGCGGGATCCCCAGGCGCGGGCGGCGCGGCTAACGGGCCTCAGGGGCCCAGAGCGGGCTTGCCTGGGACGGCGGCGGGAGAGAGGAGGCGGCGACAGGTGGCGGCTTCCGGTAGGCGGCGGTTGTGTCCGGCCGCACGGATGTGCTGGGGCTAGGGTTAGGGGGGTTTTGGATCCGGAATTTCAGGGAGGGGATCTATTTATAGAGGTAGAGGAAGCTAGGAAGCTCCAAATGAGGTGCGGTTTGCGGCCACGCGATCGTGATCGAACACTCTAGATGATGGGAGAGATCTAGGTGGGTTTTGGGCCAGTTTGGAAGGGTGTTGGGCTGCAACACACATGAGGCCTTCACGGTTCCTCGGTTAACCGTTGGAGTATCAAACAAAGTCCAAATGGCACGAAACTTGACAGGTGGTCTACCGGTAGTAAACCAAGGCCGCATGGCAAGTCTCGGTTCAATCCGAAAACGTTTAACACCCGCACACGAAAAGAGGTAGAAAGGGACATCGGAGGACATAGGAGCACCGGATTGCAAAACGGACAACGGGGAAAATGCTCGGATGCATGAGACGAACATGTATGCAAATGAAATGCACATGATGACATGATATGCGATGCATGACACGCAAGCAATGACAAGGAAACAACAACGAATAACTGGAGGACACCTGGCCCATCGGTCTCGGGGCGCTACAACACTCCACCACAACGAGAGGATCTCATCCCGAGATCTAGAATGGCACCGGAGGGAAAACAGAAGAGAAAAAGAAGAGGTAAAACTAAGTTGCTCCTTTGACAAATGAGTGAAACCAAAGAACCTTGAAATGTTGAACAACTTGAAAGAGAGAATACAATGGAGATGAACGAAGTTGAAAACACTCCGTTAGAAAAGAGGAACAAGGGAGAACAAATTCGGATAGCACTCCGATTGAAAAGAAAAGGAATTGAATAAGAACTTGATAAGAAGAGAAGATACTTGATAAATTCACAACATACTGCCTCCGGAACTATTGAATGAATGGAAAAAAGGGGTAAGAAAGATCTCAGACAGCACTCCGGTTGAAAAGAGATGCAAGGCTTGATAAGGCGAAAATAACTTGAGCAAAAATGGCACCACACTCCGGTTAAATGGATAAGCATGAAAAGAACAAGATCCTGACAAGAACAAGAAGAAGGTTTGAAGAGAGCAGCAACACAATGCCTCCGGAACAAAAGTAAGAATGGAATGAACGAAGGGAAAACAAGATCTTGAGAGAGCACTCTTACAACAAATGCTAGAACAGAGTTGTTGGAAAACTAACAACGAAAAGAATAAGCTTGATATGGTCTTATGGAATACATCTCAAATTATGAGGTGACAACCTGCCACTCACGGGAAAAAGAATTGGATTGATAAGAACAAGGAGATGAGAAGCTATTTCACCGGGAGGATAAATGAAGAACTTGGATCATTGATAAACACCATAAGAGCGACAATCATTAAAGGAAAGCTTTAGGTGAAATATAGCCCAAGATAACTCCAATGAAGAGATTGATGGATTTAAAATATCTCATTCTCGATAACTTGTGAATCAGGAAGCACGAAGGGAAATTATCAAGAATGACATAACACCACCTCAAAAGATATGCGTGGAAGATTTGTACTCCGGATTGCAAAATGAAGAAAGCATGAGATCATCTGAAAAGAATCTCGATGAACACTTTGAGAAGGAATTAAATCCTTGATGAACCAACATGTAGGACATCCTTGAAGAACTCCGATAACAAAAGAAATGATCAATCAAAATGAAAGAGAAGTTGAAAACACCAAGTGAAGCCTTGCGATGATTTAGATGGACCTCCGTGATAATTAGAGCTTGGAACTCCAAGAAAGAAAAATATGGCACAATTGAAAATCGAGAACTTGATGAGCCTCTAGAATACGGAATTAATCATTTGGGTGAATCAAGAATAAGAATTATGTTATGCTCATCCTTCACCAATTTAGATTGATAACAAACATTGGATTTGGCATACTACTTATTATCGTAGAAAAGGATTAAGAGAGATATAGCACAAACTTGAGAAAGTCTTCAACGAACCACCGGTAGGACTGAAACAACGAATGAATTGATATGATAACGAAGGAAGAGAAATCTTGAATGGACCACCATAAGAATTGAAAACGAACGAAGTAAAAGGGATGAATCACCGGTAAGAATTGGAAAACGAATGAAGATACTTGCGGGAATTTAGATACAAGTGATGAAGAAATCGCAAACTGATTAGAGATTACTTGAGCGATGCACCGGTAAGATTTCGAGAATAAGAGTTGAAAGCTGAGAATGAATAATTCTGAGATGATAGCCTCCGGACAATCAAACTGAAAATAATCATGAATAGCTCCGGATGGGGTGAAAAGAATTCTCACAATCGAAAATAATTATGAGAGGATAGCACGAATCTAGAATAACAACTCCTCAAGAGAACGGATAAGGATTTAAGAGGAACTCTTCTTCAGTCTTCAAAATCTGAGAATGACGACGAGAAACACCACCATGAATTATTTAGACACTCCAGAAGAATCAAAAGCGAAGAGGTAGAGCCAACGATGAAAAGAATTTGAAAGTGATATTGAAGAATTCAATTGACTGATGAAAATTCATTCTTATGTCAAACTTCGAAAAAGAATTGAGAATAACTCCGGGAGAATTAGAAGAGTCTGGTAAGATCCTGGGAAAAGACATGTGGGTTAGGGCCCACTGAAAAGATACACCGCTGAACGATTTTGAAGAGAGCTTGCACCGGTTGATTTAAAAGGCTTGAATGAGATAACATCATCAAAAGAGTTTGAACGAAAGCAGAGTGGAAACATGAATCTTCGAGATATCTTGAGCACTCCGGAACAATTGAATAGAGAGAGGTGAAAGATTAAGAGGTGCAATGGCATGGGAAAGCATTTGAAACGAGGAAATGGATATGATCAACACCAAAAGCTTGAATTGAATCCACCGGAGAAGAAAGAAAACCGAGAATGATGAGCTTGAAGCTCCATTAGAATCTTCATGAGAATCGCCGGAAAAGAACATTGACGAAAAAGAATGGAGAGACTTCACATCAATAAACTGGATACATGATTAAGAAATATTAGCCCTTGAAGAAAAGGGTGGGAGGGTGGGAAAACAAAGGCAATTTGGGACGGAAGAAATGAACACCGTTGAAAGAAGTGATAATTCATCTTGCGGATGTTGAAAAAGATCGGATCCACTTGAAGAGAAACACGCCGGTTGAAAAGAATTGACATGACAATCTCGATGGTTATGACAGATTAGCATCCAGATAGAAATATGAGAACATCGCTTAGGGAAGGTATGGAATCAACACTTGACATTGAAGCAACTTGAATACCTCAATCAAAACAAAAACAAAGGATTGGCTTGCAGAAAAGCCGGAAATACCCGCGTGATCCTAAAAAAATTTAGTGAAATTTGAGAAGAGAAGAGTCAAAACTCTACGTCAGGATGCATCACCAGAGCGATGAAGGGACTGAGGAGTAAAAATAATTCCTAACTCTCCGATATATAATTCCTAAAAGACTCAAAACATTTTTTTAGACTCAACAACGCCAGCGATTCGATCAAGCAGGGGGCTCCTAAGGTCGGGGAAGCCTCTGATTACGAACTTGTAACGCCCTCGATGCGGTTATATCTCCCACGTGTTGAAGCACGACTTAGAGGCATAACCGCATTGAAAGCAATGTCGCAAGTGAGGTAATCTTCACAACAACCCATGTAATACATAAGGGAAAGAGATACATAGTTGGCTTACAATCGCCACTTCACACAATTACATGAATAAAGCATTACATCAACCAAATACAATCAAGGTCCGACTACGGAACCAAAATAAAATAAGACTACCCCAAATGCTACACAGATCCCCGATCGACCCCAACTGGGCTCCACTACTGATCAACTAGAACAAAACAACACAAAGGACAAGATCTTCAATGAGCTCCTCCTTGAGCTTGGTTGCGTCACCTGCTCCGTAATATCGGCACCTGCAAACTGGTTTTGGAAGTATCTGTGAGTCACGGGGACTCAGCAATCTCACACCCTCGCGATCAAGACTATTTAAGCTTATAGGTAAGGTAAAGGTATGAGGTGGAGCTGCAGCAAGCGACTAGCATATATGGTGGCTAACCTATACGCAAAGGAGAGCGAGAAGAGAAGGCAAAAGCACGGTCGAGAATCTATGATCAAGAAGTGATCCTAGAGCAACCTACGTCAAGCACTACTCCAACACCATGTTCACTTCCCGGACCCCGCCGAGAAGAGACCATCACGGTTACACACGCGGTTGGTGCATTTTAATTAAGATCAACTTCGGGTTTTCTACAACCGCACATTAACAAATTTCCATCTGCCCATAACCGCGGGCACGGCTTTCGAAAGTTCAATCCCTGCAGGGGTGTCCCAACTTAGCCCATCACAAGCTCTCACGGTCAACGAAGGATATTCCTTCTCCCAAGACATTCCGATCAGACTCGGCATCCAGGTTACAAGACATCTCGACAATGGTAAAACAAGTCCAGCAACACGGCCCAAATGTGCCGACAAATCCCGATAGGAGCTGCACATATCTCGTTCTCAGGGCACACTCAGATGAGACTAGCTACGAGTAAAACCAATCCTCATGTTTCCCCGAGGTGGCCCCTCAGGCAGCTCAGTTTGGACCAACACTCAGAGGAGCACTGGCCTGGGGGGGGGGGTTTAAATAAAGATGACCCTTGAGTCTGCAGAACCCAAGGGAAATAAAAGGCTAGGTGGCAAATGGTAAAACCAAGGTTGGGCATTGCTGGACGAGTTTTATTCAAGGCGAACTGTCAAGGGGTTCCCATTATAACCCAACCGCGTAAGGAATGCAAAATCCGGGAACATAAC
The DNA here is from genome assembly GCF_002162155.2 of Triticum dicoccoides. Lineage (NCBI taxonomy): Eukaryota > Viridiplantae > Streptophyta > Magnoliopsida > Poales > Poaceae > Triticum > Triticum dicoccoides. Next base: position 199,994,627 of record NC_041388.1, on the reverse strand, counting down.
ACTGATATGACGGAAACTAGGGCGGCAAGAGTGGAACAAAGCACCAGGCATAAGGCCGAGCCTTCCACCCTTTACCAAGTATATAGATGCATTAATTAAATAAGAGATATTGTGATATCCCCACATATAAACATGTTCCAACAAGGAACAAACTTCATCTTCACCTGCAACTAACAACGCTATAAGAGGGGCTGAGCAAAGCGGTACCATAGCCAAACAATGGTTTGCTAGGACAAGGTGGGTTAGAGGCTTGGATTAACAATATGGGAGGCATGATAAGCAAGTGGTAGGTATCGCAGCATAGGCATAGCAAAAGAGCGAGCAACTAGCAAGCAAAGATAGAAGTGATTTCGAGGGTATGGTCATCTTGCCTGAAATCCCACAAGGAAGATGAACGAGTCCATGAAGAAGTCAAACGGATGAAGTCAAACGAATCCTCACAAGTGCGACATTATTGGAACCAACCCGAAGAAGCAACACCGGAAAGAAGCAAACAATCATGGTAAACAACCAACAAATGAACATGGCATGATATGCGAGATGCGGTATGCGGTGCATATGCATGATTTGGAAAGGAATGATTGAACCTAGCCTCAACATGGAAATCCAAGAGTGCCACTGGAAAGGGGAGATGATTTCGGTCGAAATCGATATAAAGATCACCGGAATCAGATGCACGGTTTGGAAATGGCAAGCAAAACAAATATGGCACCGGTGTGCGATAATCAGCAAGTGACCATATAAATGCATCAAGATAAATATGCTACAGCACTCAAACATAACAACAAAATACATGGGAGGGATCCCCTTATGATGCTTGACAAAATATGAACACTGAGCTATGGCTAAATCACTCACTAACAGGTTCAAACAAGCATGGCAAAAGAGCAAATGATAACAGGTTTCAGACTTAGTGAAATTAACACAAGTCTGGAATTTATCATCAGGAAGCAAACTTTAGAGCATGAAAACTACATGCTACAGGAACATATCATGGCAAAGCAAGTCATGGCATGAATCTATTCAAAGCATATAACAAAAGTCCCTTAGTGACCATGAGCCAAAAGGGATCAGAGAAAACAATTGCAAGCATGTGAACATAGCAAAAACATAAACAGATTCAGACTTAGTGAAAAACTGGAGCATGGCAAAACAGATAACGAGTAGGCATGTTTACGAGCTCGATGCACTCACTACAAAGCATGGCATGATAATATAAGCATACACCCATCAAGTAGACATGGCATAGAAGCTATACATGGCAAGAACAACAATATAGCATGCATGAATCAACAACAACAAGCTTGGCAAAATTGCAAAACATGTTAACAATCTGCCAGGAACATTTTATAGCAAAAGTAGAGCTCGATTGACTCAAGCTAGGGTGCTCCATAATTGCAAAAAAAGACATGGATGGATAGATCACCACAATTTTAACAAAACATCCTTACTGAACATGCTCAAAAGAGGCACGGATCACTAGGAAACAACATGAACATATGGCATAAAAATAATGACAGGACAAGGACTTAGTGAAATTCTAAGTCCCTGAAATCAGCATCATTGAGTAGGCTACTTTGCATGCTTGTGCTAGTCACCACAATGATCACAAAAATACATGGCATACACCCCTGTGAAGACGGAATGGCATTCTACAAAACACATGTAGAGCTCAGGATCATAGCATGCACACATTAATCATGGCAAAAATGACAAAAGGCCATTTGCTGAAATAGATCTGACATAATCCTCACATAGCCCTCTTCCAATAGCATTTCGAGCATCAAGATGAGCTCAAATGAAAATGATGCAATGGGATGAAATGATGTACTCTTCGAGGCAAACATTTTGATATGCTACACACACGAATCGGAGCTACAGATGCAGAGTTATGGCATGTCAAAGTATGCAAGAAAGTTAGGGTTGGAGGGGAAAAAGTCAACCGTGACTTGAATCTGGATCTGGAGGCACGCAATCCGAGGAGATCGCAGGAGAGGAAAACGAGGTCGCCGGAGGTCGAGGGAGGTGGCCGGAGCTGGGGCGCGCCGGCGACGTGGAGGATCCGGGCGGCGGCGGAGGACGGCGCCGGGGTCTCGGCGGAGCTCGCCGGTGAAGCGGCGCGGTGGTGCGGCGAGGCGGCGGGGTGGAGCGCGGTGGGGTCGGTGCCGGCGACGGACTTGGACGGCGAGGCGGCGCGCTCAGACGAAGGCGGCGGCCGCGGGCGAGGAGCCGGGCGGCGGGATCCCCAGGCGCGGGCGGCGCGGCTAACGGGCCTCGGGGGCCCGGAGCGGGCTTGCCCGGGCCGGCGGCGGGAGAGAGGAGACGGCGACAGGTGGCAGCTTCCGGTAGGCGGCGGCGGTTGTGTCCGGCCGGACCGGACATGGCCGGCCGCACGGATGTGCTGGGGCTAGGGTTAGGGGGTTTTTGGATCCGGAATTTCGGGGAGGGGATCTATTTATAGAGGTAGAGGAAGCTAGGAAGCTCCAAATGAGGTGCGGTTTGCGGCCACGCGATCGTGATCGAATGCTCTAGATGATGGAAGAGATCTAGGTGGGTTTTGGGCCAGTTTGGCAGGGTGTTGGGCTGCAACACACACGAGGCCTTCACGGTTCCTCTGTTAACCGTTGGAGTATCAAATGAAGTCCAAATGGCACGAAACTTGATAGGCTGTCTACCGGTAGTAAACCAAGGCCGCATGGCAAGTCTTGGTTCAATCCGAAAACGTTTAACACCCGCACACGAAAAGAGGTAGAAAGGGACACCGGAGGACATAGGAGCGCCGGATTGCAAAACGGACAACGGGGAAAATGCTCGGATGCATGAGACGAACTTGTATGCAAATGAAATGCACATGATGACATGATATGCGATGCAAGACACGCAAGCAATGATAAGGCAACAACGGCGAATAACTGGAGGACACCTGGCACATCGGTCTCGGGGTGCTACAAATACTTCCAACTCAAGAATTACAACTCAATACTTAGAACAAAATATGACTCTATATGAATGCCTCCGGTGGTGTACCGGGATGTGCAGTGAATCAAGAGTGACATGTATGAAAGAATTATGAATGGTGGCTTGGCCACAAATGCGATGTCAACTACATGATCATGCAAAGCAATATGACAATGATGACACGTGTCATAATAAACGGAATGGTGGAAAGTTGCATGGCAATATATCTCGGAATGGCTATGGAAATGCCATAATAGCTATGTATGGTGACTGTTTTGAGGAAGGTATATGGTGGGTTTATGGTACCGGCAAAAGTTGCGCGGTACCAGAGAGGCTAGCAATGGTGGAAGGGTGAGAGCTCAGACCCTGCAGCACTTCTTTGGCACGAAGCATGAAGACATCTGGAAGCTTCTTTTCAAGGCCTAGAAGTCATGGCCTGGAATGACCGAAGACCTCGGCCTCGACTGCGCTCACCCGGCCACCCCGGTAAGTTTTCAGATTTCCAAACGTAACCTCTACTTGTAGATTCGAGGAGTATGCTAAGCCTTCCTTTTCTCCTTCAGATCTGGACGAAGAAAGCGGAGCGAATCAAGTGTCCGGCTCCGCTGCCTGAAGATCTAGCTATCCCTCTACTAACTAAGATGCTGGTTCCGGCGCCGTACCAGGCGCCGAAGAAGAAGGCCAAGAAGAAGGGCAAGGAGGCCAAAAGTGGCCTCTGCCGTAAAGGTACTTCAGACATCGCGTCTGAATACACCGAGGTTCTCTCCTCCCACGAGGGAGACGAAGATGAGGAGGAAGAGGAGGAGAGCAATTCTCCCCTCAAGGGAGAGAAGAAAAGGGTGGCGTCCGCGGACCTAGAAGCGGAGGCACCCAAGAAGGGGAAGATTTCCCTTTCGGATGATTCAGATTCGGACACCGAATTCATCCCTGAGCGCTGCCTCAGGCCGAAGCCCCCGGCCAAGTCGTAAGTATTTAAATATACTATACATACATCTGGCCTTTTTTACAGATCGTGGTATAACATTTTATTTACGTACTTTCAATTCGGCCCGTGATCTCCCCGAACAATCGTCGTCTTTGGGAAACTCGTTGGCGCCAGAGATGATGGAGAGCGAAACTCCTCCACGAGCCTCTCCGCCATGAGCCGCGGATGACACCGTGGTGTTATCCCAAAGGACTTCTCCGGGCCGGGGGGAGGCGCGGAAGGCCGCTGAAACGATGCCAGAGGGTGATGCCTCGGCTGCCGAAAACATGGGGGATACTACCCCCATGGAAATTGATGACGGGGGCTTGGATCAGTCCGGCCCCTAGCCGAATACCACTCCAGAGACCCACGTAGCTCCTGAGTCGAGCAAGCAGCCCCCTTGAAGGCAAGGGGGTGTCGACTCCACCGGCGACCTCTATCAATCCGGAGGCACCGGATATGTTGAGGGAAGCACTTCAATGTGCTTCCATCGTGGAAGAGCACTGTACCCTGATGGATGCGGTGATAGAGAAGGTTCAATCCACTAAAAGCGGCTGAATGAAGCTTTCACTAGCCTGTTAACAGGTTTTGAGGTAAGTGATATAACATGCTTTAGCCACTTTTCGTATTGGAAGAATATGCCTGTATATAGATAGTAGCCCCTAAGACTCTATTTGGGTCTTTTGAAAAAGGAGCCGGATAGAGGATCAAATAGTCGCCGGAGATAACGCGTTCATCTATTTTGATAAACAGGCTTCACTGTTGGAGGATTCAGCTAGGGATGCTGAAGTATCCGAACTCCAGCAGAAACTGAAGCTGGCTGACGATGAGATCGACCGTATTAACAAGCGGTTCGATGAGTCCCGGGGTATGCTTTATTTTTGAAAGAGACCCCTTTACAACCCTAAATTATAATGCAAAATCGGAGTTTAAGCTCATGCGCCGCTATGCAAATGGTTGTAGGCAACGTGACCAAGGTCGAGGCCCTCAAGAATGCCCTTGCCGAAGCCAAGGAGGAGGCGATGTCAAGCAAAGTAGCCACAGAGAAAGCGGCTGCGGATGTAGAGGCCGAAAAGGCCACCCGCCTTCAGTACGAGGCGAGGGTGACCAAAGTAGAGCAGGCGCTCCAGGAAGCCACCACCAAGTGTGAGTCCTTGGAGGAGAGCAACAAGGCCCAAGCGGCCGAGCTCACCAAGGCTCTTCAAGCTGCGAAGGAGGCTCGGTCCGAGTCCCAGGCGGCTCACGAGAAGATCAAGCAAGCCGGACAGATAGCGGCTGGTAAGCCTTTTCTTTTACAAAGTATATTTGGCGGTCGAAGATATGCTTTGCTAAATCGACTATGGAGTGCTCCAGTCGCTTTTGCGAATCTCCCGAGGAGTGCTATCGACGCCGCCGAGTATTTCCGGGACCAAGAAGGGAATGCGATGGAGAAGCTCTTCTGGTCGCAGTACTTGGCTCCGGAGCGGCCGGCACTACTGAACAATCAGATGATGCAGCTGGCAGAGCTGCATAGGATGTCCGGTTTGGCCATGAAGGACATCATAGTCCGTCTATGGCCAACCAGACCTATTCCGAGCAGCTACTTCAGTTTGGTCAAGCGGCTTGGGGACGCCTTGCCCCGAGTAGAGGCCGTGAAGCGCTCGGTGTGTATAGAAGGTGCGCGGATGGCCTTTGCCCATGTCAAGATGCAGTGGGCCAAAATGAAGGCCACCATCGTGGCCGTCGAGGGTCCGCCCGGGGGCAAGGACCATCGTACACTCGAGCGTTACTTTGAGGATGTCTTGGAAGGTACCCGCCTAATAGAGGGCCAATGCTCAAAGGACATCATGTTCAAGTGAATGTGTCTGAACTACCTGGATTTTGTATAAACCAAAACTTTGTAATATAAACAAAGGCCTTGTGATATATTGTATGCATTTATCGTAAAGTGCTATTCCCCCTGTGCGGCCGTTTTTAATTCTTGAGAATTGACCCATTGTCGGCTTCAGCCCCCATGTAGATACCATGGGGGTGTTCGTAATAGCGCGTGACCACACGACCCAATCCATAAAGGAGGTGGCAGCATGGCGAACCAGGCAATCGAACTATACGGTTTTATCATTCTCACTTTAGCCATGGGAGTTTGATAATGGGATTGTAGGTTAGCCCCTGGTGCGTATGTGGCTACCGAACTTGGATGCATTTTAAATGCTTGATTGGAAAAAGCCAGTCCTTCCTGTAATACGGAAGAAATCGCTAAAGACTTAGTAAGTCACTGAATTGCTGACCAGCTCTCGCTGCATCATGAGAGTCAGTTTTCGACTTTCTCTACTGAGGTGTTTGACCAAGACAGCCAGAAATACAATCACAGTAGTTCTACCTTTACTACCTTAGCCGAAAAAACGGAATGTAAGGTAGCAAGCACAGGAGCCGGGCAACCCAACTATTGACCAAAGACGTGATTCGGAGCCGATGCATATAATGCAATATTCGGGACGCCGAAGTATACCCTGAGAGTGTTCGGACTTTCTATTCTTGTGAATGTATATATGGCTGGAAATAGAGCCCCTGACGATTTAAGTCATACCAGGGTGTATATGCCAATTCAGACATAAAATGGGAAAACAGATTAGGAAATAAGCCAATACCGAACAAGGTTGGAAAAAACTATTTCCATTATATCTGATTAGTACGTCAAAACGTATTTTTATAGAGGATGATATAAGCATCAGGGTCATTTTACATGCTGAGAACAAGGGAAAGTTGTATACAGGTCTAAATTTGAAAAGATGATCTTGAAGATCTTTTGGACACTCTGTCGCACGTCTACGCCGCCTTTCCCTATAGTATATGGTCCTTTGAGAGGATCGACAATCGAGTGTGTATAAGGGGCCTGGAAGAGGACCCTAAGTGCCATCGACGAGTGGAGTAGGTTGTAAAGAACCTGAAAAGGAAAAAACAAGAAGAAAAAGATAGAAGAATATAAAGGTCCAGATAGGGTCGAGCCGTATTGTGGACTTTATTTTTAGGAGGCCTCCGTCCTTGCCCATGGTATTTTTAGTGCGTAATTATGTACGCGCGGTACATATGCCGCTATCAAGTTGGGGTTTTGACGGAGGCCGGACTGCTAGTCTAGCTCTCGACGAGCCGGACTATCATTCCGCAGGGTAGACCAGACTCGTTTGACAGTGTACGGGGGCTTGGCTGCCGATGTAGTATTCGGCTTAATGAGGCCACTCTGTACTTCGGCTGCGAGGGCCGCCGTATGCTCCTTAGTATGGAGGGAGCGCTCCATATTTCCATTGACTGTTATAAAACCACATGGTCCAGGCATCTTGAGCTTTAGATAAGCGTAGTGCGGGACTACATTGAAACGGGTGAAGGCTATTCGTCCGAGCAGTGCATGATAGCCGCTGCGGAAGGGGACAATGTCGAAGATCAAGTCTTCGCTACGGAAATTATCTGGTGAACCGAAGACTACTTCCAGCGTTATGGATCATGTACAATAGGCCTCTACGCCGGGGATTACTCCTTTGAAGGTAGTTTTAGTGGGCTTGATCCTTGATGAGTCTATACCCATTTTGCGGGCGGTGTCCTGATAAAGCAGATTAACGCTGCTACAGCCGTCCATGAGGACGCGCGTGAGATGGAACCCGTCGATAATTGGGTCGAGGACCAATGCTGCCGAACCTCCATGACGGATACTGGTCGGATGGTCTCTGTGATCGAAAGTGCTCGGGCAGGCTGACCATAGATTGAATTTTGGGGCGACTGGCTCTATGGCATAGACGTCCCTTAGTGCGCGCTTGCGTTCCCTTTTGGGAATATGCGTAGCATATATCATATTCACCGTTTTTACCTCGGGGGGAAATTTCTTTTGTCCCCCTGTGTTCGGTGGGCGAGGCTCTTCATCATCGTCCTCGCTGGGTATCCCCTTCCCCTTATGCTCGGCGTTTAGCTTGCCGGCCTGTTTAAATACCCAAAAATTCATGTTGGTATGATTAGCAGGCTTATCCGGGGTGCCATGAATCTGGCAAGGCCAATCGAGTATTCTGTCCAAACTAGATGGACCATCCTTGTTTCCTTTGAATGGCTTCTTCTGCTGACCGAGTTTAGAACCACTAAATCCGGCATTTACCACCATGTCTTCGGTATCTTCGTTATTACTTCGATGCTTGTGTCTGTTGCATCGTGGCTTGCCATTGCCATCCATGGCTTCAGAGGTGCCAGGGTCAGTGGTGCTGTTGCTTCTGCGAGCTAGCCATCTATCCTCTCCCGCGCAAAAGCGGGTCATAAGTGCGGTAAGGTATGCCATGGACTTCGGTTTTTCTTGGCCGAGGTGTCGGGCGAGCCGCTCGTCTCGGACGCTGTGTTTATAGGCCGCGAGGGCTTTGGTGTTTGGATAGTCAACAATTTGGCTCTTTTTAATTAAGAACCTGGTCCATAGCTTCCGGGCTGATTCTCCGTGTTGCTGGACTATGTGACTAAGGTCATCGGCATCTGGAGGCCGAACGTAGGTTCCTTGGAAGTTGTCTCTAAAGGCATCCTCCAAGTCTTCCCAGCTGCCAATAGAGTTTTCTGGGAGGCTGTTTAACCAGTGTCATGCTGGTCCCTTTAATTTTAGCGGGAGGTATTTGATGGCATGGAGATCATCGCCGCGGGCCATGTGAATATGGAGAAGAAAATATTCGATCCATACTGCGGGATCTTTAGTACCATCAGATGATTCAATGTTCACGGGTTTAAACCCTTCAGTAAACTGGTCCTTGATACGTCTCCAACGTATCTATAATTTTTTATTGTTCCATGCTATTATATTATCAACCTTGGATGTTTTATATGCATTTATATGCTATTTTATATGATTTTTGGGACTAACCTATTAACCTAGAGCCCAGTGCTAGTTTCTGTTTTTTTCCTTGTTTTTGAGTATCGTAGAAAAGGAAAACCAAACGGAGTCCAATTGACCTGAAATTTCACGGAGATCTTTTTTGGACCAGAAGAAGCCCACGGAGTACCAGAGATGGGCCAGAAGAGTCCCGAGGCCACCACAAGGGTGGGGGCGCACCCTACCCCCCTGGGCGCGCCCCCTACCTCGTGACCGCCTCGGGGACCCCCTTGACTTGTTCCCGACTCCAACACCTCTTATATAAGCCCAAACTTCCAGAAAGAAACCGAGATCGGGAGTTCCGCCGCCGCAAGCCTCTATAGCCACCGAAAACCAATCTAGACACGTTCCGGCACCCTGTCGGAGGGGGGGAATCCCTCTCTGGTGGCCATCTTCATCATCCCAGCGCTCTCCATGACGAGGAGGGAGTAGTTCACCCGCGGGGCTGAGGGTATGTACCAGTAGCTATGTGTTCGATCTCTCTCTCTCTCTCTCTCTCTCTCTCTCTCTCTCTCTCTCTCTCTCGTGTTCATGATTTGGAACGATCTTGATGTATCGCGAGCTTTGCTATTATAGTTGGATCCTATGATGTTTCTCCCCCTCTACTCTCTTGTGATGAATTGAGTTTTCCCTTTGAAGTTATCTTATCAGATTGAGTCTTTAAGGATTTTAGAACACTTGACGTATGTCTTGCATGTGCTTATCTATGGTGACAATGGGATATCACGTGATCCACGTGATGTATGTCTTGGTGATCAACTTGCAAGTTCCATGACCTCGCGAACTTTTGCATAGGGGTTGGCACACGTTTTCGTCTTGACTCTCCGGTAGAAACTTTAGGGCACTCTTTGAAGTACTTTGTGTTGGTTTGAAAAGATGAATCTGAGATTGTGTGATGCATATCGTATAACCATACCCACGGATACTTGAGGTGACATTGGAGTATCTAGGTGACATTAGGGTTTTGGTTGATTTGTGTCTTAAGGTGTTATTCTAGTACGAACTCTTGAATAGATCGATCAGAAAGGATAACTTTGAGGTGGTTTTGTACCCTACAATAATCTCTTCATTTGTTCTCCACTATTAGTGACTTTGGAGTGACTCTTTGTTGCATGTTGAGGGATAGTTATATGATCCAATTATGTTATTATTGTTGAGAGAACTTGCACTAGTGAAAGTATGAACCCTAGGACTTATTTCCACACATTGCAATACCGTCTTCGCTCACTTTTATCACTTGCTACCTTGCTGTTTTTATATTTTCAGATTACAAAAACCTATATCTGCCATCCATATTGCACTTGTATCACCATCTCTTCGCCGAACTAGTGCACCTATACAATTTACCATTGTGTTGGGTGTGTTGGGGACACAAGGGACTCTTTGTTATTTGGTTGCAGGGTTGCTTGAGAGAGACCATCTTCATCCTACGCCTCCCACGGATTGATAAACCTTAGGTCATCCACTTGAGGAAATTTTGCTACTGTCCTACAAACCTCTACACTTGGGGGCCCAGCAACGTCTATAAGAAGAAGGTTGTGTAGTAGACATCAGTGCTCCATCACCTCATTGGTGAAGCATAAGGGGTGTGCCGCGCCTCTATATTGGAGCACGCGCCAGGCCTGATGGTCGTCCTCTCGCATTGGAGCACGCCCCCTTGACCCATAGATTGATCTTGTCTAACTAGCTTTATTGTCCAGGTCCTTTTGTAGGTCATAGGTATAGCTCGGGGTCGCTGCCTCCCTGCCTCGACGGTGGGGTGGCGCGGTCTAGTGTTCGGTGTAAGTGCTTGGCCTGTCCTGTCCATGTGGTGGCCGGTCAGGCTCGTCAGCGGGTTTATACTTTGGTGGTATTGGCTCCAGAGCCTCGTCGTCGAATTGTGGTATCAGATTGTACATCGGGTAGCTCTTGGTTGGGCGCTCGAGGCCATATTCCTCGCCTGCCAGGACTTTAGCCCATTTGTCATTGAGCGTGTCCTGGTCGGCTTGGAGTTGCTGCTGCTTCTTTTTTAGGCTTCTCACAGTGGTGACTAGCCATCGCTTAAAACGCTCTTGTTCGAGGGGTTCCTCTGGCAAGATGAAGTCTTCGTTACCGAGGCTCACATCCTCTTCAGAGATTGGTAGGTAGTTACTATCCTCCGAGTCCTCGTTCCCGATGAGATCGTCAGGGTTAACTTGCCCATCCTCCCAGTCATCCTGTTTGGATGTTGGCTCGAGAGGGGCTTCGAGGTCTTTGGCATTCTCCGGAATGTTATTGTCTTCGGTGCCGGTATTGTTGTCTTTTTCTTGATGCGATTTTGAGCGGCGCCGCTGACGTCGACGCTTTGGAGGTGCTTCAGCAGGCTTTTCCTCAACCGGATCCTTCTTGCCGTCGTCGTCATCCTCTTTGGGTGTGTCTACCATGTAAACATCGTATGTGGAGGTGGTCGTCCAACGTTCGGTAAACGGAGGGTCTTGGCCTTGTTCATCTCCGACATCGTTATCCATGCCGTCGATGTCTTCGGAGGCATAGTCCAACATGTCAGTTAAGTCTTCGATAGTGGCTATGAAGTGGGTGGTGTGTGGGACGTAAAATTCCCCGCTCTCAACCCCTAGTCCGGGTTGGGTGTAATTCGGAAGCGATTCCTCTGTATAGTGAGGGATCGCATTGAGTCCAGAGCCTCGTTTAGTACCGAGGTTTGGACAGGGGAGCGAGAGTCCGCGGGGGCGGCAGGGGTGAGAGCCTCCTGGCCACACTCGCTTGATGCGGACCTCGAGAATTCAGATCTGGAGTCCGAGGGGGAGTCCATCACTTTAGCAACGACGGGGGCCTGGTTTGTCTTCGGGTTTGCCGATGACACAGCCCCCTTCAGTTCTCCAGCAGTAAGTTCCATAATTGCAGGGAGTTCGGTGGGCTCTAAACTCCCGTCTTCGGGCCTGGTAGTCTGCTCTGGATCTAAGACCAGAGCAGCGGTCAGGGCCGCAAACCCTTCGAAGATCAAGTCTCCTTGGATATCGGCGACATAGTTTAGATTTCCAAAACTAATCTGATGACCGGGGGCATAGTTGTTGATCTTCTCAAGGTGGCCAGTCGAGTTGGCATGTAGTGCGAAGCCGCCGAATACTAAAATTTGGCTGGGGAGGAAAGTCTCCACAGAGACAACATCGTTGTGGATGATCGGATGAGCCATCAAACCTTCTATTGACAGCACAGAGGAACTCCCAATGAAAGCACCAATGTCGGTGTCAAAACCGGCCGATCTCGGGTAGGGGGTCCCGAACTGTGTGTTTGAGGATCGAAGGTAACAGGAGGCAGGGGACACCATGTTTATCCAGGTTCGGGCCCTCTTGATGGAGGTAATACCCTACTTCCTACTTGATTGACTTTGATGAGTATAGGGGTTACAAGAGTTGATCTACCTCGAAATCGTAATGCTAAACCCTAGATGTCTAGCCTATCTAATTATGATTGCCTCTACGGACTAAACCCTCTGGTTTATATAGACACCGGAGGGACCTAGGGTTGTACAGAGTCGGTTTACAAAGAAAGGAATCTTCACATTCGAACGCCAAGCTTTCCATCCACACAAACGAGAGTCCCCTCCAGACACGGGGGAAGGCCTTCTATCTTGTATCTTCCTGGCCCATCATCCCGGCCCATATCACATAGCCCGGGCGCCCAGGGACCCCCAAATCCAGGATTCCCTCAGCATCCCCAAGCTTAGGCTCTTGGTTGTCCTTGAATATTACCCTAGGGTGCCTTGGGCATCCCCAAGATTAGGCTTTTGCCACTCCTTGTTCCATGGTCCATCAAATCCTTACCCAAAACTTGAAAACTTCACAACACAAAACTCAACAGAAAATCTCATAAGCTCCGTTACTATAAGAAATAAATCACCATTTTTGGTACTGTTGTGGACTCATTCTTTATTTATATTGGTGTAATATCTACTGTATTCCAACTTTTCCATGGTTCATACCCCTGATACTACCCATAGATTCATCAAAATAAGCAAACAACACATAGAAAACAGAATATGTCAAAAACAAAATAGTCTGTAGTAATCTGGATATTTCGAATACTTATGTAACTGCAAAATTTCTGAAAAAATAGGAAAACCTAAGAAAGTTATTTATAAATCTTCTTCAAAAATAATTAGTATTTTATCACGCTTCTGTGACAAATGAAAATTGTTTTCCTGGGCGCAAAAGTTTCTATTTTTCATCAAGATCAAATCAATTATCACCGTAAGCTATCCCAAAGGTCTTACTTGGCACAAACACTAATTAAAACACAAAACCACATCTAACCAGAGGCTAGATGAATTATATAATGCAAAATAGAAACTAAAAAGCAAAAATAAAAATAAAATTGGGTTGCCTCCCAACGAGCGCTATTATTTAACGCCCTTAGCTAGGCATAAAACACGAATAGATCTAGGTGTTCTCATCTTTGGTATGCAATTATTTTCTCATCAAATCCTCCAAAAATCGTCTTAGCAAATCTATCCTTTCCTTTATTTCTCTCCTAGTAGATGAACGTAAATCATGAAAAGGACTCTGATTGATAATTTTAACATCCATAAACCCATAGTCAGGATCATCACCGTATATATCATCATATAAAATACATAGCTCGTTTCTAACAGGTTCCTTCATCATTTTATTTAACCAATCCCTATTAAATCCTACATAAATCCCCCTAGTAATCCAATAAAACTCCTCATAAGCCTCAAGGTACAAAGATTGAGAGATTTCTGAATAGAGAACTCTCCTCCTAAGATTTTCACTGTAAGATTGATAATCCCTAGATTTCAAACTACGCATAGTTTCTTTATCCTGGAGGACATCTATAATTGGAGGGTGTTCAACATACTTTTTATAGAAAGAAAAAATATCCCTAGTTTCTTGTATTATAAAATCAAATTCAAGCATAAGGATAATGGTGGCAATCTTTTTCGCTATTGGATGATTAATATTGGGAAGTTCATAAAACACCTTTTGCAAAGCAGGATGAATATGCACAAATTTTCTTTCTAATTCCTGAACAAGCATAATAATGGCATCCGCATAATAGTTTGTCTCAAGAAGAATAGATCTTTTATTAATAGGCATGCATCCCTTACAATCAAAGAATTCTTGAATAACACTTTTTCCAATAATATTACCCTCCCCCACACGAAAGATTTTTGTTTTGCAATTAGGAGGAGTTTTGGTTTCATGATCCAAAGAACAAGATTCAAGTTTTTCCTCAAGATTTTCAATGATAACCTCCCAAGTTTCAGGCATGGTGGTAGCAAACAAATCTAGCAAGCGAACAACCAAAAGGCAAATGAAGAAGACGAACAGAAGAGAGGCGAAGAAAAGTCAATTTTTTCGAAAATCATTTTAGAAGTGGGGGAGAGGAAACAAGAGGCGAATGGCGAATAATGTAATGCAAGAGATGAGACTTTATGATGGGTACTTGGTATTCTTGACTTCGCGTAGATCTCCCCGGCAACGGCACCAGAAATTCTTCCTACAACTTCTTGAGCTTTGATGACCCACAAGTATAGGGGATCTATCGTAGTCCTTTCGATAAGTAAGAGTGTCGAACCCAACGAGGAGCAGAAGGAAATGATAAGCGGTTTTCAGCAAGGTATTCTCTGTAAGCACTGAAATTATAGGTGACAGATAGTTTTGTGATAAGATAATTTGTAACGAGCAACAAGTAACAAAAGTAAATAAAGTGCAGCAAGGTGGCCCAGTCCTTTTTGTAGCAAAGGACAAGTGTCAGTGTCAAAACCGGCGGATCTCGGGTAGGGGGTCCTGAACTGTGCGTCTAAGGCGGATGGTAACAGGAGGCAGGGGACACGATGTTTACCCAGGTTCGGGCCCTCTTGATGGAGGTAATACCCTACGTCCTGCTTGATTGTTCTTCATGATATGAGTATTACAAGAGTTGATCTACCACGAGATCAAAGAGGCTAAACCCTAGAAGCTAGCCTATGGTATGATTGTATGTTGTCCTACGGACTAAAACCCTTTGATTTATATAGGCATCGGAGGGAGCTAGGGTTACACAAGGTCGGTTACAAAGGAGGATATATACATATCCGTATTGCCTAGCTTGCCTTCCACGCCAAGTAGGGTGCCATCCGGACACGAGACGAAGTCTTCAATCTTGTATCTTCATAGTCCAACAGTCCGGCCAAAGGATATAGTCCGGCTGTCCGGAGACCCCCTAATCCAAGACTCCCTAAGTAGCCTCTAAACCAGGCTTCAATGACGATGAGTCCGGCATGCAGTATTGTCTTCGGCATTGCAAGGCGGGTTCCTCCTCCGAATACACCACAGAAGAGTTTGAATACGAGGATAGTGTCCGACCCTGCAAAATAAGTTCCAAATACCACTGTAGAGAGAATAATATTTCCACAAATCTAATCTGCTGACATGTTTTGGCAGAATGACATCACGTCACGGCCCGGTCATTATTCGAACTGTTTTTCTTAACCAGCTCCGCACATAACGCAAGGCGGTTTCCTTGACACATCTTGTCAGAGCAGAGATCGTGTTCCCCTTATCACGGGATTCTCATCAATACAAACATGGGTAACCCAACCTTGCCTGTTGGTATGACTCGTAGATCTTAGGTAAGTCTCAAACGGCTACGAGGAGGACGCCTGATATTCACCCTCTTTATAGAGGGGACAAGGCTTTTTATTTTTTACCTCCCGCGCTCAATCGAATCCTTCCCCCGCCTCGAGTTCTAACACCCAAAGCTCAGGTCAAGTGCTTCGGACCTTCAACTATGTCCGGATCCAACCTTCAAGGTCGGTGGATGCCTTCCTCCATCATAGAGGAGGACATCAAGAAGTTGAGAGAGGCCAGATATCTGATCGCCGAGATTTCGCATAGGCTGCCCGCCCGAGGGCAGGTCGTCCCTACTCTCGAACCCAACGAGAGCGTTGTGTTCATCTCCCACTTCCTCCGAGGACTAGGCCTCGCTCTGGATCCCTTTGTTAGGGGTCTTATGTTCTATTACGGGCTGGATTTTCACGATCTGGCCCCGGATTCCCTTCTTCACATCTCGTCATTTATTGTCGTATGTGAGGCCTTCCTCTGCATTACCCCTCACTTCGGCCTGTGGCTCAAGACCTTCGATGTGAAGCCGAAGATGATTGAGGGGCAGCACGCAGCGTGCGGAGGTGCTTTGATAAGCAAAATCGCTGACGCTCCATGGCCAGAGGGTTCCTTCCCAGAGGTGTCCGGATTGTGGCAGCGGGAGTGGTTTTACATCACAGCTCCCCGAAGTGCCAAGTGGGTAGCTGCCCCTACCTTCCGCTCAGGCCCCCCACCACAACTGATGTCCGGGATTAGCAGGGGGTTCAGCTAGGGTCCAGCCAAGGACGTGCCAATACTGCAGAGCCGTATCTGAGATCTCTTCGAGGGAGATTTCAGTCTGGTTATGGTAATGCAAGTTATGCTGGTTCGTCGAGTCCAACCTTGCAAACGCCGGCCCCTCCGCATGTGGGAATTCAACCCGGAAGGACCGCATGCTATTCAACATTTCCTCGGCATGACGCACGAAGAGATGTACAAGTCATTCTTTGGACCCCAAATAGAGTGTACGGACACCACCGAGGACGTGGGCCTGAGCTGCAACCGCCCCGCTGCCCAAGTAAGTAATCCCATGCCAAACCTGTTGTCCTTTTATTTATCATGGCATCATTCTAAAGAGCCGCCTTTTGACCAGGACTGGATAACAAAGGTGATGATGATTAGGTGTTCGGCCCCCCTTCCTAAGGGCTTGGACAATCTGGTACTGGACAAGATGCTCAAGCCGGTGCCTTATCCGGTGTCCTCAAAGGAAGATGATGGGCGGAATAAAGAGGGTGAAAGCAGGCCTCACTCGCTACTTATTCTAGCCGGGGGAATGAGCACCTCCGCAAGGGAGGATGATCAAAGGGAAGAATCTGACATTATCTCTCCTCGAGGAAGGAAGAGGACTACCTCTGAAGATCCAGAAACCAGGTTTCCAAACGGTAGAATAAATCTTCATCAGAGGGTCCTGCTCGGGGGGTACTCTTGCCGCACAATGTCCGCGTGGGGATCAGCCCTCTACCGAGTTGTAAGTAATCGAAAAGTACTTAATAGTGAAAACATCCTACCTTACTTCAAAAGACAATAACCGATGCTTATAAATTGTAGTCCGGATTGCAGCCCTTCTCGACAGAGTTCATCTTCAGGGGATCTTCTTCCGGAGATGATGGAGAGCGAAACGCCTCCTCGGACACCCCGGCTCAAGAAGCGGGCGACCTTGAAGTGTCGTCGCGAAGGGTATCTCCGGATCCACTAGGTCCAGAGGATAACCCTTTGGCTGCCCAGAGTCCCAGTATCCGGCTCCTAAGGAGAGCGACAGCAAGGGTCCGTACAGTGTGCGGTTGGACGCGCTGAAGGATCTTCTGGGGCAAGCTGCCATCTCGGAAGTGCATCATACGCTAATGGGTACGGTAATTGAAAGGATTTCATCCGCTGAAAGCGGTTTGCATGAAGCCTTTATGAGTCTGCTGAAAGGCTTCGAGGTACGTGAAATAATGTATGTTTTTAATAGTACCGCATACGTTAGATATGCCCTATGCAGATGGTAGCCCCCGAGACTCTGGTTGTCGTCGAAAACAGCGGCAAACAGAGGATCATAGTCCCAGGTAATAACCAGACCGCCTTTATGTGCAGGTGGCTGAAGCTCCGGTGGCTAGCCGGACTGATGGGTTTGCCGAGCTAAAGCGGCAACTTGATGCGGCAGATGCCGACATCGTGCTTGTCAACAAGCGGCTTGACGAGGCACAGGGTGAGTGATTTTTCTAGTGATCGTCACATAATAAGAGTAGCATGATGCCAGTATCTTTAATATGTTGTGACTGCAGATGGAGCTGCCACCGTGGAGACCCCCGGGCGGAGCTTGCCCGAGCCAAGGAGCAAGCAAGGAGTAGCAATGCAGCCGCTTTAAAGGCGGCCGAAGAGTTAAGGGCCGAACAGGCCGAGCATTGCGAGAGCAAGGAAAAAATAGCCAAGATGGCTATAGAGTTAAAATATGCCGCTGACCGTTACTAGCTTCTTGAAGAAGAAAGCCGGGCGAAGGCGACGGACCTGGAGAAGGCCCGGGTGGGTACCAAGGAAGCCTGCTCCAAAATTAGAGCGACGAAGGAGGAGCTGAATCAAGCTGCAGATATCGTGTCTGGGAAGCCCTTCTTGTTGCGGACTAAGTTCAGAGATCTGAAGTATGCTCCTCTGGACCGGCTATTGAGTTCTGCGGACGCGTACATGGATTTGGCTGCAAGTGCTGCTGATGCGGCCGGCTACTTCAAGGATCAGAAAGGTCCCGAAGTGGAAAAGTTGTTCTGGTCACAGTTTCACGCTCTAGTCCGTCCACTATTGTTGAATGAGCGATTGGCCGAGTGGGCCGAGCTCCATAGGTTGTCCTGACTTGCCATGAGGTCCATTGTGGATCACCTATGGCCGGGAGGGCCAAGGCCGAATAGCTAATTTAGCTTAGTGCAACAATTCCTTGGTGGTGTGCCACGCATCGATGCTGTAAAGAGATCGGCGTGCATAGAAGGTGCGTGAATGGTCTTTGCCCGTGTCAAGACATACTGGGCAGAGATGGAGGCCACCACTGTTGCGACACAGGGTTCGGCCGTAGGCCGAGTGGCTGCTGAGCACTACTTTGAAGAAGTTCTTGAAGGCGCTCGTTCGATAGAGGCTCAGTGCTCGAAGAATATTATTTTCCAGTGACATGTATTCCCATTGTACAAACAATGTTTTACTGAATTATCAAGGCTGTATTTATACTTTTGCCCGAAAGTACTATGATGCCTCCTGTGCGGCCGTTTATGTATACATGTGTATAACCTGAAATTTTGCAGTCGTCGGCTTCCGCCCCCACGCATATAATGTGGGGGTGTTCGCAAAAGATATCCACACTTGATCCAACGTCTTGGTCCGTTAAGGAGGTGATAGCATAGTGAATGAGGCAATCGGACTATATTGCTTTAACACTTTCACTTAGCCATAGGAGTTTGACAGTGGGGCTACTATATAGCCCCTGGTACTTCTGCGCTCGTCCGAATACGGGTCGCGTACGTACATGACCGGGAAACGGCCCTTCGTTAATGCGGAGGAATCTCGAAGATTCCGATGAGTCATCGAGTGGTTGACCAGTCTCTCGATATATCATGACAGTCAGTTTTCGGCTTTCTCTACTGAGGTGCTCACCCGGATGAACCAGGGCACAATCGCAGTAGTTCTCCCAGTGCTACCTTAGCTGATATAACGGAACGTAAGGTACCAAAACGTGGGAGCTAGGCAAACCCAACATTTGACCAAAGATATGATTGGGAGCTGATGCATATAGGGCCAAACTCGCGACACCGAACACTCCCTAAGGTGTTTGGTCTTTATAACATATACCGGGCTAAACAATGTCCTTAATAAGAAACCCCATATGTCCAGGTACGTGCAAAATTATGGCGTGGCCACATGCCAATAACGCCAGCATCCTTCTCGGTTGTGTGGAGTATCCGGAGGATGTGAGCAAGAAGAGACAGTAAAAAAAGGTTTACGCAGGGTCTTAATCTAAAAAGAAACCTTTGGGCGGGTCCCTACTGCACGTCTGCGCCTGTGTCTCCGTTGTGCCGTATCCTAGACGGGTGTAGCACGTTTTTCATCTGCAAAAGGAAAGGACTTAGGTGAAAGTTGCCGTGCCAAAAAGAAGAATTGGTTATTGTCAATGAACTATCAAAATTCAAGAGAAGCCTAGTTGAGTCGGGCTGGCCCTAATTACATGCGGGAAGCCCCTGGTATCGTTTTATGAGGGTTTGAAAACCAATATCATGTATATATGATGGAACGCCGGATTCTTCTAACCGTGTTTGTGGTCTTGATGACCTACCATTTTTTCTGGTTGGTGATGCCGTCTAGTTCGCGGCTGTTAGAGCCGCCGCGTCCTCTTCCGTACGTAAAAAATGTTCGGTATTTCCACTAACTTTGATGATGCCACGTGGACCGGGCATCTTGAGCTTGAGAAAAGAATAATGTGGTATTGTGTTAAAACGAGCGAAAGCCGCCCTTCCAAGTAGTGCTTGATAATCACTTCGGAACGGAGTGATGTGAAAAGTTAATGTTTCGCTTTGGAAGTTATCGGGAGAACCGAATACCACCTCTAGTAGTAGAGAGCCCGTACAGCGGGCCTCTTGGCCTGGTATTACTCCCTTGAAGGTAGTATTACTGTGGCTTATTTGCGTCGGGTCTATCTCCATTTTATGGACTGTGTCCTAATATATCAGATTTAGATCACTGCCGCCGTCCATGAGGACTCTTGTGAAATGGTACCCGTTTATGATTGGGTCTAACACCAAGGCCGTCAGTCCTTCACGCCGGATATTTGTATCATGATCCCTATGATCAAAAGTTATCGGGCAGGCCAACCAGGGGTTGAACCTAGGGGTGATTGCTTCTCCTCTTTGTCACATGGATCACGTTTACTGTTTTAACCTCTGGTGGAACTTTTTCTGTCCTCCGGTGTTTTGCTGGCGAGATTCATCCTCGTCTTCGCTTGGTGTCTCTTCCCCTTTGTGTTTGGCGTTTAGCTTACCGGCCTGCTTGAAGACCCAACATTCTCTGTGGGTATCATTTCCAGGTTTGTCTGGGGTGCCGTGAATCTGACAGAGTTTGTCAAGAATTTGGTTTAGGCTAGATTGTCCTTTTCTACTTCCTTTGAAAGGCTTTTTCCGCTGACCTAGTCGGGAGCCCCTAAATCCGCGTTTACTGCTGTGTTATCTGGGCTACCTTCTTTATTTTGACGCTTGTTTTTGTTGCGTCGTGGTTTACCATTGCCATCCCTGACTTCGGATGTGCTTGGGTCGCTGGTGCTGCTACGGGCCAACCAGCTGTCCTCGCCTGCGCAAAAGCGGGTCATGAGGCTTGTTAGAGCTGCCATTGTTCTCGGTTTTTCTTAACCGAGGTGTCTGGCTAGCCATTCGTCTCGGACGTTGTGTTTAAAAGCTGCTAAGGCTTCGGCATCCGGACAGTCGACGATTTGGTTCTTCTTGGTGAGGAACCTGTTCCAAAGCTTTCGGATGGACTCTCCGGACTATTGGATTATATGACTTCAATCGTCTGCATCCGGAGGTCGGACATAAGTCCCTTGAAAATTGGCCTGAAAAGCGTCCTCGAGCTCCTCCCAACTTCCAATTGAGTTTTCGGGGAGGCTTTTCAGCTAGTGCCGAGCTGGCCCTTTAAGCTTGAGGGGCAAGTATTTAATGGCATGGAGATCATCTCCACGAGCCATATGCATATGGAGGATGAAGTCCTCTATCCAGACTCCAGGGTCTGTGGTTCCGTCGTATGCCTCTACGTTCATCGGTTTGAATCCCTCCAGGAATTCGTGATCCAGCACCTCATCAGTGAAACATAAGGGGTGTGCGGCACCCCTGTATTGGGATGCGCCATGGTGTTTGGACGGTTGTAATATTCGGCGTTGGTTGTGTACCGTAATGCACTTCCTAGATCCATAGATAGATCTGGTCGCGCCGGATTTTTGACGCAAGTTCTCATGTAGATCATGTGTTGACTTATGCGCGACTTTGTTAGCCGGTCTATCGTGTTCACAGGGTGGTGGATCCGGCCGGTTGGCCGTATCACTTTTTGGCTGTATGGGCTCTAAGGCCTCATCGTCGAATTCCGGTAATAGCTTGCGCTTTGGATAGCTATTTTTATGGTAACTTCCACCATACTTTGTTACTTTGTTCCACTTGTTGTTGATCGTATCTTATGCGACCTTGAGCCTTTGCTTCTGTTTCTTCAGGCTCCTCACTGTGGCAATAAGCCTTCTGCAGAGGTTCTATTGCTCCAAGTGTGTTTCTGGGATGATGCGTCAATCTTCGTCCGGACTGTTTTCTTCCCTAGACAGGGATTGATGAGGCTTATCTTTGGCGTCGTCATGTTCGGATGTCGGATCCGTACTATATTTGCAGTTTGCATCTTGATCGTGTTCTGCCACCGGGGTGGTGCAATTGTTGTTTCTTTCGGAGTCGCGTGGACTATTATTTCCTCTTGCGATGTTATCGTTGTTTTTGCTATGGCGGGACTTAGAGCGGCGCCGCTGACGTCGGCGCTTGGGTTGCTTGGAGGGTGCATCCTCCGCTGTCTCTTCGCCATTGCCCTCTCTAGGTGCATCCACCATGTATACGTCATGTGATGAAGTAGCGGTCCAGCGCCCTGTGGGCGGTGGTTCCGGTTCGTCTCCTGCATCGTCGTCCATACCATCGATGTCTTCGGGGTCGAAGTCGAGGATGTCGGTTAAGTCGTCGACAGTGGCTACTAAGTGGGTGGTGGGTGGGCAGCGAATTTCTTCGTCGTCCGCATCCCATTCTAGCCGGACATAGTTCGGCCAAGGTTCTCCCATTAGGGAGAGAGACTTTAATGAATTTAGCACATCTCCGAAAGGTGAGTGCTGAAAGATATCTGTGGAGGTGAACTCCATGATCGGCGCCCATTCGGATTCGACGGGCACGGATGTGAGCGGCTCGGAGCCCGTGGCCGGGGATAAATCCAGTGGTTCGGTGACGCGGCTCTCGAAAGGGGTGAAGTCAGTATCTGACTCTATCGCCGCTGAGAGTGCGGCCTCCATGGCGGGGTCTATCCCTCTGCTCTTGGATGGCGCGATTTGCTCCAGATTAACGGTCGGAGTAGCTGCGGATGCGATCTCCCGAACACTATCCGACAACAGAGTTACGTCTTGCTCATCACGACTGTGCGGCACGTCCGGCATGGGCTCGGATCCATCGAAGATCAAGTCTCTGCGGATGTCGTCCATGTAGTTCAAGTTTCCAAATCTGACCTGAAGGCCAGGGGCGTAGCTTTCGATCTGCTCCAGATGGCCAAGCGAATTGGCCTGCAATGCAAAGCTGCCGAATATGAAGATCTGTCTGGGGAGGAAAGCCTCACCCTGGACCGCATCGCTAGCGATGATCGAAGGAGCCATCAAGCCTTATGGTGACGACACAGTGGAACTCTCAATGAAAGCACCAATATCGGTGTCAAAACCGGTGGATCTCGGGTACGGGGTCCCGAACTGTGCGTCTAAGGCGGATGGTAACAGGAGGCAGGGGACATGATGTTTACCCAGGTTCGGGCCCTCTTGATGGAGGTAATACCCTACGTCCTGCTTGATTGTTCTTGATGATATGAGTATTACAAGAGTTGATCTACCATGAGATCAAAGAGGCTAAACCCTAGAAGCTAGCCTATGGTATGACTGTATGTTGTCCTACAGACTAAAACCCTCCATTTTATATAGGCACCGGAGGGAGCTAGGGTTACAAAAGGTCGGTTACAAAGGAGGAGATATACATATCCGTATTGCCTAGCTTGCCTTCCACGCCAAGTAGGGTCTCATCCGGACATGAGACGAAGTCTTCAATCTTGTATCTTCATAGTCCAACAGTCCGGCCAAAGGATATAGTCGGGCTGTCCAGAGACCCCCTAATCCAGGACTCCCTCAACAAGCCTGGACAAATTCTTATATAGAGAAAAGTGCTCCCAAGGACACATGGGAATTATCGACAAGCTAGTTTTCATCCCGATCATATGATTTGCGTTCTGTACTTTGATAAATTGGTATGTGGGTGTACCGGTGCTTGGGTACTTCCCTTACTTGGACAAGCATCCCACTTATGATTAACCTCTATTGCAAGCATCCGCAACTACAACAAAAGTATTAAGGTAAACCTAACCATAGCATGAAACATATGGATCCAAATCAGCCCCTTACGAAGCAACGCATAAACTAGGGTTTAAGCTTCTGTCACTCTAGCAACCCATCATCTACTTATTACTTCCCAATGCCTTCCTCTACGCCCAAATAATGATGAAGTGTCATGTAGTCGACGTTCACATAACACCACTAGAGGAGAGACAACATACATCTCAACCAAATATCGAATGAATACCAAATTCACATTACTACTAATAGCAAGACTTCTCCCATGTCCCCAGGAACAAACGTAACTACTCACAAAGCATATTCATGTTCATGATCAGAGGGGTATTAATATGCATATAGGATCTGAACATATGGTCTTCCACCAAATAAACCAACTAGCATCAACTACAAGGAGTAATTAACACTATTAGTAACCCACAGGTACCAATCCCAGACTTAGAGACAAGAATTGGATACAAGAAATGAACTTGGGTTTGAGAGGAGATGGTGCTGGTGAAGATGTTGGTGGAGATTGACCCCCTCCCGATGAGAGGATCATTGGTAATGACGATGGCGATGATTTCCCCCTCTTGGAGGGAAGTTTCCCCAGCCGAACAGCTCCGCCAGAGCCCTAGATTGGTTCTGCCAAGGTTCCGCCTCGTGGCGGCGGAGTCTCATGCCGAAAGCTTGCTTATGATTTTTTCCTCATCGAAAGACTCCATATAGCATAAAATGGGCATCGGAGGGCCACCAGGGGGGCACGAGGCAGGGGGCGCGCCCAGGGGGTAGGGCACGCCCCCACCCTCGTGGGCAGGGTGTGGCCCCCCTCCGGAACTTCTTGCGCTCAGTATTTTTTATATATATATTCTCAAAATGACTTCCGTGAAGTTTCGGGACTTTTGGAGCTGTGTAGAATAGGTCTCTAATATTTGCTCCTTTTCCAGCCCAGAATCCCAGCTGCCGACATTCTCCCTCTTTATGTAAACCTTGTAAAATAAGAGGGAATAGGCATAAGTATTGTGACATAATGTGTAATAACAGCCCATAATGCAATAAATTTCTATATAAAAGCATGATGCAAAATGGACATATCAACTCCCCCAGCTTAGACCCCGCTTGTCCTCAAGCGAAAGCCAAAATCAAAAAATATGTCCACATGTTTAGAGATAGAGGTTTCGATAAAAATAAAATACGGACATGAGGGCATCATGATCATTCTTAGAACAGCAACTTATATATTTCTTGTCATATGATCTCTTATGCTAGAGTAATAATTCGATCACAATTTAAAGTATGAATCATAAACTTCATTGAAGACTAACAAACTATAATCTCAGTCATTGGAGCAATTGCAATTTATCATAACATAGGAAAGAGTCAATATAAGAGCTTTTCAGCTAGTCCACATACTCAACTATCATATAGTCTTTCATAATTGCTAACACTCACGCAATACTTATGGGTATGGAGTTTTAATCGGACATAGAGAAAGATAGGGGCTTATAGTTTTACCTCCCAACATTTTACCTCAAGGGTAATGTCAACAATAATAGTTCATGAAAACTCACATCCAATTAGCCATATATACCAGGATCTTTCCAACATGTTGTGCTTGCCAAAAGATAAAATGTAAAAAGGAAGGGTGAAGATCACCATGACTCTTATGCAAGGTAGGAGATAAAAGTAAAAGATAGGCCCTTCGCAGAGGGAAGCACAGGTTGTCATGCACTTTTATGGTTGGATGTACAAAATCTTAATGCGAAAGAACGTCACTTTATATTGCCACTTGTGATATGGACCTTTATTATGCAGTCCGTCGCTTCTATTTCTTCCATATCACACGATCGTATAAAGCTTATTTTCTCCCACACTAATAAGTCATACATATTTAGAGGGAAATTTTTATTGCTTGCACCGATGACAACTTACTTGAGGGATCTTACTCAATCCATAGGTAGGTATGGTGGACTCTCATGGCAAAACTAGTTTAAGGGTGTTTGGAAGCACAAGTAGTATCTCTACTTGGTGCAAAGAATTTGGCTAGCATGAGGGGGAAAGGCAAGGTCAATCATGTTGTATGATCCATGACAATATAATTTATCTCAGATGTAAGAAAACATAACCCATTACGTTGTCTTCCTTGTCCAACGTCAACTCTTTAGCATGTCATATTTTAATGAGTGCTCACAATCATAAAAGATGTCCAAGATAGTATACTTATATGTGAAGACCTCTCTTTCTTTATTACTTCCTATTAATTGCAACGATGACCAAAACTATGTTTCTCAACTCTCAACAACTTTCATTCATCATACTCTTTCTATGTGAGCTCATCACTCTCCATAAGATCCATATGATCTCTTTTATTCTTTTTATTCTTTCTCTTTTCTTTTATTCACTCAAGATCATGGAAAAATAATCAAGCCCTTGACTCAACACTAATCTTTATTATATATAGCTCACGGACTCAATTACATAGAAGGATCATAAAGCAAAACTCCCAACTAGATCATACTAAAACTTTATTCTACTAGATCAAGATATTATCAAAAGGATCGAACTAAGAAAAACGGTAAAGATAAAAGTGATGGCGATACGATACCGGGGCACTCCCCCAAGCTTGGTAGTTGCCAAGGGGAGTGCCCATACCAGATACTCAATTCTTCTTTGTTGGTGGAGAGGGTGGAGTTGTCGATGATGTAGGCTTGTCGTCCTTCTTCCAAGGCATAGGCTCTCCATCATAGAAGGATGACCGAGTCTCCTGAATCCTCAAATCTGCAGCCAAACTCATCCTCTTGAATCTATACTCATACTCACAGTTTTGGTTTTGCAGGTCATGGATCTGGGCTTGGAGGTGCTCGATTTTCTCGTGAAGCTTGAAGATGGCCTCCCCAATGTCCTTGGCTTCCAGCTTGTGGTTGTTGGTTAACTCCGTGATCATAATGTGATTGGAGTCAAGTCCACACTCCACCATCTCCTGGCACCAGAAAACTTGTTGCTCCATTGCCTTGAGCCTTGTTTCCACGCTTCCGGTCCTCCTTGGTCCCTCAACACCGCGGATGTGCAACAACCCCTCACGCATCTCAATGGTTTGAGGGTGTTGCAGCACCTCCGTGAGGTAGGGGTTGATGACCTTCTCGAAGAACTTGTCCTTGGGGCCACTTGAGGACGATATGACGACCTAGATCTGTCAGATAAACAGCTCGAAACAAAGACAAGAGATATTTTCGTGATACGGGAGTCAAAACCTCCGGGAGATTATATAATGAATTTTTATCGACCAAAATACGTAACGTGCAAGAAAACGGAGTTCGGAGAGCACACGAGGTGCCCATGAGGTAGGGGGAGCGCCCAGGGGGGTAGGGCGCGCCCTCCACCCTCGTGGAGCCCTCGTGTCCTTCCCGGACTGCTTCTTATTTTTCTATTTTTCTAAATATTCCAAAATGGAAGAAAATTGCCATTAGAACTGTTTTGGAGTCGGTTTACTTACCGTACCACATACCTATTCCTTTTCGGAGTCTGAAACGTTCCGGAAAGTGTCCCTTATGTATTCCTTCGGGGTTACGGTTTCAATAACATTGGTTTCAACATTTATAGGATTACCTGAGATATAATGTTTAATTCTTTGACCATTCACCACCTTTGGATTTGTGCCTTCGAAGTTGTTGCTTTTTATGGCACCAGAACGATAGACCTCCTCGATAACGTAAGGACCTTCCCATTTAGAGAGAAGTTTTCCCGCAAAAAATCTTAAATGAGAGTTGTATAGCAATACATAATCACCTACATTAAACTCATGCTTTTGTATTCTTTTGTCATGCCATCTTTTAACGTTTTCTTTAAATAATTTGGCATTCTCGTAGGCTTGGGTTCTCCCTTCATCGAGTGAGCTAATGTCAAATAACCTCTTCTCACCGGCAAGTTTGAAATCATAGTTGAGCTCTTTAATATCCCAATATGCCTTATGTTCTAGTTCGAGAGGTAAGTGACATGCTTTTCCATAAACCATTTTATACGGAGACATACCCATAGGATTTTTTATATGCAGTTCTATAAGCCCATAATGCATCATCAAGTTTCTTGGACCAATTCTTTCTAGATCTATTAACAGTCTTTTGCAAAATTAATTTGAGTTCTCTATTACTCAATTCTACTTGACCACTAGACTGTGGGTGATAAGGAGATGCAATTATATGATTAACATCATACTTAGCAAGTATTTTACGGAAAGCACCATGAATAAAATGTGAACCACCATCAGTCATTAAATATCTAGGGACTCCAAACCTTGGAAAAATAACTTCTTTAAGCATCTTAATAGAGGTATTATGATTAGTACTACTAGTTGGAATAGCTTCTACTCACTTAGTAACGTAATCAATAGCAACTAAAATATGTGTGTATCCATTGGAGGCAGGAAAAGGTCCCATATAATCAAAGCCCCAAACATCAAATGGTTCAATAACAAGTGAATAATTCATAGGCATTTCTTGATGTCTACTAATATTATCAATTCTTTGACATTCATCACAAGATACAACAAACTTACGGGCATCCTTGAAGAGAGTAGGTCAATAAAAACCAGATTGCAATACCTTATGTGTAGTTCTATCTCCAGCGTGGTGTCCTCCATAAGCTTCGGAGTGACACTTGCATAGGATCTGTTCCTATTCATGCTCGGGTACACAACGTCTAATAACACCATCTACTCCTTTATAAAGATGTGGGTCATCCCAAAAGTAATGTCTCAAATCATAAAAAGACTTTTTCTTTTGTTGGTATGTGAAACTAGGTGTTATAAATTTAGCAACAATATAATTAGCATAATCAGCATACCATGGAGCAGTACGAGAAGCATTTATGACATTTAATTGTTCATCGGGAAAGCAATCATCAATAGGTAGTGGGTCATCAAGAACATTCTCTAGCCTAGACAAGTTGTCTGCAACGGGGTTCTCAGCTCCCTTTCTATCAATAATATGCAAATCAAATTCTTGTAGCAAGAGAACCCATCTAATGAGTCTAGGTTTAGCATCTTTCTTTTCCATAAGGTATTTAATAGCAGCATGGTCCGTGTGAATAGTTACTTTAGAATCAACAATATAAGGTCTGAACTTATCACAAGCAAATACAACTGCTAAGAATTCTTTTTCAGTAGTAGCATAATTTCTCTGAGCATTGTCTAGAGTTTTACTAGCATATTGAATAAAATTTAATTTCTTATCAACTCTTTGCCCTAGAACAACACCTACAGCATAATCACTAGCATCACACATAATTTCAAAGGGTAAATTCCAATCAGGTGGCTGAACAATAGGTGCAGAGATCAATGCTTTCTTAAGTATTTCAAATGATTCTACGCAATCATCATCAAAAACAAATAGTATATCTTTTTGTAATAAATTAGTCAGAGGCCGAGAGATTTTTGAGAATTCCTTAATGAACCTCCTATAAAAACCAGCATGACCAAGGAAACTTCTTATACCTTTGATGTCCTTGGGACACGACATCTTTTCAATAGCATCAACCTTAGCTTTATCAACTTCAATACCTCTTTTGGAAACTTTATTCCCCAATACATACCTTCATTAACCATAAAGTGGCATTTCTCCCAATTCAAGATAAGGTTAGTTTCTTCACATCTCTGCAAAACTCGATCAAGGTAGCTTAAGCAATCATCAAAAGAGGATCCATAGATGGAGAAATTGTCCATGAAAACCTCACAAATCTTTTCACAAAAGTTAGATAATATAGCCATCATGCATCTTTGGAAGGTAGCAGGCGCATTACATAAACCAAAAGGCATACGTCTATAAGCAAAAGTACCGAACGGGCAAGTAAAAGTGGTCTTAGATTGATCATCAGCTGACAGGTATTTGAGAGAAACCAGAATAACCATCTAAAAAGCAAAAATGTGTATGTTTGGATAATCTTTCTAGTATTTGATCAATAAAAGGTAAGGGGTAATGATCCTTTTTAGTAGCCTTATTTAATTTGCGGAAATCAATTACCATCCTATAACCTGTAATAATTCTTTGCGGAATCAATTCATCTTTATCATTAGGAACGACAGTAATACCTCCCTTTTTAGGGACACAATGGACAGGACTTAGTCACTGACTATCAGCAACGGGATAAATTATACCTGCCTCAAGAAGCTTTAGTATTTCTTTTCTTACCACTTCTTTCATCTTAGGATTCAGCCGTCGTTGGTGATCACAAACTGGTTTGGCATCTTTCTCCAAATTTATTTTGTGTTGACATAGTGTGGGACTAATGCCCTTAAGATCATCGAGAGTGTATCCAATAGTAGTACGGTGCTTCTTCAGGGTTTTCAATAATCTCTCTTCTTCATGCTCTGAAAGGTTAGCACTAATAATAACATGATATATCTTTTTCTCATCAAGATAAGCATATTTAAGAGTATCAGGTAACGGTTTGAGCTCAAACATGGGATCACCCTTGGGTGGAGGAGGATCCCCTAGGATTTCAACAGGAAAATTGTGTTTCAGGATGGGTTCCTGTTTAAAGAATACTTCATCTATTTCCCTTCTTGCATTCATAAACATATCATTTTCATGGTCTAGCAAATACTATTCTAAAGGATCACTAGGAGGCACGGCAATAGAAGCAAGACCAATAATTTCATATTTACTAGGCAATTCCTCTTCACGGTGTTCTCTACGAAATTTAGAGAAATTAAACTCATGAGACATATCACCTAAACCAATAGTAACAACATCCTTTTCGCAATCTATCTTAGCATTAACTGTGTTCAAGAAGGGTCTACCAAATATAATGGGACAAAAGCTATCTTGTGGGGAACCAAGGACAAGAAAATCAGCAGGATATTTAGTTTTCCCACACAAAACTTCAACGTCTCTAACAATTCCCATTGGTGAAATAGTATCTCTATTGGCAAGTTTAATTGTGACATCAATATCTTCTAACTCAGTAGGTGCAATATCATGCATAATTTCTCTGTATAAGTCAATAGGTATTGCACTAGCACTAGCACCCATATCACACATGCCATGATAACAATGATCTCCTATTTTAACGGAAATAACAGGCATGCCTACCACAGGTCTATGTTTATCTTTAGCACAAGGTTTAGCAATTCTAGCAGTTTCATCACAGAAATGAATAACATGCCCATCAATATTATCAGACAAGAGATCTTTATCAAATGCAATATTAGGTTCAACTTTAATTTGCTCAGGAGGTGTATAGGTTCTAATATTGCTTTTACGAACCACAGTTGAAGCTTTAGCATGATCTTTTATCCTAATAGGAAAAGGTGGTTTCTCAACATAAGTAGTAGGAACAATAGGATCATTATAAGTGACAGTCTTTTATTCAACTTTAATAGGTGCAGCTACTTTTACTTCTATGGGAGGATGATATTTAAACCACTTCTCTTTAGGGAGATCAATATGAGTAGCAAAATATTCATAGAAAGAAGCTACTATTTCAGAGTCAAGTCCATATTTAGTGCTAAATTTACGGAAAACATCGGTATCCATAAAAGATTTAACACAATCAAACTTAGGTGTCATACCTGACTCCTTACCTTCGTCGAGATCCCAATCATCAGAGTTGCGTTTAATTCTTTCCAATAAATCCCATTTGAATTCAATAGTCTTCATCATAAAAGAGCCAGCACAAGAAGTATCGAGCATGGTGAGGTTGTTATCAGAAAGCCGAGCATAAAAATTTTGAATAATCATTTCTCTTGAGAGCTCATGATTGGGGCATGAATATAACATTGACTTAAGCCTCCCCCAAGCTTGAGTGATGCTTTCTCCTTCGCAAGGCCAAAAATTATATATATAATTACGATCACGATGCACAAGATGCATAGGATAAAACTTCTGATGAAATTCCAATTTGAATCGTTTGTAGTTCCATGATCCCATATCATCACATAGCCTATACCATGTCAATGCGGCTCCCTCCAAAGATAAAGGGAAGACCTTCTTCTTAATAACATCATCGGGCACACCTACAAGCTTAAATAATCCACAAACTTCATCCACATATATTAGGTGCTCATCGGGATGTAATGTTCCATCTCCTGCAACAGGTTTAGCTAGCAGTTTTTCTATCATACCTGAAGGAATTTCAAAGCAGACATTTTCATTTTCAATAGGTTGAGGAGCAACACTTTGCTCTACTGGTCGGGCTGGAGATACCCCGAACAAGCTTCTCCGAGGATTACTTTCCATAGTAACAAGTGACCGTACATTTCAGCACACTATATAAATTTTTCCTTACCAAATTCCACCTACCAAAGGCGCTTCACTCCCCGGCAACAGCGCCAGAAAAGAGTCTTGATGACCCACAAGTATAGGGGATTTATCATAGTCCTTTCGATAAGTAAGAGTGTCGAACCCAACGAGGAGCAGAAGGAAATGATAAGCGGTTTTCAGCAAGGTATTCTCGGCAAGCACTGAAATTAAAGGTGGCAGATAGTTTTGTGATAAGATAATTTGTAACGAGCAACAAGTAACAAAAGTAAATAAAGTGCAGCAAGGTGGCCAAATCCTTTTTGTAGCAAAGGACAAGCTTGGACAAATTCTTATATAGAGAAAAGCGCTCCCGAGGACACATGGGAATTATCGTCAAGCTAGTTTTCATCACGATCATATGATTCACTTTCGGTACTTTGATAATTTGGTATGTGGGTGGACCGGTGCTTGGGTACTGCCCTTACTTGGACAAGCATCCCACTTATGATTAACCTCTATTGCAAGCATCCGCAACTACAACAAAAGTATTAAGGTAAACCTAACCACAGCATGAAACATATGGATCCAAATCAGCCCCTTACAAAGCAACGCATAAACTAGGGTTTAAGCTTCTGTCACTCTAGCAACCAATCATCTACTTATTATTTTTTTACTATGACCCATCATCTACTTATTACTTCCCAATGCCTTCCTATAGGCCCAAATAATGGTGAAGTGTCATGTAGTTGACGTTCACATAACACCACTAGAGGAGAGACAACATACATCTCATCAAAATATCGAACGAATACCAAATTCACATGACTACTAATAGCAAGACTTCTCCCATGTCTCCAGGAACAAACGTAACTACTCACAAAGCATATTCATGTTCATGATCAGAGGGGTATTAATATGCATATAGGATCTGAACATATGATCTTCCACCAAATAAACCAACTAGCATCAACTACAAGGAGTAATTAACACTACTAGCAACCCACATGTACCAATCCCAGACTTAGAGACAAGAATTGGATACAACAGATGAACTAGGGTTTGAGAGGAGATGGTGCTGGTGAAGATGGTGATGGAGATTGACCCCCTCCCGATGAGAGGATCGTTGGTGATGACGATGGCGATGATTTCCCCCTCCCGGAGGCAAGTTTGCCTGGCAGAACAGCTCCGCCAAAGCCCTAGATTGGTTCCGCCAAAGTTCCGCCTCGTGGCGGCGGAGTCTCGTCCCGAAAGCTTGCTTATGATTTTTTCCTCATCGAAAGACTCCATATAGAAGAAGATGGGCATCGGAGGGCCACCAGGGGGCCACGAGGCAGGGGGCGCGCCCAGGGGGGTAAGGTGCGCCCCCACCCTCGTGGGCAGGGTGTGGCCCCCCTCCGGAACTTCTTGCACTCAGTATTTTCTATATATTCTGAAAATGACTTCCGTGAAGTTTCAGGACTTTTGGAGCTGTTCAGAATAGGTCTCTAATATTTGCTCCTTTTCTAGCCCAGAATCCCAGCTGTCGGCATTCTCCCTCTTTATGTAAACCTTGTAAAATAAGATAGAATAGGCATAAGTATTCTGACATAATGTGTAATAACAGCCCATAATGCAATAAATATTGAGATAAAAGCATGATGCAAAATGGACGTATCAAGCTTGCGTTGGTTTTTCCCTTGAAGAGGAAAGGGTGATGCAGCAAAGTAGAGATAAGTATTCCCCTCAGTTTGAGAACCAAGGTATCAATCCAGTAGGACACAAGGCACAAGTCACCGAATACCTACACAAACAATCAAACAACTTGCACCCAACGCGATAAAGGGGTTGTCAATCCCTTCACGGTTACTTGCAAAAGTGAGATCTGATAGAGATAGATAAACAATAAAGTAAATATTTTTGGTATTTTTGGTTTATATCGGAAAGTAAAAAATTGCAAAATAGTAGATCAGAAACTTATATGATGGAAAATAGACCTAGGGGCCATAGGTTTCACTAGAGGCTTCTCTCACGATAGCAAATAATACGGTGGGTGAACAAATTACTGTCGAGCAATTGATAGAAAAGCGCAAAGTTATGACGATATCTAAGGCAATGATCATGAATATAGGCATCACGTCCGTGTCAAGTAGACCGAAACAATTCTGCATCTACTACTATTACTCCACACATCGACCGCTATCCAGCATTTGTCTAGAGTATTAAATTCATAAAGAATGGAGTAATGCATTAAGCAAGATGACATGATGTAGAGGAATTAACTCAAGCAATATGATGAAAACCCCATCTTTTTATCCTCGATGGCAACAATACAATATGTGCCTTGCTGCCCCTACTGTTACTGGGAAAGGACACTGCAAGATTGAACCCAAAGCTAAGCACTTCTCCCATTGCAAGAAAAACCAATCTAGTTGGCCAAACCAAACCGATAGTTCGAAGAGAATTACAAAGATATCAAATCATGCATATAAGAATTCGGAGAAGATTCAAATAATATTCATAGATAAGCTGATCATAAATCCCCAATTCATCTGATCTCGGCAAACACACCGCAAAAAAGTATTACATCGAATAGATCTCCAAGAACATCGAGGAGAACATGGTATTGAGAATCAAAGAGAGAGAAGAAGCCATCTAGCTACTAGCTATGGACCCGTAGGTCTGTGGTAAACTACTCACGCTTCATCGGAAGGGCAATGGAGTTGATGTAGAAGCCCTCCGTCATCGAATCCCCCTCCGGCAGGGTGCCGAAAAAGGTCCCTAGATGGGATCTCATGGGTACAGAAGGTTGCGGTGGTGGAAAAGTGTTTTCGTGGATGCCTCTATTGGTTTGGGGATATATTGGAATACATAGGCACATAAACTAGGTCAGGAGGTGCACGAGGGGACCACAAGGGTGGGGGCGCGCCCTACCCCCTGGGTGCGCCCTCCGTCCTTGTGGCCGCCTCGTGGCTCCTTCGACTTCATCTCCAAGTCTCTTGGTTGTCTTCTGGTCCAAGAAAAATCATCATGAAGGTTTTATTCCGTTCGGACTTCATTTGGTATTACTTTTCTGCGAAACTCAAAAACAGGGAAAAAACAGGAACTGGTTAGTCCCAAAAATAATATAAAATAGCATAATAATGCATAAAAAATGTCCAAAACAGATAATATAATAGCATGGAACAATCAAAAATTATAAATACGTTGGAGACGTATCAGGGGTGCGCTTGGGCGCGACGCGCACGGCGAGGCCGCGGCCAGACGCGGACAGAGGCCGGGGACGCACGACCACGGGCGCGTTGACCAGGAGCTGGGGCACAGCAGTGACGGTCAACTGAATCGAGGGGAAACGCAGGGAACGGGGAGCGAGGCTGCTCACAGGGGCCCTGTAGGTGAGCGAGGAAGGCTCGAGGAGGCAGTGGTCGACGACGGTGAGTTCCAGGGGCGACGGGATCGGGGCAGCGTCGGGGCGGTGGCGTCCATGGGCGCAGAGGAAAGCGGCGGCAAGGGAGGAGAGGGGTGAGAGGATTAGGGTCCATGGTGGTGAGGGGCCGACCTTATAGGTGTCGAGGCGTCGCCGGCCAGGGAGGTCCGGTGGCAACCGCCCCTGTAGCGGCACTGCAAGAGGAACATGAGAAAGGGGGCTGACCGGTGCGGGAAGGTGGGCCGACCTGGCTGGCCAGGTGGGCCAAGCAGCCCAGGGGGAGGCAGCCCCCCCCCCCTTTTGTTGTTGTTTGTTTTCTCTTTCTTATTTTCCTTTCTGTTTTATTTGATTCTTCATTTTAATCTAGTTTTACATAATATTAAAACGATCCCTAAATTAGTATTACTAGATAACCTACTGCCACAATAAATTGGGCACCCAAATAAAATAGTTTAACATTTTATTAATTATAAAAGGCATTTACTTAATTGTTTTAGCTGTTGTTTCAACTACTTTAATCCATTTAATTATTTTATAAAAGTGTGGTTTCTCCACCGTAATTACCTATGCATTATTTGGCACAACCCTAACATTTTAGTTTTAATATTTGAAAAGCTTTATTGTTTGACTTGATTTTGATTTTGAATTTGAATCGGTTTCGAACCAGTGCGAGCTTAACAACCGTAACCGTGGTGAAGTGGCATCATTAGCAGGGAATTACTGTTGCATAACTATCTGGGTGTTACACAATGGTTTCTAAAGGCAATAACATATGGGAAAATTTCTATCTAAGGCAACCTCAGACCCATGGTACTTGATGCTCTCTCATGCATCAATGCATCAACTAAGAACGATCGCATCGTGTGTCGACCCTTCCCAACCAGCCAACACATAATTGAAACAGAGATCAAAACCTACTACCGTCATCACATTTTGAGTGGTAAAGGCCTTCCTACCACGAAAAGAATGCTTCACATATTTGGTAACATCTGCTCGCACATGCGTACCATCGGTAGCTTGAATACAATCTTATATAGTGACAAGTATTAGATGGCATATCATATAACCTAGATAGCTAAGTAATAGTTTCTGAAGTTACTTTAAAATATGGGTCAAATTGATGATTTCCTGCAATTTTTGTGGGGGTCTCCAATGATGGTGACCTTATATAATCATTACGAAGATCCCCTATGACATGATGAGATTTTCTAAAATTGATGTTGGCTGTGTTGTATGATCTACAAAAATTGGCTGAAACCACCCTATTCCAAAGGTTATGCCCAATTGTATGAAAAACATTGCCAATTGTTGCTCCATGCTAACATGTGGACAGTCTTCTAGCAACTTGTGATCCCTCAATATGTGCTACTTCTTGAGCTTGCGTTGGTTTTTTCCTCCAAGAGGAAAGGGTGATGCAGCAAAGTAGAGATAAGTATTTACCTCAGTTAAGAACCAAGGTATAAATCAAGTAGGAGGAACATATAAGTCTCCAATAGTTGTACCTGCACAAGCAAACAAATACTTGCACCCAACGCGATAAAGGGGTTGTCAATCCCTTCACGGTTACTTGCAAGGATGAGATGTGATAGTGATGGATATAAAAGATAAGTAAAAGTGAAAAATAAAATAAAAGTAAATAAATTGCAGCAAGGTATTTTTGTGCTTTTTATTTTGTAGATACGAAAATAATATGTTAAAAGATAGACCCCGGGGCCATAGTTTTCACTAGAGGCTTCTCTCTTGAAAGAAAGCATATGGTGGGTAAACAAATTACTGTTGAGCAATTGATAGAAAAACACATAGTTATGGATATATCCAAGGCAATGATCATGTATATAGGCATCACATCCGAGACAACTAGACCGACTCCTGCCTGCATATACCATTATTACTCCACACATCCACCGCTATCCTACATGCATCTAGTGTATTAAGTTAACAAGAACAGAGTAATGCCTTAAGCAAGATGACATGATGTAGAGGGATAGATCCAAGCAATATGAACAAACCCCATCTTTTTCTCCTTAATGACAACAATATAAATACGTGTCATGTCCCCTTCTATCACTGAGATTGAGCATCGCAAGATTGAACCCATTACAAAGCACCTCTCCCATTGCAAGAAAAATCAATCTAGTTGGCCAAACCAAATCAATAGATAGGAGAGAAATACAAAGCTATATAAATCATGCGTAAAAGAGTTTAGAGAAGACTCAAATAATATTCATAGATAAGCTGATCATAAACCTACAATTCATTGGATCTCAACAAACACACCGCAAAATAAGATTACATCGAATAGATCTCCAAGAACATCGAGGAGAACATTGTATTGAAGATCAAAGAGAGATAAGAAGCCATCTAGCTACTAGCTATGGACCCGTAGATCTGTGGTAAACTACTCACACATGATCAGAAGGGCAGAAAGGTTGATTTAGAAGCCCTCCGTGATCGAATCCCCCTCCGGCAAAGTACCAAAAAAGGTCCCCATATTGGATCTCATGAAGACAGAAACTTGCAGCGGTGGAAGAGTATTTTGTGTGTGCCCTCTAGTCTACGGGGAATATTTGGGTATTTATAGAATAAAGATTAGGGTTAGAAGTGCCACGAGGGATCCACAAGCTTGGGGGGGGTGCCCCCCTGAGCTTGTGGCCACCTGTCAAAGCTTCCAGGTTGTCTTGTGGTCCAAGAAAAATCATAAAAAGGTTTTGTTCCATTTGGACTCCGTTTGGTATTAATTTTCTATAAAGGCAAAAACAAGGGGAAAACAACAAGTGGCACTGGGCACTAGGTTAATAATTTAGTCCCAAAAATAATATAAAATAGCATAATAATGCACATAAAACATCCAAGATTGATAATATAGTAGCATGGAACAATAAAAAATTATAGATACATTGGAGACGTATCAATACGGCACACAAGTGAAAGAACACATGTAACACCCACAATGCGGCTATATCTCCCATGTGTCGGGGCACGACTTAGAGGCATAGCCGCATGGTAGGCATGTCACAAGAGGGGTAATCTTTACACATCCCATGTACTGAATAAGAAAGGGATAAAGAGTCGGCTTACAATCGCCACTTCACACAATACATAAATCATCCATACATCAACCAAGGTACAATCAAAGGTCCGACTACAGAGCCAAAATAAAGAAATACAACCCCAAATGCTAGATCCCCGATCGTCCCAACTGGACTCCACTACTGATCATCAGGAAAGGAAAACATAATAGCGACCCAAGTCTTCGTCGAACTCCCACTTGAGTTCAATAGCGTCCCCTACACTGGCATCATCGGCACCTGCATCTGTTTGGAAGTATCTATGAGTCACGAGGAGTCAGCAATATCACACCCGCGAGATCAAGACTATTTAAGCTTAAGGGTAGGAAAGGGTAGTGAGGTGGAGCTATGGCAAGCACTAGCATATATGGTGGCTAACATACGCAAATGAGAGCGAGAAGAGAAGCAACACACAGTCGAGAAGCTATAAGTGATCAAGAAGTGATCCTGAAGCTACTTACGTTCAAGCATAACACAAGACCGTGTTCTCTTCCCGGACTCCGCCAAAAAGATACCATCACGGCTACACACGTGGTTGATTCATTTTAATTAAGTTATGTGTCAGGTTTTCTACAACCGGATATTAACAAATTCCCATCTGCCACATAACCGCGGGCATGGCTTTTGAAAGTTCAAACCCTGCAGGGGTGTCCCAACTTAGCCCATCACAAGCTCTCACGGTCAACGAAGGATATTCCTTCTCCCGGGAAGACCCGATCAGTCTCGGAATCCCGGTTACAAGACATTTCGACAATGGTAAACCAAGACCAGCAAAGCCACCCGATGTGCCAACAAATCCCGATAGGAGTCGCACGTATCTCGTTCTCAGGGCACACCGGATGGGCAAGACGATGGGTTGGCATAGACCCTAGTTGCCCAGGGGGCGCCGGACATCGCCCAGTTTGGACCAACACTTAGAGGAGCACTGGCCCGGGGGTTTAAAATAAAGATGACCCTTGATTCTGCGGAACCCAAGGGAAAAGGCTTAGGTGGCAAATGGTAAAACCAAGGTTGGGCCTTGCTGGAGGAGTTTTATTCAAAACGAACTGTCAAGGGGTTCCCATAACACCCAACCGCGTAAGGACCGCAAAATCAAGGAGCATAACACCGGTATGACGGAAACTAAGGCGGCAAGAGTGTAACAAAACACCAGGCATAAGGTCGAACCTTCCATCCTTTACCAAGTATATAGGTGCATTAAAGTAAATAAGAGATAATAATGATGTCCCAACAATATCCATGTTCCAACATGGAACAAACTTCATCTTCACCTGCAACTAGCAACGCTATAAGAGGGGCTGAGCAAAAGCGGTAACATCGCCAAACAACGGTTTGCTAGGAAGGTGGGTTAGAGACTTGACATGGCAATATGGGAGGCATGATATAGCAAGTGGTAGGTAGCACGGCATAGCAATAGAGCGAACAACTAGCAAGCAAAGATAGAAGTGATTTCGAGGGTATGGTCATCTTGCCTGCAAAGTTCTCAGAGTTGTCGAAAGCTTGATCATCGTTAGCATACTCAACATCTTCCTCGGTCACATACTCGTCTCCCGGCTCTACCCAAAGCAAGAACACAAGCAAAGGACCAACAATCAATCATGGTGCAATGCACAAGCAACATGATGCAAAACATGGCATGATATGCGAGATGTGATATGCAATACATATGCGTGCTTTGGAAAGGAAAGAATGATCAAGGCATCAACTTGGCAAACCAAGTGTACCACTGGAAAGATGAGATGATTTCAGTCGAAATCGATATAAATATCACCGGAAACGGATGCACGGTTTGCAAATGGCAAGCAAAACAAGAACGGCACAATTCTGCGATTAAGAGCACGATGCCACTAAGCATGTAACAAGAAACTAAGCTACTGCACTCCAACATAGAAACAAAGTATATGGAAGTTATGTACACAAGATGCTTGACAAAACATGAACACTGAGCTACGCCTAAATCATACAAGAGCAGATTCAAACAAGCATGGCAAAAGTGCAAAAGATATCAGCTTCATAGACTTAGTGAAAATACTAACATGCCAGAAATAACATCAGGAAGCCATGTTTAGAGCAAGCAAACAACATGCTACAGGAACATATCATAGCAATACAAGTCATGGCATGAACCTACTAAATGCATAGAACAAAAGCCCCTTACTGATCATGAGCCAAAAAGCACAAAAGATATGATGGCACTCATGTAAACATAACAAGTTTTATTAGCAGCTTCAGACAGCAGAAAATAGAGCATGGCATAAACAGAATTATTAAGGCATCTTTGCGAGCTCAAATCACTCAGCACAAAGCATTTCATGACAAAACAAACATACCAACACCAAGATAACATGTTTATGAAGCTAACCATGGCAAGAGCAAGTTCATAGCATGCATGGATCACTAGTAACAACCATGGCAAAATTGATTAACATGTAAACAATCTGCCAGGAATATTTTATAGCAAAAGTAGAGCAAGAACAAGACATGCTAAGGCATTCCATAATTGCAAACAGGGGCATGTATGGATAGAGCATAACCATATGTTCAAAACATCCTTACTGAAGTATCCCAAAAAAGCATGGATATCACTGTAGCATCAAGTTTAAATGGCATCAAAATAACAGCAGGCAAAAGACTTAGCAAAAACCTAAGTCCCTGAAATCAGCAACATTGCGGAGGCTACTTTGCATGCTTGTGATAGTCACCACATAGATCACAAAATACATGGCAAGCACCCCTGTAAAGATAGCATGGCATAGTTCAAAACACATGTAGAGCTCATGCCCATATGATGCACACATCAAATGTGACAAAAATGACAAATCATCATAATCTGATAAGTAGCAGCAGTAAACATTTTATAGCACTCTTGCATCAATGATTAGGGCATCAAAATGAACTCAAACAAGCATGCCACAATGGAATGAAATGAAAAGCATCTCACAATGAACATTTTGATATATCATGTGCATGAAATGGCGCTACGGTCATGGAGTTATGGGGCAATGAATAGGGCATAAAATTATCACAGAAAAAGGACTTGGAGGGAAAACGGGGTCAACCCTTTTTGGATCTAGGGTTTCAGGCGTGACTCCCGAGGTTCGCCGGAGAGATGCGGACAGCGGCCGGAGTAGGAGGGGATGGTCGCCGGCGGCCGTATCTAGAGAGGAGGAGGAAGGGGCCGGAGCTCGCCGGCGTTCGGCGGAGGAGGCGCTGGCGGCGTCCCGCGGTGGTGGTCGGGAGGCGGAGCCGGCGGAGGTCGCCGGGCGAGGAGGCGGCGTCGCAGCGGAGGACCGCGGGCGGGCGGCGCTCGGGCGTCCGCGGGAGGTAGCGGCGCGCGTGGCCCGGGCCGGGAGGGCCGGCGATGGGCCCGAGCGGGCCTGGTGGCGGGGTGGCGGCCAGGGACAGGTGGCGGCGCAGGAGTGGACGGGCGTGTGGCGGCGGACGCGTCCAACGCCGTCCGGACGTGTCCGGCGCGGAGGGAGAGGGTGAATCTAGGGTTTGGGACCCGAATTTCGGAGGAGTGCACATATTTATAGCTAGGAGGAGGTAGGAGTGTCCAAATGAGGTGTAGTTTTTGCCCACACGATCGTGATCCGATGATGGAGGACATGGGAGTGGTTTGGATGGGTTATTGGGCCGTTTTGGAGGGGTGTTGGGCTGCCACACACAATAGGCCTTTGCGGTTAACCGGTTAACCGTTGGAGCATCAAACGGACTCCAAATGACACGAAAATTGACAGACGGTCTACTGGTGGTGTACCAAGGCCACTTTGGGCAAATCTAGGTTTATTCCAAGAACTTTAAACACCCTCTCACGAAAAGAGACAAAAGGGGTACGCCGATGCGCGTGGGAGTGTCAGATTGCGAAACGGACAACAGTGTGTGCGGTGGGAGCAGAGTTAGATTCGACATGACCTAGGCCGCGCGTGCCCGTGCACTGTTTTGGGCCTGGCCCGACAGCGCTCGGCACCGTGTATGGCCCAGGCCCGGGGGCTCCTGTCGGTGTACTAGAGTAGGGGTACCCTATTACCCCGAACTCGTGCACGGGCAGTTGCAGCGCCCCGCGGCAAGGCTCGCCGGGTGACCGCCAGGACCCTCCGTGGTTCCCTTGAAGACCATTCAAGAACAAAGTATTCAAGTCGAGGCCCCGGCAAGAGGAGCTTGCCGGGAAGGACAACCGAGGCCCCGGCAAGAGGAGCTTGCCGGGAAGGCCAACCAAGGCCCCGGCAAGAGGAGCTTGCCGGGAAGAGACAAGACCCCGGCAAGAGGAGCTTGCCGGGAAGGCCACTCAAGACATACTAAGAAAGCTTGCTGCAACGCGCCCTGCGTCCCGGCAAGATCCGGCGAGCGACAAGCTTCCAGACGCGACAAGACGACGGCCGCGGCAAGGAGCTTGCCGCGGGAAACCCCCACTGCGTGCTCGCGCTCCAGCTCACCTGCTAACGTGTCGCTCTGGGACTCTCCCAGAGCGCACGTGGCGGGAGGCCGTGCAGCTAGGGGTACGTGGTGGCAAGCGGAGATGAAGAGAAGCCCATCGTGGCAAACGGTGGCACTCCTAACGGTCACCTTTTGCACTGTTTAGGAGACTCAGACAGGCATTTAATGCCCTTGTCCCCTGCCGTCAGAATTAGGTAGGGCACACTGTATCCACAGTAACGGTAGCTATACCTACCACATCCTTTTCCATTTTTACCCTTCTTGTCTACGTTGCCCCCTGTCGGTGACCCCTTGAGTATAAAAGGAGGCCCAAGCGCAACGTAGAAAGGGTTCCGCAGGTCGGGGAGTTCAGAGACTCGGCTAGCTCGGCTCGTTCAACCCCAGAGACACTCTTACGCTCAGTCTGGCAGCGTCCATCGCTCCTAAGCAAGAATCCAATATACACAAACAAGCAGCAGTAGGGTTTTACGCATCCGTGCGGCCCGAAGCTGGGTAAAAATCCCCCCGCGTGCACTGCCTCGATCCGCTCTTTGTGCGCTCTCCGCCCCCCACCGAACCGAAAAGGGGCCCTGTCCCCATAGGTGTTGGCGGGAATCAGCATCGCCCCCGGCATCTCTGGCACGCCAGGTAGGGGGGCGTCGAGATCGTGCGAACCCGATCTGGCGGGGCGCACGCAAGCTAGATCTTCATCGTCTTCGTTGACATGCCACCGAAGAAGAAGAATTCGGAGGCCGTTGTTCCGTCCACGTCGCTTCCACCGCCTCCGGAGCAAATGGATGGTGGAGTGGACGCCGGCGGAGGAATGGGCGTCGACGAAGGTGCCCACAGCGCTGCCAAGTCCAAGGACAAGGCAGCACAGACCCCGGCGTCCATGCGCGCTCCGCGTCCCTCTCAGGAGGCGCGGGACCAGCAGCGTCATAGCATTCGCAGCGCCATACGTCCGCTGACCCAAGGTCAAGCTGGTGGTTCGCGCGGTGTTCAAGACCAGCATGCACGCCAGCATGCTGGCCCCAGTGAGGTACGGTCGCCGGCACGGGACGCTGCTCCTTCTAACTTGGTTAGGAGTCCGAGCACGCCCCTCTCCTCGCACCGTTCACCTCTGCCGCCCACCACCCCAGCAGAAGCCTTGGCGCGGGCCCAGCTGCTCCTGGACTATCCTCCGATGGCGGACAAGACCGATGAATGGAGGGCCACTATCCAGAGCCTCATCGGTTTCGCCAACGGCGACACTACGCGGCGACCAAGCACCTCGCTGCCGCGGCAGGACAACCAGACGCGAGCCGATGGCAACAAGACTGAGGGAGGTGCGACTTCCATGCACTCTCCACTACGAAGGCCAAAATCGCCGACTCGCCGGGTCCACCCCAACAGCGGCTCCACCGCGTCGTCGGACCCACGAGCTCGTCGCGACCAGCGCCAAGTTCTTCATGAACGGCAAAAAGAAGACGCTCGAACCCGCATCGAGCGCCGAAGAGAAGCGCGACGTCAATCCGACAAGCGCGCTGGGCTTACTGTTGACATGCATGCGCCAGGGGAGCCAGGCGATCTGCCGTACGCGGTAGGTTGTCCTGCATTCACCCGTGAGCTGCGGCAAGTCCAGTGGCCCAGCACAAAGAACTTCAAGCCAGACGTGCCGGAGAAGTACGACGGCAAGACGCATCCGTCGGAGTTCCTCAGCATCTACACCATTGCAGTACAAGCTGCCGGGGGACGGGATGACAAGATCCTTGCCAACTACTTCCCGCTGGTGCTCAAGCCCAATGTCAGATCCTGGCTCATGCACTTGCCGGACAACTCCATATCTTCCTGGGCTGATATGTGCCATCAGTTTGTCGGCGCCTTTACAGGCGGCCACAAGCCACATGGCCAAGAGAGCGATCTTCATCTGCTCGCCCAGAAGGAAGGAGAGCCACTGCGCAAGTACATTCAAAGATTCAGCCGTGTGCAGCACAACATCCCAGACGTCCACCCCGCCGCGATCATTAGCGCGTTCCATCAGAACGTGCGAAATCGAAGGATGAGGGAGGAGATGGCGATGTGTAAGATCAGGGACGTCAGCGAGCTTTACGCCCTGGCTGACAAGTGTACACGCGCTGAAGAGGGGAGGAGGCTCCCCGGAGAGAGTACAGGAGCAGGAGGATCTGACAATGAGGATGCCGCCCCGGCAAGGAAAGGCCGGCGGCGGAACTACAAAAGGAATAAGGGTAAAGAAGTGCTAGCTGTTGAGCAGACCGGCAACGGAGGTGGCGCCAAGGAAGCTAAGGCTGGTGGCTCCGACAAGGAGGCCCATCCTGTGGCGGCCGCCGACAAGCAGGACAGCTCCGGCAGGCAGTATTGCAAGATTCACC
Source organism: Triticum dicoccoides (assembly GCF_002162155.2). Lineage (NCBI taxonomy): Eukaryota > Viridiplantae > Streptophyta > Magnoliopsida > Poales > Poaceae > Triticum > Triticum dicoccoides. The sequence continues at coordinate 199,949,630 of NC_041388.1, read as the reverse complement.
GCACCAAGGGTCACGATCTCCAGAACTGCAAAAAGGTCGAACAGCTTGCTGAGCAGCAGAAGGCTGAGTACGAGCGACGCGACAAAGAGAAGGCCCAGGAAAGAACTGGTGAATCCGGCAAGAAACGCCCTGGCCGGGGAGGACGCCGCGGCAAGGCTAAACAGCGGCTAGGAGACAGACCTCCCCGCGGCCGCGACAAGGAGATGACGACGATGACGAAGACGTGGATGATGATGAGGCTAATGAGCATGAATTTCAGAAAGCCACAGAGGTCTTGTGTGTTGACGGTGGCGCCTCTCTGCATACTTCGCACCGCCAGCTAAAACAGTGGATCCGGGAAGTGAATGCAGCAGAGCCATCCATAGAGTCACGCAAGCCCCTGAAATGGTCCGGCACGCCTATCATCTTCGACATTGGGGATCACCCTGATCGCGTAACCGCGGTCGGGTGCTTGCCAATGTTGGTCTCACCAACTATCCGCAACCTCAAGGTCACAAAGATGCTAGTTGACGGCGGGGCCGGCTTGAGTCTCATCTCCTCCGCGGTCCTTCACAAACTTCAGATCCCCGACAGCGAGCTCGAAGAGACCGGCACATTCCAAGGAATCAACCCGGGAAGGAGCCAGCCGAAAGGGAAGATCACGCTGCCGGTCACATTTGGCAGTGAGCTGAATTTCAGAACTGAGAGGGTCACGTTTGACGTTGCCGATTTTCCATTGCCCTACAATGGAATCCTGGGCCGTCCAGCGCTCGCCAAGTTTATGGCAGCCTCTCACTATGCTTACAACATGCTCAAAATGCCAGTCCCGATAAGTGTCATCTCTGTCCCCGGCGACAAGAAGGATGCCCTTATCTGCACCGACAAGATCTACCGGGAAGCAGCAGCCGCAGCTGATCACCATACACTTGCCACTGAAGCTCCCGGGAAGAAGAAGAAGGCCAAGTCCGGCAAGAGCTCTGATGCCCACTCCGGCAAGCCCACCTCTTGAGAGTGCTGCGCTACCGTCGAGGACGCACCATCGAACTCCACCGGCAAGTGCAAGAGGACGATGGCAGCTCCACCCGAGACCAAGAAGGTGTCCGCCAAGGAGGACGGCACTGGTGGTACCTTCACCATCAGTGCCACGCTTGACCCCAAATAGGAAAGCGTGCTTGTTGCTTTCCTGCGAGCGAATGTCGACGTGTTTGCATGGCAACCGTCTGATATCCCCGGTGTTCCCAGGAGAGTAATCGAGCACCACCTTGCCGTCTGTCCTCATGCGTGGCCCGTCAAGCAGAGAGTCAGGAAGCAAGTGGTGGAGCGCCAAGAGTTCATTGCAGAAGAAATCAGGAAGTTGGAAGCAGCAGGCCTTGTTAGAGGAGTGCTCCATCCCACATGGCTGGCCAATCCTGTAGTCGTGCGCAAGGCGAACGGGAAATGGAGGCTTTGTATAGACTTCACTGATGTTAATAAAGCTTGTCCCAAAGATCCATTTCCCTTGCCACGTATTGACCAGATTGTTGACTCCACAGCTGGATGTGATTTGCTTTCATTTCTTGATGCGTATTCAGGATACCATCAAATCTTCATGGCAGAAGAGGATGAGGAGAAAACTGCATTTATCACCCCTTGTGGCACATACTGTTTTGTACGAATGCCCTTTGGATTGAAGAATGCTGGTTCAACATTTTCAAGAGTAGTCCATGTCGCCTTTGAGCCACAGATACACAGAAATGTGGAAGCCTACATGGATGATATAGTGGTCAAGAGCAAGGACAAGGCTACCCTGGTTCAAGATTTAGAAGAAACTTTTGCAAATCTGCGCAAGATCAACCTCAAGCTCAACCCCGAGAAGTGCGTGTTTGGAGTCCCTTCCGGCAAGCTCCTCGGGTTCTTTGTATCTCAGCGGGGAATTGAAGCCAACCCCGACAAGATTAAGGCCATCGAGCAGATTGAAGCACCAAAGCGCATCAAGGATGTGCGAAGGCTTGCCGGTTGCGTGGCTGCTCTCAGCAGGTTTATCTCTAAGTCTGCTGAGCGCGCCCTGCCATTTTTCAAAATATTGAAAAAGGCAGGTCCAATGAAATGGACTCCGGAAGCGGAGGCTGCGCTGCAGGACTTGAAGATGTACCTGTCCTCCACTCCAATACTTGTCACACCTAAGCCACAAGAGAAGTTGCTGTTGTACCTAGCGGCAACCAATCAAGTGGTTAGTGCTGCGTTAGTAGCGGAGAGGGAGGCGGATGATGAGCCAGCACCCGCAGCAAGTGAATCCGGCGGCAAGTAGGGCGCTTCTCCGGCAAGCTCTGATCCCGACAAAGATGGATCTGCGCAGATGTGCAAGGAGGTGCAGAAGAAGATGGTGCAGCGCCCAGTTTACTTTGTCAGCTCCCTTCTCCAGGGGGCTAGGTCGAGGTACTCTGGTGTGCAAAAACTGCTTTTCGGCCTTCTCATGGCCTCGAGAAAGTTGCGCCATTACTTCCAGGCACACGAGATCACAGTCGTCACTCGCTTCCCGCTGAGAAGGATACTGCAGAATCCAGAAGCAACAGGCAGGATAGTCGAGTGGGCCTTGGAACTGTCAAGCTTTGGCCTCAACTTTGAGAGCACTGCAACTATCCAAAGCAGGGCATTGGCAGAGTTCATAGCAGAATGGACGCCAACTCCAGATGAAGAAATTCCGGAGACGAGCATCCCCGTCAAGGAGACAAGCAAAGAGTGGCTGATGTACTTTGATGGTGCCTTCTCGCTACAAGGCGCCGGTGCTGGCGTGCTGCTTATCGCACCCACCGAAGAGCACCTCAAATACATAGTCCAGATGCACTTTCCCAAAGAGCAAGCAACCAACAATACTGCAGAGTATGAAGGATTGCTTGCCGGTCTTAGAATAGCAGCCGACCTTGGGATCAAGAAGCTCATAATCAGGGGTGACTCGCAGCTTGTCGTCCGCCAAGTGAACAAGAACTACCAGAGCCCGTTGATGGAAGCATATGTTGATGAAGTGAGGAAGCTAGAAGAGCTCTTTGACGGCCTGCAAATGGAGCATATCCCAAGAGCTCAGAATGACATTGCTGATGGCCTGTCAAAATACGCTGCACTAAAGTTGCCTGTGGAACCAGGGATCTTTGTGCTCAAGCTGACTCAGCCTTCCGTGGCACCATCAACTGGACAAAATAAAAAGAGGAAGTTGGTTTCAGGTGACTACTTTCCGGCAGAGCACCCCAAAGCCGCCGCCAAGAAAGTCCCCAAGATCAACGCCAACGATGCTGAGGGGCAGTCTGCTCTGGCAAACCTTGCGGTTTGTTCCGTCGAAGCAAACGCTCCCGACAAGTTTTGCTCCGGCAAGCTTGCCGGGGAACATCACGCTCCGGCAGAATCACAGGTTCTTGCCGTAGAAGCAGATGTTCCCGCAGCAATAGGTATGCCTTTAGTCCTTGCTGTCGAGCCGCAGGCTCCAGCATGGGCGCAGCAGATTGTCCGTTTCCTCCAGACAGGAGAGCTTCCCGAAGAGCAAGAAGAAGCTGAAAAAGTAGCCCGGCAGTCAAGTATGTACAAGTTTGTCGACAGCACACTGTACAGAATAAGACTCAACGGTGTGAAATTGAAGTGCATTCGCCGGGAAGATGGGCAACAGCTGTTGGCAGAGATACATGGAGGCATATGTGGTCACCACATTGGCGCAAGAGCACTTGTCGGCAAAGCATTCCGACAAGGCTTCTTCTGGCCGACAGCCCTCCAGGATGCAACTGCACAAGTAACCAAGTGTGAAGCGTGCCAGTTCCATTCCAAACAGATACACCAGCCAGCTCAAGCTCTCCAGACGATCCCTTTATCCTGGCCATTTTCGGTCTGGGGGCTCGACATCCTCGGCCCCTTCCCCCGAGCTATCGGGGGCTTTGAGTTCTTGTACGTTGCAATCGACAAGTTCACAAAGTGGCCCGAAGTGGAACCAGTGAGGAAGGTGACAGCACAGTCAGCAGTCAAGTTCTTCAGGTCGATTGTTTGCCATTTCGGGATCCCGAACAGGATCATCACCGACAACGCACGCAATTTACGAGTCGCACCTTCATGCAGTACGTCCAAGATCTTGGCACCAAGATCTGCTTCGCTTCTGTTGCTCATCCAAGAAGCAACGGTCAAGCGGAGAGGGCAAACGCTGAAGTGCTGCGAGGCCTCAAGACCAGAACTTTCGACAAACTGCACAAGTGCGGAAGAAACTGGATCGAGGAGCTACCGGTGGTTCTTTGGTCGATCAGAACGATGCCAAATCGAGCCACTGGCCAAACACCCTTCGCTCTAGTCTATGGAGCGGAGGTAGTTCTCCCCACGGAACTCGTATACGGATCACCTTGAGTACTCGCTTATGATGAGCTCGAGCAAGAGCAGCTGCGCCAAGATGACGCGCTGCTCCTTGAGGAAGACCGTCTCCAGGCTGTTGTGCGAGCCGCTCGCTACCAGCAAGCTCTGCGCCGCTACCATAGCCGCAGAGTCAATGCCAGGAGTCTCGAGGAAGGCGACCTTGTTCTTCGGCGCGTTCAGTCGGCCAAGAATTCCAACAAGTTGACGCCGAAGTGGGAAGGCCCTTATCGGGTGAAACGAGTCACTAGGCCCGGCGCTGTCCGCCATGAGACCGAAGATGGCATTCCGGTGAGCAACTCATGGAACATCGAGCATCTTCGTAAGTTTTACCCATAAGGCGCGGTTGTCGGACCCTGTCCGGCAACCACCTTTCTGTACAAGTCTTGCCGCTGTTGCATGTAATCCTTTGTACAGAGCCGGGCGCAGACCCCATGCACTAGTAAAGTTCATGTGCACCGCACATCTTGTCAGTTTCCTCATGCTATGATCCTTTTTTGCATATATTATCTGACACTTTGTGCAGCACCAGACCCCGGTAAGCGATAACGAGCCCAAGGCTCCATATCATTGCTTTATTTCTCTATCTCTTTCTCAAAAGAAGGAAGGTTCCCTCGCCCACAAGGTTCACCGGGGGGGAAGGAGAGGATAATGGTGTGGACCAGGCCGTTCAAAAAAAAAGAGTTTCTTCTTGCCGGGAAGCAGACGACAGAAAAGCTAAGTTGCTAAAGCTTGAGCAATCAGTTTTTGAGTTATTTTCCTTGAACGACCGTGCTTTGTATGGAAAACCTGTGCGCGGGGGAACCGATTCACACCTAGCGCGCCCTTATTCTGTTTCGAGTCCGCTCAACAACTTAAGTGAGCTGCTAGCGCCCTTACTTTGCTTCGAGTCCGCTCAGTGACTTAAGTGAGCTGCTAGCGCCCTTACTTTGTTTCGAGTCCACTCAACAACTTAAGTGAGCTGCAACTGGTTGCGACAAGGTTGCTTGTCGGTAGCGGCCCCGCCAGCAGGCTGCTGAAGTTCCGCACTCGGCGCTCGCGGCAAGAATGCCTACACCGACAAGTTTCCCTAAAAAGCGTAGGGCAGGACCATACAAAGCCAAGAGTCGAGTAAAGGAAGTAACACAGCTATTTGTTGCCTGAGATAGAGTTATATTACAAGAATAACTTGTCGCGCCTCTAATAAAGTGTTCCCATGACCTGACTGGCAGCGACGAGACGACCTAATCTACGCGACCACCGTCAACCCTTTTGACCTCGTTCACCCTGGCGATGATGGGTGCGACAAGGGCCTTAAGTGCGTCAAGATCAGCGTCCGCCGGTAGCTTCCTGAGGACATTGGTGAGGTTGAGGCCCGGATTGCGGAAGGCCACCTTCACCAGCACCTTCTCCAGAACTCCGGCACAAATCGAGCGTGACTCGTCGGCCAACTGCTTCGGGATCTGTTCCCGGAGTTGCTGGAGCGCCACCGCCACGCCTTTGAAGAACAAAGTGAGCTCGGCGCTGGGTTGGAGGTTCTCGTCGGAGGAGTACCCGAAGCCTTCCATCCCCAATTGCACCAGCTCCTCTTTGATGACTACAGTAATGTCCACGAGGCCCTCCGTCCAGAGCTCCACAGTATCTCTGAGAAGATTCTGGGTCTCGGCGGCCCTTGCTAGCAGCGCCTCATTGGCCTCGATGTCCTTTTTCAAGTCTGCCTCCCGTTTCCTGGAGCTGTCCAACGTCTCCGTCAAGGTGGCCAGCTTCAGCGTCAGATTGGCGTTGGAATCCTTGGCGGCGCTCAATTCCTTGCCCCTCTCAGCGAGTCGGCCCTGCAGTTCACCATGGGCAAGGGCGTCCTTCTCGCGCTCTAGCTTGAGGGCGGCAAGCTCTTCGCCACCAACCTTCAGATCAGTTTCTAGCTGCGCCACCTTTGCCTCCAATTCTTTCTTGGCGGCCTCGGCAGTCGCAGCCACATTCTTTGCCTCTTGGAGCATCCCGCCAAGTGCCCGTTCGTGCGCGGCGAGCTCCTCTTCGTGGTTGTCGAGGTTCACTTTCCGCTGAGTCAGCTCGCCTTCTCGCGCGTACAGCTTCTCGCCGGTGAGCCGCTGCTGTTCTTCAGCTTCGGCCTTCTCGAGAAGGAAGGCCTTCCGTTCCTCGACAAGCTGCTCCCGCTCCTCCGCCAAGGCCCGGAGAGTTTCTTGACGAAGACCCCGGAGCTCCTCCGCACGCTTCTCTATGTCCATGCTCGCCCTCGCGGCAAGCGCTTCCCGGGACTCCAGCTTGACTTGGCGGGCGCGGTAGAGCGCCAGCAGCCTCCGCAGCAGCCGCTCCTCCTCGGGCTCTTCGCTGCTGCTTCCCGGTGCGTCGACGATCGACAACCCGGCGGAGGCAAGCACCTCTCCATCCAGAATTTCTCCTTCCACCGGCGCCCTGGAGCTCGACGCCCAGGGGAGCTTGATGAAGATACCCTCGCCAGCCTTCAGATAGGCGCCGGGCTGGAGCTCCTCGGAGCCTGAAGCTGCGGCAGCGGCGGAGGGATCGGCGGTCGGTGCAGCGCTTGACGCTCCTGCGGCCTCGGGGCCGTCAGTGCGATCGCCAGATTCCCCGCCAGCTTCCTCGGCGGCAGCCTTGGCGGCCTCTTCGCCGGCGGGCACGTTAGCGCCGGCTCCTTCTTCGGTGGCCGCGGCATCATCAGTATTGCCGCGCGCGTCTTCTTTGCCGCCCACCTCGGTCTCCATCGGATCCGTAGAGGGTGGGCCTGACAACCAAAGAAGAAGGAAAAATCAAACAAGTGTTCGAGAAGAGAAATCAGCGGAAGACTACCAGGAAAGTTTCGGGCAAGAAGAGCTACCTGTGCTAGGATCTGTCGTCGTGGCCTCCACCACCGGCGGATCGTTAGCACTGTCCCTTGCCAGAGACTCCTCCCTTGCCGGAGGCTCCTCCCTTACCGAAGGGCACTCCCTTGCCGGGAAATCCGCCCTTGGCGGCGTAGTCGAAGCAGACGACGAGTCGGAGGAAATCACCACGCCCTCCTGATCAAGCTGCTCTGCTCCTGCACAAACAAAACAGAGATCGGATGTCAACAAAGGAAAAGAGCAACCACGCGCATCCAGAAACAGAAAGTAAACCATATGCCTACGCTGGGGGCTGCGCTGGGGGCTACTCTGCGAAGTGATGGCCGGGTCCGGCAGAGTAGTCTCGGACGCGCCTCCTGTCGTCGCAGTGGGCTCGTCCTCTATGACCACCACCTGAGCCTTGGCCCTCTTCGCCGCCCTCTGGGCCAGAGTCCTGAAAAGGAGAGTCCAGGGTGGATCAGATCCGATGCAAGACAAGATCAGCAAGTTGAAGAACTACAAGAACAAGCAAGGGAATCTTACTCTTCTTCATCTTCCTCATCGGAGCTGAGCGGGGAGAAGTCGAAGTTCGGCCCACTCCCGGCGCAGCGAGGTGAAGGGGTGGGATCCCTTGGCCGCTTGGCGGGGACCGCGGCGCCGACCCGAGACGACCCCGCCCCAGTTGCTACTGCGATGGGAGGCGCCCCCGCGGCGACCGTACTTGCCGCGGTGGAGCGCGTCGTGCGGCGCTGCGGCTGTTGACCAGCTTGCCGCCCTGCTGCTTCCCCGATCCTACTGAGGCGCCTTCTTGGCTGCACTGGGGGCTGCGTTCCGGGTCCTGCTCCCGGCAAGCTCCCCGGAGGTGGCGGGCCGCCCGTACCCTCGGCGGGCTCGTTCGACTCGCCGTCGGGCGCGGCGAGCTCTTCTTCCTCTTCGGGCTGCTCCCGTTCGGCAATGCTCATCGCCAACGCCGTGTCCGCTTCCTCCACGGTGAACCCGAATTCACCCGCGGCCGCAGCTGCCGCCGCCTCTTCCGCCCTGGTGGCGATGCGCTCCATCTCTTGCTCAGTGGTGTCACGGGTGAGGAGCTTCTTCTCGTCAGCATTGACCGCCACCTCCACGAGGCTGTCAAAGAACTGCTGCACGACGTCACCGGCGGGCTCTTGCCAAGTTGGAGCGATCCCGTGCGAGTCACACAACGGCATCATTGCGCATATGCGGTCGCGCGAGGAGTTGTTGCACAGAGGAACGACACCTGCCGGCAACCTGAACCACTCGGGATGCTGTGGGTCATGCTTGAATATCTCCTTAAGCATCCCGTCCAACTCTAGGACGGTGAAATTGAAGTTAAGGCCTGGACGCAACCTCATTATATCCGCCAGGCCTCCAAATTCCCAGGCAGGTCTCCCCCTCGCCTGCAGAGGGGCGATGCGCCGGCGGAGGAAATCTGCGCCGACAGCTCCTACAGTCAACCCGGCAAGCCTGAGACGCAAGATCCGAGTGGTGGCGATCGTCAGCTTGTCGTCATCCGCGGACAGAGCGCTCCAATCATTGCCGCGCACTGCTGAGGCTTTGGCGCAGGGCGGTGAACGGCTGCGGGCTCTCTTCTACAACCCAGCACCAATCTGCTCTCCACTCGTCCTACTTGCTGCGGAGTTCCCCCTCTAGATAGGTCTCCTTCTTGCCGGCCCGCGAGATCCAGGCAATCCCGCCGGCAAGAGGTTCCCCTCTCTCGACACGAGGCATAAAGAAATGGCGGAAGAGAGATACGTTGGGGTGGACTCTGACAAAGTTTTCGCATAGATGGGCAAAAACTGCCATGGTCAGAACAGCGTTGGGGGTGAAATCAAGGAGGTGGAGTCCGTAGGTGTTCATGATATCACAGAAGAAGTCAGAGAATGGTGGGCAGAGACCGCAGTAGAAGAACACGGCGAAGAAAGGATATCCGTTAGCTGGAGCTGCTCGTGAGGCGACGGCGAAGAGTACCTTTGTGCGCGGATGTGCCCGCGTCTCCGTCGACCAGAAGAGATAGTACCACTCCCTCAGCTCCTCCGCGGAGAGCTCGGGGGGGAAGGTGGCCCGCTCCTTCGGCAGCGCCTCAAGCCGCTGCGCTTCGGTCGACTTCACAGCTTTCGCGGTCGCGGCCTTCGTGGCCATCCCCTTCCCAGGCTTCGGAGGCATGGCGGAGGCGGTGGGGGAGATCGACGGCGCCGGTGGTGGCGGCGGCAACGGGAGCGGAGCGCTGCTCTCTTTCGACTTTGGAAGCGGAGGGGGGTGGCGGAGGCTTCTGAGATTGCAACGGCGAATGGCGAAGACGGAGGAAGTGCCCCTGTTTCCCCTGCTTATAAAGAGGGACGGGGCGGACGTTTCGGCCTCCCAAGTGAACAAACTCCCACGAACTCTCCCACGACGCCGCGTTTGACGCGTGCCGTTCTGGGCGTGCGCGGTGGGAGCAGAGTTAGATTCGGCATGACCTAGGCCGCGCGTGCCCGTGCACTGTTTTGGGCCTGGCCCGACAGCGCTCGGCACCGTGTATGGCCCAGGCCCGGGGGCTCCTGTCGGTGTACTAGAGTAGGGGTACCCTATTACCCCGAACTCGTGCACGGGCAGTTGCAGCGCCCCGCGGCAAGGCTCGCCGGGTGACCGCCAGGACCCTCCGTGGTTCCCTTGAAGACCATTCAAGAACAAAGTATTCAAGTCGAGGCCCCGGCAAGAGGAGCTTGCCGGGAAGGACAACCGAGGCCCCGGCAAGAGGAGCTTGCCGGAAAGGCCAACCAAGGCCCCGGCAAGAGGAGCTTGCCGGGAAGAGACAAGACCCCGGCAAGAGGAGCTTGCCGGGAAGGCCACTCAAGACATACTAAGAAAGCTTGCTGCGACGCGCCCTGCGTCCCGGCAAGATCCGGCGAGCGACAAGTTTCCAGACGCGACAAGACGACGGCCGCGGCAAGGAGCTTGCCGTGGGAAACCCCCACTGCGTGCCCGCGCTCCAGCTCACCTGCTAACGTGTCGCTCTGGGACTCTCTCAGAGCGCACGTGGCGGGAGGCCGTGCAGCTAGGGGTACGTGGTGGCAAGCGGAGATGAAGAGAAGCCCATCGTGGCAAACGGTGGCACTCCTAACGGTCACCTTTTGCACTGTTTAGGAGACTCAGACAGGCATTTAATGCCCTTGTCCCCTGCCGTCAGAATTAGGTAGGGCGCACTGTATCCACAGTAGCGGTAGCTAAACCTACCACATCCTTTTCCATTTTTACCCTTCTTGTCTACGTTGCCCCCTGTCGGTGACCCCTTGAGTATAAAAGGAGGCCCAAGCGCAACGTAGAAAGGGTTCCGCAGGTCGGGGAGTTCAGAGACTCGGCTAGCTCGGCTCGTTCAACCCCAGAGACACTCTTACGCTCAGTCTGGCAGCGTCCATCGCTCCTGAGCAAGAATCCAATATACACAAACAAGCAGCAGTAGGGTTTTACGCATCCGTGCGGCACGAAGCTGGGTAAAAATCCCCCCGCGTGCACTGCCTCGATCCGCTCTTTGTGCGCTCTCCGCCCCCCACCGAACCGAAAAGGGGCCCTGTCCCCATAGGTGTTGGCGGGAATCAGCATCGCCCCCGGCAGAACACGAATGCAAATGCGATGCACATGGTGACATGATATGAAATGCATGACATGAACAAAATGCAAAACAAAGACAAAAACCCAACCACAAAGGAAATCTCATAACTTAAAGCCGAAAATGGCAAAAGTCGGAGTTATGAATATGGCAAATTACATCCGGGGTGTTACAACACAACTCTTTCAAACCTCAGCATGTATTTACATTACACATTGCTTTGCCAAATATTTTAGTTTAGATAACAAAATTTGATTCGATCTCTTTCATGCATTGGACCATAGGTATTTGCAGCTAATGCAACCGAAACAATGGCTCCCATAACCATCATTTTCCTTTGTTCATCTTGTTGACCATCTACAAGTGATGCATGCTATCCAAAATATGGGTGCCAATGACTTGTAATAGGGATTTAATACATCAAAATTTATAGCGAAGATAAATTGGACAACATGTATTTGAGTAGAAATCAGGAAAATATCCCACCAGTTTGAACATCAGAGAGCAATAAAATGAATCAAAAAACAAGCATGAGTCCATCTCCACATCTCTCCCTTGGTTGGGCAATCTCCATGAGTGCAAAGTGTAACGACAACTACACTAGTTTGAAGAACATAGATCACATACAAGGGGGAAGGAAGAGACGTTCGTACCTTGAGGAGAGGAGCCTCTACCGCCGTTGTTAGCTCGCTCGAAGCACACCTATACCATGGCCACGCTGCAACTCTTGTGCAAAACCGCCACCACGCAGCTCCAGATCAAGAGAGAGGAGGGTCTGCTTCCCTGCTGCACTGCATATCGAAAGAGGAACGAGTTAGCTGTCGATGACGGAAAGAATCTAGCATTGCGGCGCGACGCGGATCGAGGGAGAAAGAGACGAGGGGAGGGGGCACACTAGGGAGTGCTTGCTGTCTCGTAAGAATGGTTGGGTAACCCCAAGTATAAGGGTGAAGTAAACTAATAATAAGTATTTTCCTCGGCAGAGAACCAAAGTTTATCAAACCGGAAGGAGTTCTTCCAGCAAACAAAGTCACTAGTACCTGCACACAAATCATAAGACAAACTTGTGCACAACACGTCAAGTTTCTTGTCTGGCTAGTTACAAGATTAAATCACATAGTATGGTAGGAATTGGTACATTGATAAAATAAAAAAATGGTACAAAAAAAAATAATATTTTTGGTAAAGTTTTTAGTATAGTAAGATAGACCCATGGGGCTATAGGTCCACTAGTGACATCTCTCCAAGCATCCAGGTGTAGTGTGGTGAACAAATTATAGTTGGGCAGCTATTGAATTGTAATATTTATATTTATTATGGGAAGGACATCGAGCAGATGGCGACATGGGGCACGTGTGGATTATGGAGGATGCGCGACGGCGGATATTTCCAGAGTAGGTGGGTACTCTAGCATCTTATAAAGGAGTAATCACGAGAATATCAATATAAAATACAAATAACACGTGGTTGCAAATTTACATAAACACTAAAATCACATGTCGGATTTTTTTGCAATCTGGAGCGAACACATTAGCTACCATTGGATCTTCTGCATCGATCTCAGAGCAAGTGACAGTGCCACGATATCAGACAAACAATGTTCGTGTTGGGCCGAAGCAGAGTGAACGAGCTGCATTTATTGCGTCCAACGCATGACTCCTATACCGCGAGTTGTCATCCATCCCCATCCCCATCCACCCCCACATCGTCATCGACTCATCACCCCTCCCCGTCGATTTTCTCCATCTTTAGATCCAAGAGAG
>NC_041388.1:199896488-199936536 GCF_002162155.2 Triticum dicoccoides | reverse complement strand
AGAGAGAGAGAGAGAGAGAGAGAGCAATGAGAATCACGGATCCACTCCCCTCATGACCCCATCGACCTCGTGCGCGAAAGTGGGCTAATGGAGGGAGCAACGAGGGCGCTGTCGTCCCGGCGCGATGGACACACTGGCAGGGCAGCAACCACATCCTCCAACCTCCGCGGCCTCCTTAAGCTCCGCAATGACAACGACACGCGGCCTGCGGGGCGGGTAGGCACTGCATGGTCCTCGACACCATCCATGGGGGCCGATGACGGCATCGCTTATCTAGCTCCCACTTCCTCCACGCGCCGCAGGGCATTCGCGACCGCGACAAAGGCGGCACCTGCGGTGGAACCGATGATGGCGTCACCCAAATAGGGGGAGGAGCGGAGGATGTAGCTGATGCCGTTGTTAAAGCAGACGGAGCGACACTGGACGAAGGCGATGACGAACGCTAGGTGTGGGCACACGTAGAGCGGCGGGGGTGTGGGCGGGTGGTGCTGCGTGTGCATGGCGTGACCCAAATTTATATTTGGACCATGGAAAAAATATATAATTTGACCATGGCAAATTTTATTTCGGACCATGGCACATTTACCTTTGCACCATGGCTTTTTTACGCGTTGGACCATGGTCAATAATTTTAGCAGCATGGTCAGTCCTTTTTGGAACATGACAAAATCGTTTTACAAACCATGCCAAATTCCCTTTTTTACACATTTCATGAACAAATGATGGTAATTTCCGATAATTTTATACCATTGCGGATTTATATTTTTGAACATCCCATGGGAAAATATGTTTTATAAGACTATTTTAATAATTTTTCTTTTTCAATATTTTTGTTTGCCATCATCCAATGAAACAATGTATTCTAAGAAAAGGGAAAATCTAACGAAACAATGACAATCAAGGTTCAAACATAATTGTTATATTTTCTTTGCTTTTTTTCCAAGATATGGTCGATTTAGTTCTCACGCACATCAAATGTAAATTTTCATGTATAATATGCGTTTGTAATGTTTTTTTTCATTTTTAATGTTATTTGGGGTTTGAACTGTTTTTTGTTGGACAATCAATGTTGCTTTTTTACCCGCAAAAAAAAATGTTGCTTTTTGGGAGGAGACTAGCCAAAACGCTGATGAGCCATGCTTGATTCTTGTCGAGTTCATGTAAACATTCGCTCGGCTTGGGCATGCCGCTTTCCTAAATGGGCAGGCCCAGCGCGCGGGAGGCCACTGCCTTGTTTTTTTTCCTTTTCTTTTCTTTCTGTTAATACTTCCAAAAATTCTAAATCTGTATATTATGATAAAAAACTTACATAAAGCATAAAAAAATGTTAATCAAGCATTTTAAAATATGTTAAATGCATATAGAAAAATATTTCCCATGTATATGAACGACATATACAAAAAATATAAAAATATGTATGAATTTTCTTGATCATATATGTTGAAAAAATATTTGAAAAATGTTAGTCAAGCATTTGATTTTCTTTAAATATGTATAAAAAATGTTTGTCATGTTACGAAAAATATATACAAAAGAACACAATGTGTATGAAATAATGGTGATCATGTATTTAAAAAATGCTCCTAGTGTATACCGAAAATGTAGAACATATATTAAACAAAAGTAGATATACAAAGAAATATTTAAATAAAGTTAATTCTGTATTCTGAAAATTTTAAACATGTATATAAAAATGTTCCTGATGTATACAATGAATCTAAATTGTGTGGGAATTTTTTTATTGCCATAAAAAATTTAACCATGTATTTAAAAATATAAATTTTGTATTTAAAAATGTAACCATGTATTTAAGAATACATGCCAAAAATATATAGTGTTTATGAAAAAATATAGACATACAAAATATAAGTTTTCAAAATTTATTTATGATGTATTTGAAAATGTTAAATATGAATATAAAATATGTTTCTGACGTATACAATAATGTTGAATGATTACAAAAAGTTGACATGTGTTAAAAAAATAAACCGACAAAAAGATAAAGAAACAAAGAAAAATACAGAAACCCAATAAAAGCCTAAAAATAAAAGGAAAAAAGGAAAACTAAAATAATAGAAAACCAATGCAAAAGAACGTAAACAGTGTAAAGTGAAAAAGAAACAAAGAAAACTGATGGGCCTAGAATTGAACAAAGAATAACAAAGAGAAAGGAAAAAAATCAGTAAAACCATGAAAGAAACAAAGAAAAACAGGAAAACAAAGAAAAACGGTGAACGAACAGAAAAAAAACAAAAGAAAAAGAAAAGGTAGGTGAAAAATAAGCGAAAGATGCGAGCGGCGTACGCAGCCAGCCTAGTAGTGTACTTCCAGAGCTCTCTTGCATTAAGTGAGATATACTACCTCCCTTTCGGTTTATATAACTTATCTCAAAAAAAATTATTTTCGTTTTATAAGTCTCTATTTAATTGTTGTCCATCACATATTCAGATTATAAGGTGTGTTAAATCGATGCATGCAAGGATTAAAAAAATCATCAATGCATGTACTTAGATCATTTATTGGTGACGCATGCATGCATTGCCAGTAATGCATGGGTAAATACAACCTTTTGAGATTTTTCTTTTGCAAACTACAATAGTTATTCCATCATTCATCATCAATTTTGGTTGATGAGATTTTAAATCAAGGCCTTATAAACCGAAAGTGAGGGAGTATGGCTCTCAGGCGCTCGTCTCCTGGCCGGTTGATCGACTGAATCGTTCGATCGCACAGCCTTCCCTTGACGAACGTTAGTCGTATACTGCGGTCCGAAATGTAAGTCGATTGCTTGGGCGCTTTGGTAGGAAACTAATTTAGCAATAAGACAGAACAGTTCGCATGGTAGTAAGTGCCAGCTCGTGGAGCTCATTGACGTGGGAAAAGCGAAAATATCTGCTTGATCTTTTCTCTCAAGCTCATGAGTCCACAAAAATCTGGCTTGTCGGACACATACTACAACTGGACGAGGCGCGAGAAAGTGCGCATGCGGCAGCACAGCTTCCCCATCCGAGTGTGCCAAAAAAAGTGCAGGATCCTTGGTCCATCCATGCCCAGCCAACCATATCACTCACATCCTATATGTAGCGGATAGATAACCCAACCAACGCCTGCCCATCCCTCCCCTCCATTTGCAAATTTTGGATCTTCTTCCATTCCAACAAATATCCTGTGCGTGCGCATGGGGAGATATTTTCTTAGCACTGCCTAGGGTCACTGAGAAGCGGGGCCCAAAGTGCACCGGATGTCTGCCTCTAGAGACCCAACAAAAGCGTATTTGGAGGGAGGGAAGAAGTCACTGGACGAGAGTGGGCCAAGTCGTGTGTGCAACCCGAAATAGATATTTGGGCTGAGATATTATCTATTTTCGTCTTTCCTTTTTTTGTTTTCCTTTTCAGAGTTGTACTAGAGGGCAAACACTTTTTCCCTCTTCTTTCTTGCAAACAAGCCACATATATCATTGCAATACCCCAGAAATCTGAGAGTAGTAAGTGAGTAAATATGAAATTTTCGCTTATCATTTCATAAAGTAAAAAAGGGATCTATATCAAAATGTCCTTTTTCTATGCCGAAATCTCTCCAAATTAAATAAGATGTGTACCGTCCAACTTTATTATATTTTCACATGATTTAATCGGTGTGTCTTGGTAACGAGTTTCTTACATGAATTAAATGTGACATAACGAAAGGACATACGACACACTCCCGTAAACCATTAGCACATTTGTATCTATATCTATGTCTATATCAATATAAAATGAGTGTCATAAATATACAATAGATTTCACCCGTTCAACCGCATCTATCTAATGGTTCACGCCACTCTAGTATTTAGCGTTAAACATGTTTACCACCAGACACGTTTAGCATCCTTCAGTAATTAATATCAATGTTAGTATTAACCAAGTAACTATATCATGCCTAATACTAACACACAATTTATATATTGTATAATATTAATGTGCAATACAAGAATTATCTTTTCTAGTATTAATGTCTACTGTCACTTTTTCAAGTCAAATACTAAGTGGTACAGAGCTTTCTGGCATGGTCGAAAAACATAATGTTTTTCAGGGTCTAAATATCTGGTGTTAAAATAGAAAATCGGAAAGTGCTTACCCCAAAACAAGAAAATCAGACTAGGTAATAACCTTTCAAAAAAAAGATTTTAAAAAAGCACTCCTCTCACCGGCATCAGTCCTCACTACTTTCGCGCTATCCTTCTTGTATAAAACCACCCCCTCTGCTCTCTCCTCCTCCCACTCCTGCATGCCTCAACGAACCATCTCCAAGAAAACACCTCACCCCAATCCAACCCCAAACCAATCCTCTCCACAAACCAATCTAATACAATTCCCCCACTGATTTTCTCATCGA
Organism: Triticum dicoccoides; assembly: GCF_002162155.2. Classification (NCBI taxonomy): domain Eukaryota; kingdom Viridiplantae; phylum Streptophyta; class Magnoliopsida; order Poales; family Poaceae; genus Triticum; species Triticum dicoccoides. Next base: position 199,932,162 of record NC_041388.1, on the reverse strand, counting down.
GATTCGATCAGAGCAGTTGGAGATGAAGCTTGACAGGGAGATGGAGATGCTCCTCAACGAGATCCCTCTCCTCCTCCACGGCGACGTCCTCGGCTGCGGCGAGCCAGCCGCCGCGGAGACCGACACCGACGCCGTCGACTTCTCTTACCTCATCCAAGAACTCGGCGAGATGGGGTTCGTCGAGGACGACGACAACGGTTTCCTTTACCCCAGGAAGGCCAGCTCATCCCCGACGAGCAACCTCCATTTCATGGACGCCGAGAATTTCGTGGCGTCGCGTCCCTTCTCCATGGACAAAGACCGCGAGAGGGCTCTGTTCGATCCGTTCCCCTTCTCCAGCACCTGCTTCGACGCCGCCGTTGGCGACGACTGGGACCTCCTGTGTCCGCGGGCGAGGTCCCGGCTGTGCAAGACGGCGAGGCCGAAGAAGGGTACCTGCAGCAACGGCTGCCAGGCGACGAGCCCCAAGAAGTGCGCGGCGGCGAAGTCGTCCAAGTACGAGAGCCTTGTCGGGCTGCGCGGGTACATGTACCACGTGGCCAGGGACCAGCACGGCTGCCGGTTTCTCCAGCAGCGGCTCGACGACGGCAAGCGGGAGGTCGATTTCATCTTCACCGGCGTCGCCCGTCACGCCGTCGACCTCATGGTGAACCCATTCGGGAACTACCTCATGCAGAAGCTGCTAGCCGTCTGCAGCGAGGAGCAGAGGATGGGCATCGTTCTCACCCTCACAAAGGACCCCTTCGTGCTCGTCAGGATCTCTCTCAATGTACATGGGTAAGCATCATGTTTTTAACTTTGTTGGTGATAATTGAACTTTGTTCCTGCTAGTTGTTTTTTGTTGCTCTTTTCGAATGAAATGTTTTTTGTTGATAAATGTTGTGTCGTTTCTGGCTTTCAGGACAAGGGCAGTACAAAAACTGATTGAAAGCTTGAGGGCAAGGGAGGAGATCCAGCTTGTCGTCGCAGCTCTGCGCCCCGGGTTCCTGGAGCTCATAAAGGATCCTAATGGTAACCATGTCGTGCAGAAGTGCTTGCAATCGTTCGGGGCCGATGATAACAAGGTATAGTGTGTGTGCATGCATCTTAACAAGTTCTGAATATATTGTAGACGAGTTAGTATTTTTATTTAGGTATAAGTTAGTCTATTTGGGTCCAGAGAAGTTGTTCCAATCTAGTTACTCTGATCGCTTCAGAAAAGTTTGTACTAGACCACCTCCACTTGTCTGAATTTTGCAGCTTGTACTGTTAATTGTTACCTGAATTTTCCGCAAACTTTTTAGTGAACTGAATTTAGATTTTACCAAACTGATATGTTCCTGATCAGACACAATTAACTCACAATCTACAACTTTCAGCCCATCTTCGATGCTGCTGCTGTTTATTGCCTTGATATCGGGATGCAATGCCATGGCTGCTGCGTCCTGCAGCGGTGTATTGCGCGTTCGACGGGTGAGCACAAGGAGAAGCTGGTTGCCGCAATCGCTCGCAATGGGTTCGAACTTGCACAAGATGCCTATGGGTAAAAATCCTACCTTGAACTCCACCAGTAATTTTTCATGTAACCACGAGACCGGTAAAACAAGCATGATTAATCAATTATTGTTCTGTCTAGCATATCATTAGTAGGCCAGCCGGCAGCATGCCTTTGTAAAGTGGAAACCATTGATTGTAGAGACCTCTGTATTTCTGTAGACATTCCTACAAATCTTTAGTGCCATGATATCTAGTTAAACATTTTTTTAAACATAACTAGTTAAATTTATACACATTAAACAATGCATTCAACAAGTATTACTCGGTATGTTCATAATTCATTCTTCTATATGTTTATGTTGGTGTATTTTAACCTGTAAACTCATGAGCTTATCTGCTAATGTTGCAGAAACTATGTTGTTCAGTATGTGATAGAACTAAAGGTCGCTACTGCAAATGCAAGTCTGGCACAGCAGTTTGAAGGCAAGTACATCCACCTCTCCATGCAAAAGTTCAGCAGCAACGTCGTCGAGAAATGCCTGAAAGTTTTCAAGGAAGCCGACAAAGCCAACATCATCCTGGAGCTCCTTTCTGCGCCGCAGTTCGAGCGGTTGCTTCTGCACCCTTACGCAAACTATGTGGTCTACGCAGCACTTCAGAATTCCAAGGTACATAACATCTCAACCAAAACAGAGTCAACCAGAGACCGCAGTGTGTTGACAATATGTCTATGCTTGCGCTCTACTGAGCCATTTTGTTGATGTGACTGCGACGAATTTTTCAGGGGTCTCTCCACTCAGCACTGACCAACGCCATCCGGCCTCATGTGGAACTACTCAGAACCAGCCCATACTGCAAGAGGATCTACTCTCGAGCTTTGCTGAAGAAGTGATGGCCTGATGAGACCATCTCACCATGTGTAACAATAAAGATTGTTTGTCCTGTGCTATTTTCTCGGATTCAAAAGGGATAAAAGTGATCTCGCCATGTAGATTTTGTATAGATCAAAATTATTTGGTCGTGTACTTCTAAGTGCACCTTTATTGGGTGCACTCTTCCGTTGCCATAATCCATCTGGAATGGTAAGTTCCGGTTGAACAAATCATCATATAGATGTTGATGCACGTACGTAAGATTGGTGATGCTTCTTGTAACTTAATGTTTGCATTTTTACTTGCCCTGCAATTACTCAACGGAATGCCAGAACATGAAGGCAAATAACTGATTTGCAGTCTAAGGAAAGTTATGTGTGACTTTGTCATGATACATCTCAACATACTTTACTAAGTATCTGGGCAGAGGAAATCACAATTAAAATACCATTATAGTTAACACAACATGAACGGAGCATGAACTTTCAAACGCTTTTTCCATCTTCTCTAATTAAAAAAAAACCCAGAAAAAACAGAGTTAGCTATGACCCACCACAATGATTCAATATGTTTCACCGTCCGATGACATAATTGGACATTCTAGATCTTCCAATTGTCCCACAAGCGGCAAACCCTATTTGACGCTCGTTAGCGTCAGAACGACGTGCTTTCGCTGAGGCGAGCCTCCTGTTGGGCCGGCCCACGTACGGGATTGGCGTTTGCCGTTTGATTCGTTCTTGCTGCTGCTTCCTTCTCTATTCTTGCTGGTTTTTTTGGTTTTTCTTCTATGGTTTTTTGTATCCAGTTTTTTCACTGTTTTTGTCCGGTTTTCAGCTCTTTTGTTCCGGTTTTTATATTTTTTTTCTCTCTTTTGGTTCCTTTCTCCTTTCATTTTTCTTTTATGTTTCCTTTTTTATTTCTGTTTCTGTTTTCCTTCTCTTTATTGCGTATTATATAAAAGTCCACCGTGTATTACCAAAATCTTCATCGTACTAAGAAAATGTTCATATATTATGAAATAGTTGACCTTTGAATTTATAAAAATATTCATCATGTATTACAAAAATGTTCATCGTATATTATGAAATTATTCAACGTATATTAAAAAATGTTCAGTGTGTACTTAAAATTTGTTCATCGTACATTAAACAATTGTTCAACGCATACTACAAAATGTTCATTGTGTATTTAAAATTTGTTCACCATGCATTAAACAATTGTTCAACGCATACTACAAAAGTTCATTTGTGTATTTGAAATTTGTTCAGTGTTTTCTTACAAAAAAGGTTCACTATATTTTAAATTTTGTTCAATGTATATTATAAAAAAATATTTTTTGGGGAAAAATGATTTGCCACTGTCTACTTTAAGACTTGCGCTGCACTAAAATCGTTGTAGGTCGTTTTTAAAAAAAACGTTGTAGGTCGCTAGCTTGTCTGGCTACGCACGCTAGAATCCACCAGGAGGTCGGGAGTTCAATCCACGTGTGTGCTTCCTTTTTTCCGCTCGACGCGTGATAATTAGGCCGGCCCGCACACGGGCGGTGTATAGGACCTCCCCCCACAACCGTCGCTACGTCATTTTCACCCGTCACGGCATGCCCAACTTGAAAGGGCTGCTGCTCCCGCGTGTTGGCGTCAATTGGGCCCTGAAACAGCCCAATTTGTATCTTACATCATCCCAGGCCCGGCTCGCACTTCTCCCTTCCATCCCCTAAAAGAAAAAAACTTCTCCCTTCCATGTCTCGATATAGAGACCCCTTAAAAAATGTCTCGATATGGAGAAGAAGAAAAAGTCATCCTCATTCACCCTGGTTCGTGTTTCCCACGGCGGCAATATAAGGTGGAACAGTCTGCCCGTTGTCCTTCCACTTCTATCTTATAATTTAAGATTTCTCCAGCACGCATGGTTCTTGCCTTCTATTTCCGTTCCTTGGGGCTTCGGATGATTTAGTCACACCTTTGCATTTGTATTGGTGTCCACGCACATACTAGGTTGTTCCTCTCCTGATGTCTCTTGTTCCTTTTGTGCTTGTTTCAAAAAATTGATGGTGGTTGACCAACCGAGACAAACAGTTCACTGATCTGTGGTTAATTTGGATGGGCGACAAACATGTCTGACCCAAGAACCACACATGACATCTGCATATATTATATGGAGAGAAGTCTACATTACAACTCTGAACTTGCCACTTGGTTTAAGAATCAACCCTAAACTATAAAAAACCGGGTCCATCAGAATATACCATCTCTTGGAAACCCACGCCCCCCGCATTGCTCCACGGGAGCGGCTCGGGCGGAAACCCCGGCCTCCACCCACCGCCGCCCCCTCCACCCCCTCTCTCCCCTTCCGCCGCCGGCACACGTCGCTGAGCAAAGCCCCGGTAGTGGGGTGGCGGCGGGTGGTCTCGTTCCTCACGCGGTTATCGACTCTCTCATGCGAGATCTACACCGTTTTGGGCGCTCTGGTGGTGGTGCATGTGTGGCGGCCCCTGACTGCACCCGGCGGTGTTGTGGTTTGTGCGGCCGATGGCGCGTTGCAGCCATCCTCCGTCCTCGGCTGTGGGATGGTCTGGCGTTGGGGGCCTCTGCGCGGTGTGGGAGGTGGTTCCCAGGCGGCGGCGCTCCACTGGCCTCACCCCACATCTGTCGCTGCCGGGGCGTGCTACGGCCGGATCCGGTTGGGTCCGACTTGGATCCATTTTGGGGCGCCCCCGTTCCTCTTCTCTGCTGAAGTTTGGACTTCCCCTGTCACTTGCCTGCGTAGGCGTTGGGTGGTGCTTGTGTTGGGGAACGTTGCATGGAAAACAAAAAAAAATCTACGCACACGCAAGATCTATCCATGGAGATGCATAGCTATGAGAGAGGGGAGAGTGTGTCTACGCACCCTCGTAGACCGTTAAGCGGAAGCATTTATCAACGCGGTTGATGTAGTCGTACACCTTCACGATCCGCCCGATCAAGTACCGAACGTACGACACCTCCGCATTCAGCACATGTTCAGCTCAATGACGTCCTCGCCTTCTTGATCCAACAAGACGGGCAAAGTAGTAGATGAGTTCCGACAACACGACAGCATGATGAAGGTGGTGATGCAACTATCTCCGCAGGGCTTCGCCGAGCACTACAAAAATATGACTGAGGATGAACTAGAGGGAGAGGGGCGCCACACACGGCTTAGGGATCATGGTGTGTGTTGCCCCTCTCCCTCCTCTCATATATATAGGTGAAGGGGGAGGGAGGAAGCCCTAGGCGCGCCCCCAAGTGGCCGGCGGCTGCCCTAGGGCGCCTGCCCTAGCCGCGCCCCCTTCCATATTTGTGCATGGGGGGAAGGAAAGGGGGATGGCTGGCTTAGGGCGCCTCCCCCTTCCTTCCCTCCTTTCCTTGGTGCGTGGGCAGGGGTGGAGGGGCGCGCCAGCCCCCTTGTTGGCTGGTGTGCTTCCCTCCCTTTGACCCATAAGGCCCACCACATACCAGTGGTCTCCCGGAACCCCTTCCAGCACTCCGATAAATACCCAGTACTTTCCGAAACCTTTCAAGTGACCGAATATCATCGTCCTATATATCAATCTTTACCTCCGGTCCATTCCGAAGCATCTTTATGATCACCCAGTCACGTTGTGATGTTTGACAACACACAAGGTATTCCTCCAGTATCCAGGAGTTGCATGATCTCATGGTCGAAGGAATATGTATTTGACATTATGAAAGTAGTAGCAATAAACTAAACGATCATATGCTAAGCTAACGGATGTGTCTTGTCCATCACATCATTCTCCTAATAATGTGATCTCGTTATCAAATGACAACTCATGCCTATGGTTAGGAAACCTTAACCATCTTTGATCAACAAGCTAGTCTAGTAGAGGCTCACTAGGGACACAATATTTGTTTATTATTCACACATGTATTTAAGTTTCCGGTCAATACAATTCCAGCATGAATAACAAACCTTTATCATGACTAAGGAAATATAATAATAACCATTCTATCATTGCCTGTAGGGCATATTTCCATCAGTCTCCCACTTGCACTAGAGTCAATAATCTAGTTCACATCGCCATGTGACTAACACCCAAAGAGTTCACTAGAGCCAATAATCTAGTTCACATCGGCATGTGATTAACACGCAAAGAGTTCACTACGGTGTGATCATTTTTTGCTTGTGAGAGAGGTTTTTAGTTAACGGGTCTGCCATATTTAGATCCATAAGTATTTTGCAAATTTCTATGTCTACACTGCTCTGCATGGAGCTACTCTAGCTATTTGCTCCCACGTTCAATACGTATCCAGATTGAGACTCCGAGTCATCCAGATCGGTGTCAAAGCTTGCATTGACGTAACCCTTTATGACGAACTCTTTATCACCTCCATAAACAAGAAACATTTCCTTAGTCCTCTTTAGGTACCTAAGGATAATTTTGACCGTTGTCCAGTGATCCACTCCTGGATCACTATTGTACCCCCTTGCGAAACTCATGGCAAGGCACACAACAGGTCTGGTACATAGCATGGCATACTTTATAGAACCTATGGCTGAGGCATATGGAATAACTTCCATTCTCTCTCTATATTCTACCTGTTGGGGAACATAGTAATTTCAAAAAAATCCCTACGCACATGCAAGATCATGGTGAAGCATAGCAACGAGAGGGGAAGAGTGTTTTCCACGTACCCTCATAGACCATAAGCGGAAGCGTTATGACAACGCGGTTGATGTAGTCGTATGTCTTCACGATCGACTGGTCCTAGTACTAAAAGTTCGACACCTCCGCGATCTGCACACATTCAACTCGGTGACGTCCCACGAACTCTCGATCCAGCTGAGTGTCGAGGGAGAGCTTCATCAGCATGACGGCGTGATGACGGTGATGTTGATGCTACCGTCGTAGGGCTTCGCCTAAGCACTACGATGATATGACCGAGGTGGATTATGGTGGAGGGGGGGACCGCACACGGATAAGGGATCAATGATCAACTTGTGTGTCTATGGGGTGCACCCCTCCCCCGTATATAAAGGAGTGGAGGAGGGGAAGGGCCGACCCTCTATGGCGCACCCTAGGGGAGTCCTACTTCCACCGGGAGTAGGATTCCTCCTTTCCAAGTAGTAGGAGTAGGAGAGAAGGAAGGGGAGGAGAGGCCCCTCCGCCGCCATGGAGGCCATGGACCAAAGGGGGAACTCTCCTCACATCTAGGGGGGAGGCTAAGGAAGGGGAAGGAGGGGGGCTCTCTCCCTCTCTGTCCCGGTGGCTCCGGAGTGCCATCGGGGCTAGGATCGTGACGACGATCTACATCAGCAATCTTGCTACCGTCAACACCAACTCTCTCCCCCTCTATGCAGCGGTGTAACACCCCTTCTCCCCGCTATAATGTCTACTTAAACATGGTGCTCAACTCCATATATTATTTCCCAATGATCTATGGTTATCCTATGATGTTCGAGTAGATCTGTTTTGTCCTGTGGATTAATCGTGATCTTGGTTGGTATGATTGTATATTTTATTTATGGTGCTGTCCTACGGTGCCCTCTGTGTCGTGCAAACGGAGGGCCCCCCGTTGTACGGTGTTGCAATATGTTCATGGTTTGCTTATTGTCAGTGTTGCGGGGGTGACAGCAGCCTAAACGTAGATAAGTGGGTTATGGCGTATGGGAGTAAAGAGGACTTGATACTTAATGCTATGGTTGGGTTTCATGACCTTAATGATCTTTAGTAGTTGCAGATGCTTGCTAGGGGTCAAATCGTAAGTGCATGTGATCCAAGTAGAGAAAGTATGTTAGCTCATGCCTCTCCCTCATGTAAAATTACAAGAATGATTACCGGTACTTGTTATCGATTGCCTAGGGACAAATGACTTTCTTGTTGACAAAAGCTATCCACTTTTATTACCTTGCAATTTATTCGTAGTTTTATTCTCGCAAAGTACTCATAGTTTTATTCTTGCAAAATAGTTTCATACTTGTTTTAGGTAAAGCAAACGTCAAGTGTGTGTAGAGTTGTACCGGTGGTCGATAGAACCTGAGGGAATATTTGTTATACCTTTAGATCCTCATTGGGTTCAACACTCTTAATTATTGAAGAGGGCTACAAACGATCGCCTATACCTGTGGGTTATCAAGTCCTTTTTCTGGCGCCGTTGCTGGGGAGCAATAGCATGGGGTGCATATGCTCGTGTGTGCTTGTTTGCTTTATCACTAAGTAGTTTTTATTTCTTGTCCTAAGTTGTTCTCTATCTTTAGTTATGGATATGGAACACAAAACACCAAAAAAATTAGTTGTACTTGCTATTCATGGAGACAGGGAACCTCCTAAAACTCTCGACGCTCGTTATGTGTAAAATATTATGCACTACTTTGATAATCCTGAGAAAACCCCATTCAACATGATAATGGGAGACACGTTGGATCAATGCGAATACTTTAGGGATTATCGCTTGACACAGAAAGGGAAACTATTATGGGATCAAATTGATATGTTGCATTGGTGTTCTTGGAATTTATGCCAGAGATATGATTATACTTGTTGCTCTAGGATGAAGCCTCCACACCTTCCCATTTCATGCAAATTTAATGGATATGAAACCTTGGTTTCTTATGCTAATGGTATATATGATTACTATGATGTGGAATGAATAGAAGAATTTGTTGCTTTTAAGGGTTCTTATGAAATTGAATCTTTGTTTTTAAAGTTTGAAGATTTTGATGATTCAGTTTATAGACCTGAAAATTTTGCTATCCTTAAATATTGTTATGATAATTATAAATAAAATTATGATATTGATGTATTTATTGAGAAAGCCTCCGCTGTCCAAGAAGAGATTAATATTTTGCAGGAGTCTATGGAAGAAGAAATTGATGAAACTGCGAGTTCATTGGATGAAGAAGATGATGAGGAGAGCGAAGAACAAAAGGAGGAAGAGCAGATTAGCTACCCGTGCCCACCTTCTAATGAGAGTAACTCTTCAACTCACACATTGTTTAATGTCCCTTCGTTCTTACCGAAGGATGAATGCTATGTTCCCGTTGATTCATTTGAAATATCCCTTTTTGATGAAATTGATGCTTGCTATGCTTGTGGCCATGATGCCAATATGAATTATGCTTATGAAGATGAACTTGCTATTGTTCCTTATGTTAAGAATGAAATTGTTGCTATTGCACCCACGCATGATAGTCCTATTATTTGTTTGAATTCTCCAAACTACACTATATCGGAGAAGTTTGCACTTATTAAGGATTACATTGATGGGTTGCATTCAACCATTACACATGATGATTTTGATGATTATAATATGCATGTGCTTTCTGCTCCTACTTGCAATTATTATGAGAGAGGAACTACATCTCCGCCTCTCTATGTTTCCAACACGATAAAATTGCAAGAAACTGCTTATGCTATGTATTGGCCTTTACTTGATGTGCATGAATTGTCTTGTATGACATGCCGATGCATAGGAAGAGATTTAGAGTTCGTCATGACATGATATATGTTGCTTTGTGCTCACTACTAAATGCCAAATCATTGTTAATTAAAATTGGCTTTGATATACCTTGGGATCCGGGTGGATCCATTACTTGAGCACTTTATGCCTAGCTTAATGGCTTTAAAGAAATCACTACTAGGGAGACAACCCAGAAGTTTTAGAGAGTCATTTATTTCTGTTGAGTGCTTTTATAAAGTTTTTTTAAAATATATAGGGGAACTTAAAACTTGACAAAAAAGAAAAGTGAAAGTGAGAGGGACGAGCATTGTGAAAGTGGGAGCTAGCCTTGAACTTTGTTCATGCCCATGGAAACTTTGTGAATCTTAATTACAGAAACTTTTCAACAAAAATAATTATCCCCTTGTAAAAATCCATTGTATTGTAAAATTATTGTGCCAAGATTTGCCTTTAGGATGAGTAGATTTCTTGTTGGTATGTGCGGTGCAAAAACAGAAACTTCGGCTGTAGTGCGTGATTTTACATTTTTTACTGGAATGTCAAAAGCTTATGAAACTTTCTGCATAGTCTTGCTATGCAAATTGTTTATTTTGTCCTAATTGTTCAGAATTTTGGAGTACCAGAAGTATGGCAGATGTTTAGATTGCTATAGACTGTCTTGTTTAAGACATATACTATTTTTGATGCATTGCTTTGCTTATTTTGACGAAACTATCGATTTTTGTCGGTGGTATAAGCCGTGGAAAAGTTATATTACAGTAGCTACAATGCAAAAACAAAATATGAATTGGTTTGCAATAGTACTTAGAGTAGTGATTTGCTTTATTATACTAACGGATCTTACCGAGTATTTCTGTTGAGTTTTGTGTGGATGAAGTGATCAAAGATTGAGGAGGTCTCGATATGAGAAGGAGGAGAGGCAAGATCTTAAGCTTGGGGATGCCCAAGGCACCCCAAGTAAATATCCAAGGAGACTCAAGCGTCTAAGCTTGGGGATGCCCCGGAAGGCATCCCATCTTTCTTCAACAAGTAACGTTATGTTTTCATCTTCGTTTCGTTCATGTGATATGTGCAAATCTTGGAGCGTCTTTTGTGTTTAGTTTTCATTTTTATTTTGTGCACCATGCTGGTATGAGATAGTGCATGGTTGATTTATAGAATTCTCATTTCACTTCACTTATATCTTTTGAGTATAGCTTTATAGAATGCTTCATGTGCTTCACTTATATCATTTGAAGTTTGGATTGCCTATTTCTCTTCACATACAAAACCGTTATTTGTAGAATGCTCCCTTGCTTCACTTATATTTATTAGAGCATGATCTTTTGTAGAAATAATTAAACTCTCTTGCTTCACTTATATCTATTTAGAGAGTCAATAGGAATTGGTCATTTGCATGGTTAGTCATAAAATCCTACATAAAACTTGTGGATCACTGAATATGATATGTTTGATTCCTTGCAATAGTTTTGCGATATAGAGATGGAATATGTAGGAGGTACTAGTAAACGGTTGTGGTTAGTAGGAATATTGGTGTTAAGGTTTGTGATTCCCGAAGCATGCACGTATAGTCTCTCGTTATGCTATGAAGTTGGAGCATGGTTTATTATTAATTGCCTTCCTTATGAGTGGCGGGCGGGGAAGAGTGATGGTCTTTTCCTACCAATCTACCCCCCTAGGGGCATGCATAGTAGTACTTTGCTTCGAGGTCTAACAAACTTTTTCAATAAGTATATGAGTTCTTTATGACTAATGTGAGTCCATGAATTATACGCACTCTTACCTTTCTGCAATTTGCTAGCCTCTATGGTACCATGCATTGCCCTTTCTCACCTCGAGAGTCAGTGCAAACTTCACTAGTGCATCCAAACCCTGTGATATGATACGCTCTATCACACATAAGCCTTATTATATCTTCCTCAAAACAGCCACCGTACCTACCTATCATGGCCTTTCCATAGCCATTCCGAGATATATTGCCATGCAACTTCCACCGCTTCCGTTTTGATGACTTGATCATTCATTGTCATATTGCTTTGCATGATCATATAGCCGACATAGCAATTGTGGCTCAGCCACCGTTGATCATTTTTCATACATGTTACGCTAGATCATTGCACATCCTGGTACACTGCCAGAGGCATTGATATATAGTCATACTTTGTTATAAGTATCGAGTTGTAATTTTTACTTCTTTTGAGTTATAAGTAAATACAAGTGTGATGATCATCATTATTCATTTTTAGAGCATTGCCCCAGTGAGGAAAGGATGGTGGAGACTATGATTCCCCCAAAAGTCAGGATGAGACTCCGGACATTGAGAGAAAAAAAGAAAAAAAAGGAAAAAAAAAAAGAAAAACAACAAAGAGAGAAGGGGCATGCTAGTTCCACAATTTTGCTTCAAAGTGGCACCATGTTTTTCATATGGAGAGTCTCCTATGTTGTCACTTTCATATACTAGTGGGGATTTTTCATTATAGGATTAGATGCACACCCAATTAGTTTTCATATTGAGCTTTCATACACTTATAGATCTTAGTGCATTCGTTGCATGGCAATCCCTACTCCTCACGTTGATATCAATTGATGGGCATCTCCATAGCCCGTTGGTTAGCCACGTCGATGTGAGACTTTCTTACTTTTTTGACTTCTCTATATTTACCCCTATCATCATACTCTATTCCACCCATAGTGCTATATCCATGGCTTGCGCTCATGTATTGTGTGGGGGTTGAAAAAGCTGAAGCGTGTTAAAAGTATGAACCAATTGCTCGGCTTGTCATCGGGGTTGTGCATGATAAATACTTTGCGTTAAGAAGACAGAGCATGAAAAGACTATATGATTTTGTAGGATAGCTTTCTTTAGCGTTGATATTTTGAAAGACATGATTGTTTGTTGGGATTCTTGAGTATTGATGTCTTTATGTCAAATTATAGACTATTGCTTTGAATCACTTATGTCTTAATATTCATGCCATGACTAGACATATGATCAAGTTTATGCTAGGTAGCATTCCACATCAAAAATTATCTTTTTTTACATTTACCTACTCGAGGATGAGCAGGAATTAAGCTTGGGGATGCTCATACGTCTCCGTCGTATCTATAATTTTTTTATTGTTTCATGACAATATTATTCAACTTTCACATATTTTTGGAAACTCATTATATGATTTATTGGACTAACCTATTGATCCAGTGCCTGTTCTTGTTTGTTTTATGTTTTTTGTTTCTCAAAAAATCCATATCAAACAAAGTCCAAATGCGTTAAAAATTTACAGAGAATTATTTTGGAATATATGTGATTTTTGTGACTTGGAATCAATGCAAACGGGGGCCCACAATGACCACAACCCACCAGGGGGCGTCGGGCACCCCCTGGTGCGCCCAGGTGTCTTATTCCCTCCTCGAAAGTTGGTTGGGGTCCTTCTTCTGGCGCAAGAAAGATAATTTATGGAAAAAATCATGTAAAAATTTGAGTGCAATCGGAGTTACGGATCTCCAGGAATTTAAGAAACCGTGAAGGGCCAGATCTGGGGGACACGAAACAGAAGGGAACAGAGAGACAGATCCAATCTCGGAGGGGCTCCCGCCCCTCCGCCGCCATGGAGGCCATGGACCAGAGGGGAAACTCTCCTCCCATCTAGGGGGAGGTCAAGGAAGGAGAAGAAGGAGGGGGGGGTCTCTCCCTCTGTCTCCCGGTGGCGCCGGAGTGCCGCAGGGGCTAGGATCGTGATGGCGGTCTACATCAACAATCTTGCGACCGTCTATTGGGGAACGTAGTAATTTCAAAAAAATTCCTATGCACACGCAAGATCAAGGTGATGCGTAGCAACAAGAGGGGAGAGTGTCGTCCACGTACCCTCGTAGACCGTTAAGCGAAGCGTTATGACAACACGGTTGATGTAGTCGTACGTGTTCACGATTGACCGATCCTCAATACCGAATGTACGACACCTCCTTGTTCAACACACGTTCAGTTCGATGACATCCCGCGAACTCATAATCTAGTAGAGCTCGAGGGAGAGTTTCGTCAGCACGACGGCGTGGTGATGATGTTGATGAAGCTACCATCGCAGGGCTTCGCCTAAGCACCGCTACGATATGACCGAGGTGGATTATGGTGGAGGGGGGCACCGCACACAGCTGGGAGAGATCAATGATCAACTTGTGTGTCTAGAGGTGCCCCCTGCCCCCATATATAAAGGACTAAGGGAGGAGAGGTGGCCGGCCAAGGAGGGCGCGCCAAGGGGGGGGGAGTCCTACTCCCACTGGGAGTAGGACTCCTTTCCTAGTAGGAGTAGGAGAGGGGGAAGGAAAGGGAGAGGAGGAGAAGGAAAGAGGGGGCCGGCCCCCCTTGCCCTAAACCAATTCGGTTTGGGCCTTGGGGGGCGCGCCCCACACTCCCCTTGGTGCCCTCTATTTCCACTAAGGCCCATGTAGGTCCATTAAGCGCCCCCCCGGGGGGGGGGGGGTTCCAGTAACCCCCGGTACTCCGGTATTTATCCGGTAACCCCCAGAACCATTCTGGTGTCTGAATATAACCTTCCAATATATCAATATTTATGTATCGACCATTTCGAGACTCCTCGTCATGTCCGTGATCACATCCGGGACTCCGAACTACCTTCGGTACATCAAAACACAAAAACTCATAATACCGATCATCACAGAACTTTAAGCGCGCGGACCCTACGGGTTCGAGAACTATGTAGACATGACCGAGACACATCTCCAGTCAATATCCAATAGCGGAACCTGGATGTTCATATTGGCTCCTACATATTATACGAAGATCTTTATCGGTCAAACCGCATAACAACATACATTGTTCCCTTTGTCATTGGTATGTTACCTGCCCAAGTTTCGATCGTCGGTATCTCAATACCTAGTTCAATATCATTACCGGTAAGTGTCTTTACTCGTTCTGTAATGCACTATACCGCAACTAACTCATTAGTTGCATTGCTTGCAAGGCTTTAGTGATGTGCATTACCGAGAGGGCCCAGAGATACCTAATCTCGATCTATGCCAACTCAACAAGTAACATCAGAGGCACCTGTAGAGCACCTTTATAATCACCCAGTTACGTTGTGATGTTTGGTAGCACACAAAGTGTTCCTCCGGTAATCGGGAGTTGCATAATCTCATAGTCATAGGAACATGCATAAGTCATGAAGAAAGCAATAGTAGTAAACTTAAACGATCAAGTGCTAAGCTAACGGAATGGGTCAAGACAATCACATCATTCTCCTAATTATGTGATCCCGTTAATCAAATAACAACTCATGTCTATGGCTAGGAAACTCAACCATCTTTGATCAACGAGCTAGTCAAGTAGAGGCATACTAGTGACACAATGTTTGTCTATGTATTCACACATGTATTATGTTTCTAGTTAATACAATTCTAGCATGAATAATAAACATTTATCATGATATGAGGAAATAAATAATAACTTTATTATTGCCTCTAGGTCATATTTCCTTCAGTCTCCCACTTGCACTAGAGTCAATAATCTAGATTACATAGTAATGATTCTAACACCCATGGAGTCTTGGTGTTGATCATGTTTTGCTCGTGGAAGAGGCTTAGTCAACGGGTCTGCAACATTCGGATCCGTATGTATCTTGCAAATCTCTATGTCTCCCAGCTAGACTTGATCTTGGATGGAATTGAAGTGTCTCTTGATGTGCTTAGTTCTCTTGTGAAATCTGGATTCCTTTGCCAAGGCAATTGCACCAGTATTGTCACAAAAGATTTTCATTGGACCCGATGCACTAGGTATGACACCTAGATCGGATATGGACTCCTTCATCCAGACTCCTTCATTTGCTGCTTCCAAAGCAGCTATGTATTCCGCTTCACATGTAGATCCCGCCACGACGCTTTGTTTAGAACTGCACCAACTGACAACTCCACCATTCAATGTAAACACATATACGGTTTGCGATTTAGAATCGTCCGGATCAGTGTCAAAGCTTGCATCGACGTAACCATTTACGACGAGCTCTTTGTCACCTCCATAAACGAGAAACATATCCGTAGTCCTTTTCAGGTATTTCAGGATGTTCTTGACCGCTATCCAGTGTTCCATTCCTGGATTACTTTGGTACCTCCCTGATAAGCTGATAGCAAGGCACACATTAGGTCCGATACACAACATTGCATACATGATAGAGCCTATTGCCGAAGGATAGGGAACACTTCTCATTTTCTCTCTATCTTCTGCAGTGGTCGGGAATTGAGTGTGACTCAACTTCACACCTTGTAACACAGGCAAGAACCCTTTCTTTGCTTGATCCATTTTGAACTTTTTCAAAACTTTGTCAAGGTATGTGCTTTGTGAAAGTCGAATTAAGCATCTTGATCTATCTCGATAGATCTTGATGCCCAATATGTAAGCAGCTTCACCGAGGTCTTTCATTGAAAAACTCTTATTCAAGTATCATTTTATGCTATCCAGAAATTCTATATCATTTCCATTTAGCAATATGTCATCGACATATAATATCAGAAATGCTACAGAGCTCCCACTCACTTTCTTATAAATACAGGCTTCTCCAAAAGTCTGTATAAACCATATGCTTTGATCACACTATCAAAACGTTTATTCCAACTCCGAGAGGCTTGCACCAGTCCATAAATGGACAGCTAGAGCTTGCACACTTGGTTAGCTCCCTTTGGATCGACAAAACCTTCCGGTTGCATCATAAACAACTCTTCTTCCAGAAATCCATTCAGGAATGCAGTTTTTACATCCATTTGCCAAATTTCATAATCATAAAATGCGACAATTGCTAACATGATTCGGACAGACTTAGGCATCGCTACGGGTGAGAAAGTCTCATCGTAGTTGATACGTCTCCGTCGTATCTACTTTTCCAAACACTTTTGCCCTTTTTTTGTACTCTAACTTGCATGATTTGAATGGAACTAACCCGAACTAACGCTATTTTCAGCAGAATTGCCATGGTGTTATTTATGTGCAGAAACAAAAGTTCTCGGAATGACCTGAAACTTCACGGAACATCGTTTCGGAAATAATAAAAAATCTTTGCAAAAGGTGAAGACCAGGGGGCCCGCCACCTGTCCACGAGCGTGGGGGCGCGTCCCCTACCTCGTGGGCCCCCTGGAGCTCCTCCGACCTCAACTCCAACTCTATATATTTGGTTTTGGGGAGAAAAAATCAAAGAGAAGAAATCATCACGTTTTACGATACGGAGCCGCCGCCAAGCCCTAAAACCTCTCGGGAGGGCTGATCTGGAGTCCGTTCAGGGCTCCGGAGAGGGGAATCCGTCGCCATCGTCATCATCAACCATCCTCCATCACCAATTTCATGATGCTCACCGCCATGCGTGAGTAATTCCATCGTAGGCTTGCTGGACGGTGATGGGTTGGATGAGATCTATCATGTAATCGAGTTAGTTTTGTTAGGGTTTGATCCCTAGTATCCACTATGTTATGAGATTGATGTTGCTATGACTTTGCTATGCTTAATGCTTGTCACTAGGGCCGGAGTGCCATGATTTCAGATCTGAACCTATTATGTTTTCATCAATATATGAGAGTTCTTGATCCTATCTTGCAAGTCTATAGTCACCTATTATGTGTTATGATCCGTTAATCCCGAAGTGACAATAATCGGGATACTTACGGGTGATGACCGTAGTTTGAGGAGTTCATGTATTCACTATGTGTTAATGCTTTGGTCCGGTACTCTATTAAAAGGAGGCCTTAATATCCCTTAGTTTCCGTTAGGACCCCGCTGCCACAGGAGGGTAGGACAAAAGATGTCATGCAAGTTCTTTTCCATAAGCACGTATGACTATATTCGGAATACATGCCTACATTACATTGATGAATTGGAGCTAGTTCTGTGTCACCCTAGGTTATGACTGTTACATGATGAACCGCATCCGGCATAATTCTCCATCACCGATCCATTGCCTACGAGCTTTCCATATACTGTTCTTTGCTTATTTACTTTTCCCGTTGCTATTGCTATCATCACTACAAAATACCAAAAACATTACTTTTGCTATCATTACCTTTTGCTACCGCTACCACCACTATCATATTACTTTGCTACTAAACACTTTGCTGCAGATACTAAGTTTCCAGGTGTGGTTGAATTGACAACTCAGCTGCTAATACTTGAGAATATTCTTTGGCCCCCCTTGTGTCGAATCAATAAATTTGGGTTGAATACTCTAGCCTCGAAAACTGTTGCGATCCCCTATACTTGTGGGTTATCAGTAGTCAACTCCTTGAACTTGTCGAAAACCTTTCGCAACAAGTTGAGCTTTGTAGACAGTAACATTACCATCAACGTCAGTCTTCTTCTTGAAGATCCATTTATTCTCTATGGCTTGCCGATCATTGGGCAAGTCAACCAAAGTCCACACTTTGTTCTCATACATGGACCCCATCTTAGATTTCATGGCCTCAAGCCATTTTGCGGAATCTGGGCTCACCATCGCTTCTTCATAGTTCGTAGGTTCGCCTTGGTCAAGTAACATGACCTCCAGAATAGGATTACTGTACCACTCTGGTGCGGATCTTACTCTGGTTGACCTAAGAGGTTCGGTAGTAACTTGATCTGAAGCTTCATGATTAACATCATTAGCTTCCTCACTAATTGGTGTAGTTGTCACAGGAACCGGTTTCTATGATGAACTACTTTCCAATAAGGGAGTAGGTACAATTACCTCATCAAGTTCTACTTTCCTCCCACTCACTTCTTTCGAGAGAAACTCCTTCTCTAGAAAGGATCCATTCTTAGAAACAAATGTCTTGCTTTCAGATCTGTGATAGAAGGTGTACCCAAAAGTTTCCTTTGGGTATCCTATGAAGACACATTTCTCCGATTTGGGTTTGAGCTTATCAGGTTGAAGCTTTTTCACATAAGCATCGCAGCCCCAAACTTTAAGAAACGACAACTTTGGTTTCTTGCCAAACCACAGTTCATAAGGCATCGTCTCAACAGATTTCGATGGTGCCCTATTTAACGTGAATGCAGCCGTCTCTAAAGCATAACCCCAAAATGATAGCGGTAAATCAGTAAGAGACATCATAGATTGCACCATATCTAGTAAAGTACGATTACGACGTTCGGACACACCATTTTGCTGTGGTGTTCCGGGTGGAGTGAGTTGCGAAACTATTCTGCATTGTTTCAAATGTAGACCAAACTCGTAACTCAAATATTCTCCTCCACGATCAGATCGTAGAAACTTTATTTTCTTGTTACGATGATTTTCCACTTCACTCTGAAATTCTTTGAACTTTTCAAGTGTTTAAGACTTATGTTTCATTAAGTAGATATACCCATATCTGCTCAAATCATCTGTGAAGGTGAGAAAATAACGATACCCGCCGCGAGCCTCAGTATTCATAGGACCACATACATCAGTATGTATGATCTCTAACAAATCTGTTGCTCGCTCCATTTTTCTGGAGAATGGCGTTTTAGTCATCTTGCCCATGAGGCATGGTTCGCAAGTACCAAGTGATTCATAATCAAGTGATTCCAAAAGTCCATCAGTATGGAGTTTCTTCATGCGCTTTACACCAATATGACCCAAACGGCAGTGCCACAAATAAGTTGCACTATCATTATCAACTATGCATCTTTTGGCTTCAATATTATGAATATGTGTATTACTGCTATCGAGATTAAATAAAAACAGACCACTCTTCAAGGGTGCATGACCATAAAAGATATTACTCATATAAATAGAACAACCATTATTCTCTGATTTAAATGAATAACCATCTCGTATCAAACAAGATCCAGATATAATGTTCATGCTCAACGCTGGCACCAAATAACAATTATTCAGGTCTAAAACTAACCCTGAAGGTAGATGTAGAGGCAGCGTGCTGTCCGCGATCACATCGACTTTGGAACCATTTCCCACGCGCATCGTCACCTTGTCCTTAGATAATCTTCACTTAATCCGTAGTCCCTGTTTCGAGTTGCAAATATTAGAAATAGAACCAGTATCAAATACCCAGGTGCTACTGTGAGCATTAGTAAGGTACACATCGATAACATGTGTATCACATATACCTTTGTTCACCTTGCCATACTTCTTATCCGCCAAATACTTGGGGCAGTTCTGCTTCCAGTGACCAGTCTGTTTGCAGTAGAAGCACTCAGTCTTAGGCTTAGGTCTAGACTTGGGTTTCTTCTCCTGAGCAGCAACTTGTTTGCCGTTCTTCTTGAAGTTCCCCTTCTTCTTTCCTTTACCCTTTTTCTTGAAACTGGTGGTCTTGTTGACCATCAACACTTGATGCTCCTTCTTGATTTCTACCTCCGCAGCCTTTAGCATTGCGAAGAGCTCGGGAATTGTCTTATCCATCCCTTGCTATTATAGTTCATCACGAAGCTCTTCTAGCTTGGTGGTAGTGATTCAAGAATCCTGTCAATGACACTATCATCCGAAAGATTAACTCCCAGTTGAATCAAGTGATTGTTATACTCAGACATTTTGAGTATATGTTCACTGACAGAACTATTCTCCTCCATTTTGCAGCAGTAGAACTTATTGGAGACTTCATATCTCTCAATCTGGGCATTTGCTCGAACTATTAACTTCAACTCCTGGAACATCTCATATGCTCCATGAAATTCAAAACATCGTTGAAGTCCTGGTTCTAAGCCGTAAAGCATGGCACACTGAACTATCGAGTAGTCATCAACACGCGAGTGCCAGGAATTCACAATGTCTGTAGTTGCCGGCGCAGGTGGTACACCTAGCGGTGCTTCCAGGACGTAATTCTTCTGTGCAGCAATGATGATAATCCTCAAGTTACGGATCCAGTATGTGTAATTGCTACCATCATCTTTCGACTTTGCTTTCTCAAGGAACGCATTAAAATTTAACGGAACAACAATACGGGCCATCTATCTACAACAACATAGACAAGCAAAATACTATTAGGTACTAACTTCATGATAAATTTAAGTTCAATTAATCATATTACTTAAGCACTCCCACTTAGATAGACATCCCTCTAATCATCTAAGTGATCACGTGATCCAAATCAAGTAAACCATGTCCGATCATCACGTGGGATGGAGTAGTTTTCAATGGTGAACATCACTATGTTGATCATATCTACTATATGATTCACGCTCGACCTTTCGGTCTTAGTATTCCGAGGCCATATCTGCATATGCTAGGCTCGTCAAGTTTAACCCGAGTATTCTGCGTGTGCAAAACTGGCTTACACCCGTTGTATTTGAACGTAGAGCTTATCACACCCGATCATCACGTGGTGTCTCTGCACAACAAACTTTCGCAATGGTGCATACTTAGGGAGAACACTTATACCTTGAAATTTAGTGAGGGATCATCTTATAATGCTATTGTCAATCAAAGCAGAATAAGATGCATAAGGGATAAACATCACATGCAATCAATATAAGTGATATGATATGGCCATCATCATCTTGTGCCTTTGATCTCCATCTCCAAAGCACCGTCATGATCACCATCATCACCAACACGACACCTTGATCTCCATCGTAGAATCGTTGTCGTCTCACCAACTATTACTTCTACGACTATTGCTACCGCTTAGTGATAAAGTAAAGCAATTACAGGGCGATTGCATTGCATACAATAAAGCGACAACCATATGGCTCCTACCAGTTGCCGATAACTCCGTTACAAAACATGATCATCTCATACAAAAATATAGCATCATGTCTTGACCATATCACATCACAACATGCCCTGCAAAAACAAGTTAGACGTCCTCTACTTTGTTGTTGCAAGTTTTACATGGCTGCTACGGGCTAAGCAAGAACCGTTCTTACCTACGCATCAAAACCACAACGATAGTTCGTCAAGTTAGTGCTGTTTTAACCTTCTCAAAGACCGGGCTTAGCCACACTCGGTTCAACTAAAGTTCGAGAAACTGACACCCGCCAGCCACCTGTGTGTGAAGCATGTTAGTAGAACCAATCTCGCGTAAACGTACGCGTAATGTCGGTCCGGACCGCTTCATCCAACAATACCACCGAACCAAAGTATGAAATGCTGGTAAGCAGTATGACTTGTATTGCCCACAACTCACTTGTGTTCTACTCATGCATATAACATCTACGCATAAACCTAGCTCTGATACCACTGTTGGGGAACGCAGTAATTTCAAAAAAAAAATCCTACGCACACGCAAGATCATGGTGATGCATAGCAACGAGAGGGGAGAGTGTCGTCCACGTACCCTCGTAGACCATTAAGCGGAAGCGTTATGACAACATGATTGATATAGTCGTACGTCTTCACGATCGACCGATCCTCAGTACCGAACGTATGGCACCTCCGCGTTTAGCACACGTTCAGCTCGGTGACGTCCCGCGAACTCACGATCCAGTAGAGCTTGAGAGAGATTTTCATCAGCACGATGGCATGGTGACGATGTTGATGA
Organism: Triticum dicoccoides; assembly: GCF_002162155.2. NCBI lineage: Eukaryota > Viridiplantae > Streptophyta > Magnoliopsida > Poales > Poaceae > Triticum > Triticum dicoccoides. The sequence continues at coordinate 199,909,931 of NC_041388.1, read as the reverse complement.
AGCTACCGTCGCAGGGCTTCGCCTAAGCACCGCTACGATATGACCGAGGTGGATTATGGTGGAGGGGGGCACCGCACACGGCTGGGAGAGATCAATGATCAACTTGTGTGTCTAGAGGTGCCCCCTGCCCCCGTATATAAAGGAGCTGAAGGAAATATGCCCTATAGGCAATAATAAAGTTATTATTTATTTCCTTATATCATGATAAATGTTTATTATTCATGCTAGAATTGTATTAACCGGAAACATAATACATGTGTGAATACATAGACAAACAGAGTGTCACTAGTATTCCTCTACTTGACTAGCTCGTTGATCAAAGATGGTTATGTTTCCTAACCATAGACATGAGTTGTCATTTGATTAACGGGATCACATCATTAGGAGAATGATGTGATTGACTTGACCCATTCCGTTAGCATAGCACTAGATCGTTTAGTTTGTTGCTATTGCTTTATTCATGACTTATACATGTTCCTATGACTATGAGATTATGCAAATCCCGTTTACCAGAGGAACACTTTGTGTGCTACCAAACGTCACAACGTAACTGGGTGATTATAAAGGTGCTCTACAGGTGTCTCCGAAGGTACTTGTTGGGTTGGCGTATTTCGAGATTAGGATTTGTCACTCAGATTGTCGGAGAGGGAACAACGTATGTTGTTATGCGGTCTGACCGATAAAGATCTTCGTAGAATATGTAGGAGCCAATATGAGCATCCAGGTTCCGCTATTGGTTATTGACCGGAGACATGTCTCGGTCATGTCTACATTGTTCTCGAACCGTAGGGTCCGCACGCTTAAGGTTTCGATGACAGTTATATTATGAGTTTATGAGTTTTGATGTACCGAAGGAGTTCGGAGTCCCGGATGAGATCGGGAACATGACGAGGAGTCTCGAAATGGTCGAGACGTAAAGATCGATATATTGGACGACTATATTCGGACATCGGAAAGGTTCCAGTGATTCGGGTATTTTTCGGAGTACCAGAGAGTTACGGGAATTCACCGGGGAGTATATGGGCCTTATTGGGCCATACGGGAATAGAGGAGAGAGGCCAAAAGGAAGGAGGCGCATGCCCCCCTCTGGTCCGAATTGGACAAGGGGTGCAGCCCACTTTTGCTTGTTCCTCTCCCCCTCTTTCCTTCTCTCCTACTCCAACAAGGGAAGGAGGAGTCCTACTCCCGGTGGGAGTAGGACTCCCCCCTTGGCGCGCCCTCCTCCCTCCCTTGCTCCTTTATATACGGGGGCAGGGGGGCACCCCATAGTGACAAAAATTGATCATTAATCTCTTAGCCGTGTGCGGTGCCCCCCTCCACCATAATCCTCGATAATATTGTAGCGGTGCTTAGGCGAAGCCCTGCGACGGTAGAACATCAAGATAGTCACCACGCCGTCGTGCTGACGGAACTCTTCCCTGACATTCTACTGGATCGGAGTCCGGGGATCATCATCGAGTTGAACGTGTGCTAGAACTCGGAGGTGTCGTAGTTTCGGTGCTTGATCGGTCGGGCCGTGAAGACGTACGACTACATCAACCGCGTTGTGCTAGGGTACATAGAAAACAAACTCCTCTCTCGTTGCTATGCATCACCATGATCTTGCGTGTGCGTAGGAAAATTTTGAAATTACTACGTTCCCCAATAGTGGCATCCGAGCCAGGTTTTATGCGTAGATGTCATATGCACGAGTAGAACACAAGTGAGTTGTGGGCGATATAAGTCATACTGCTTACCAGCATGTCACACTTTGGTTCGGCGGTATTGTTGGATGAAGCGGCTCGGACCGACATTAAGCATACGCTTACGCGAGACTGGTTTTACCGCCGTGCTATGCACACATGTGACTAGCGGGTGTCAATTTCTCCAACTTTAGTTGAACCGAGTGTGGCTACCCCGGTCCTTGCGAAGGTTAAAACAACACCAACTTGACAAACTATCATTGTGGTTTTGATGCGTAGGTAAGAACGGTTCTTGCTAAGCCCGTAGTAGCCACGTAAAACTTGCAACAACAAAGTAGAGGACGTCTAACTTGTTTTTGCAGGGCATGTTGTGATGTGATATGGTCAAGACGTGATGAGATATAAATTGTTGTATATGATGATCATGTTTTGTTGAAGTTATCGGCAACTGGCAGAAGCCTTATGGTTGTCTCTTTATTGCATAAGATGCAAGCGCCAAATAATTGCTTTACTTTATCACTATGCGATAGCAATAGTTGCAAGAGCAATAGTTGGCGAGACGACCATGTGACGACACATTGATATAGATCAAGATGATGGAGATCATGGTGTCATGCCGGTGACAATGGAAATCATGACGATGTTTTGGAGATGGAGATCAAAGGCACAAGATGATGATGGCCATATCATGTCACATATTTTGATTGCATGTGATGTTTATCTTTTATGCATCTTATCTTGCTTTAATTGACGGTAGCATTATAAGATGATCTCTCACTAAATTTGAAGATAAAAGTGTTCTCCCTGAGTATGCACCGTTGCCAAAGTTCGTCGTGCCCAGACACCACGTGATGATCGGGTGTGATAAGCTCTGCGTCCATCTACAACGGGTGCAAGCCAGTTTTGCACACGCAGAATACTCAGGTTAAACTTGACGAGCCTAGCATATGCAGATATGGCCTCGAAACACTGAGACCGAAAGGTCGAGCGTGAATCATATAGTAGATATGATCAACATAGTGATGTTCACCATTGAAAACTACTCCATTTCACGTGATGATCGGTTATGGTTTAGTTAATTTGGATCACGTGATCACTTAGAAGATTAGAGGGATGTCTGTCTAAGTGGGAGTTCTTAAGTAATATGATTAATTGAACTTTAATTTATCATGAACTTAGTCCTGATAGTATTAGAATATCTATGTTGTAGATCAATAGCTCGCGATGTTGCTCCCAGTTTATTGTGTTCCTAGAGAAAAATTATGTTGAAAAATGTTAGTAGCAATGATGCGTATTGGATCTGTGATCTGAGGATTATCCTCATTGCTACACAGAAGAATTATGTCTTTGATGCACTGCTAGGTGACAGACCTATTGCAGGAGTAGATGCAGACGTTATGAACGTTTGGCTAGCTCAATATGATGACTACTTGATAGTTTAGTGCACCATGCTTAACGACTTAGAATCGGGACTTCAAAGACGTTTTGAATGTCATGGACCATATGAGATGTTCCAGGAGTTGAAGTTAATATTTCAAGCAAATAGCTGAGTTGAGAGATATGAAGTCTCGAACAAGTTCTATAGCTAAAAAGATGGAGGAGAATAGCTCAAGGAGTGAGCATGTGCTCAGATTGTCTGGATACTACAATCGCTTGAATCAAGTGGGAATTAATCTTCCAAATAAGATAGTGATTGATAGAATTCTCTAGTCATCATCACCAAGTTAGTAGAACTTCATGATGAACTATGATATGCAAGGGATAATGAAAACGATTCCCAAGCTCTTCGTAATGCTGAAATCAACGAAGGTAGAAATCAAGAAAAATATCAAGTGTTGATGGTAGACAAGACCACTAGTTTCAAGAAAAGGGCAAAGGGAAGAAGGGGAACTTCAAGAAGAACGGCAAGCAAGTTGCTGTTCAAGTGAAGAAGCCCAAGTCTGGTCCTAAGCCTGAGACTAAGTGCTTCTACTGCAAAGGGACTGGTCACTGGAAGTGGAACTGCCCCAAGTATTTGGCGGATAAGAAGGATGACAAAGTGAACAATGGTATATTTGATATACAGATTATTGATGTGTATTTTACTAGTGTTCGTAGCAACCCCTTGGTATTTGATACTGGTTCAGTTGCTAAGAGTAGTAACTCGAAACGGGAGTTGCAGAATGAACATAGACTAGTTAAGGGTGAAGTGACGATGTGTGTTGGAAGTGGTTCCAAGATTGATATGATCATCATCGCACACTCCCTATACTTTCGGGATTAGTGTTAAACCTAAATAAATGTTATTTGGTGTTTGCGTTGAGCATGAATATGATTTGATCATGTTTATTGCAATACGGTTATTCATTTAAGTAAGAGAATAAATTGTTGTTCTGTTTACATGAATAAAACCTTATATGGTTACACACCCAATGAAAATGGTTCATTGGATCTCGATCGTAGTGATACACATATTCATAATATTGAAACCAAAAGATGCAAAGTTAATAATGATAGTGCAACTTATTTGTGGCACTGCCATTTAGGTCATATTGGTGTAAAGCGCATGAAGAAAACCATGCTGACGGGCTTTTGGAATCACTTGATTATGAGCCAGTTGATGCTTGCGAACCATGCCTCATGGGCAATATGACTAAGACTTCATTCTCCGGAACAATTGTGCGAGCAACAGATTTGTTGGAAATCATACATACTGATGTATGTGGTCCGATGAATATTGAGGCTCGCGGCAGGTATCATTATTTTCTGATCTTCACAGATGATTTGAGCAGATATGAGTATATCTACTTGATGAAACACAAGTATGAAATATTTGAAAAGTTCAAAGAATTTCAGAGTGAAGTGGAGAATCATCGTAACAAAAATAAAAGTTTCTACGATATGATCGCAGAAGTAAAGTATTTGATTTACGAGTTTGGCCTTTAGTTAAAACAATGTGAAATAGTTTCACTACTCACGCCACCTGGAACGCCACAGTGTAATGGTGTGTTCGGACGTTGTAACCGTGCTTTATTAGATATGGTGCGATCTATGATGTCTCTTACCAATTACCACTATCATTTTGGGGTTATGCATTAGAGATAGCTGCATTCACGTTAAAAAGGGCACCATCTAAATCCGTTGAGGCGACACCGTATGAACTGTGGTTTGGCAAGAAACCAAAGTTGTCATTTCTTAAAGTTTGAGGTTGCAATGCTTATGTGGAAAAGTTTCAACCTGATAAGCTCAAACCCAAATAGAAGAAGTGCGTCTTCATAGGATACCCAAAAGAAAATGTTGGGCACACCTTCTATCACAGATCCGAAGGCAAGATATTCGTTGCTGAGAATGGATCCTTTCTAGAGAAGGAGTTTCTCTCAAAAGAAGTGAGTGGGAGGAAAGTAGAACTTGATGAGGTAACCGTACCTGCTCCCTTATTGGAAAGTAGTTCATCATAGAAATATGTTCCTGTGACTACTACACCAATTAGTGAGGAAGCTAATGATGATGATCATGTAACTTCAGATAAAGTTGCTACCGAACCTCATAGGTAAACCAAAGTGAAATCCACACCAGAGTGGTATGGTAATCCTGTTCTGGAGGTCATGTTACTTGACCATGACGAGCCTACGAACTATGAGGAAGCGATGATGAGCCCAGATTCCGCGAAATGGCTTGAGGCCATGAAATCTGAGATGAGATCCATGTATAAGAACAAAGTATGTACTTTGATTGACTTGCCCAAAGATCGGCGAGCCATTGAGATTAAATGGATCTTCAAGAGGAAGACGGACGATGATAGTAGTGTTACTATCTACAAAGCTAGAATTGTTGCGAAAAGGTTTTCGACAAGTTCAAGGTGTTGACTACGATGAGAGTTTCTCACTCGTATCTATGCTTAAGTCTGTCCGAATCATGTTAGCAATTGCCGCGTTTTATGAAATCTGGCAAATGGATACACAAAACTACATTCCTTAATGGATTTATTAAAGAAGAGTTGTATATGATGCAACCAGAAGGTTTTGTCAATCCTAAAGGTACTAACAAAAATATGCAAGCTCCAGCGATCCATCTATGGACTGGTGCAAGCATCTCGGAGTTGGAATATACGCTTTGATATGTTGATCAAAGCATATAGTTTTATACAGACTTGCGGTGAAGCCTGTATTTACAAGAAAGTGAGTGGGAGCACTACAACATTTCTGATAAGTATATGTGAATGACATATCGTTGATCGGAGATAATGTAGAATTATTTTGCAAAGCATAAAGGAATGTTTGAAAGGAGTTTTTCAAAGAAAGACCTCGGTGAAGCTGCTTACATATTGAGCATCAAGATCTATAGAGGTAGATCAAGACGCTTGATAAGTTTTTCAATGAGTACATACCTTGACAAGATTTTGAAGTAGTTCAAAATGGAACAGTCAAAGAAGGAGTTCTTGCCTGTGTTACAAGGTGTGAAGTTGAGTAAGACTCAAAACCCGACCACGGCAGAAGATAGAGAGAATGAAAGTCATTCCCTATGCCTCAGCCATAGGTTCTATAAAGTATGCCATGCTGTGTACCAGACCTATTGTATACCCTGCCCTGAGTTTGGCAAAGGAGTACAATAGTGATCTAGGAGTAGATCACTGGACATTGGTCAAAATTATCCTTAGTGGAATAAGGATATGTTTCTCGATTATGGAAGTGACAAAAGGTTCATCGTAAAGGGTTACATCGATGCAAATTTTGACACTGATCCAGATGACTCTAAATCTCAATCTGGATACATATTGAAAGTGGGAGCAATTAGCTAGAGTAGCTCTGTGCAGAGCATTGTTGACATAGAAATTTGCAAAATACTTACGGATCTGAATGTGGCAGACCGGGGGTCTAAACTTCTCTCACAAGTAAAACATGATCACACCTCAGTACTCTTTGGGTGTTAATCACATAGCAATGTGAACTAGATTATTGACTCTAGTAAACCCTTTGGGTGTTGGTCACATGTTGATGTGAACTATGGTGTTAATCACATGGTGATGTGAACTATTGGTATTAAATCACATGGCGATGCGAACTAGATTATTGACTCTAGTGCAAGTGGGAGACTGAAGGAAATATGCCCTAGAGGCAATAATAAAGTTATTATTTATTTCCTTATATCATGATAAATGTTTATTATTCATGCTAGAATTGTATTAACCGGAAACATAATACATGTGTGAATACATAGACAAACAGAGTGTCACTAGTATGCCTCTACTTGACTAGCTCGTTGATCAAAGATGGTTATGTTTCCTAACCATAGACATGAGTTGTCATTTGATTAACGGGATCACATCATTAGGAGAATGATGTGATTGACTTGACCCATTCCGTTAGCATAGCACTAGATCGTTTAGTTTGTTGCTATTGCTTTATTCATGACTTATACATGTTCCTATGACTATGAGATTATGCAACTCCCGTTTACCGAAGGAACACTTTGTGTGCTACCAAACGTCACAACGTGACTGGGTGATTATAAAGGTGCTCTACAGGTGTCTCCGAAGGTACTTGTTGGGTTGGCGTATTTCGAGATTAGGATTTGTCACTCCGATTGTCGGAGAGGTATCTCTAGGCCCTCTCGGTAATGCACATCACTTAAGCCTTGCAAGCATTGCAACTAATGAGTTAGTTGCAGGATGATGTATTACGGAACGAGTAAAGAGACTTTCCGGTAACGAGATTAAACTAGGTATTGAGATACCGACGATCGAATCTCGGGCAAGTAACATACCAATGACAAAGGGAACAACGTATGTTGTTATGTGGTCTGACCGATAAAGATCTTTGTAGAATATGTCGGAGCCAATATGAGCATCCAGGTTCCGCTATTGGTTATTGACCGGAGACATGTCTCGTTCATGTCTACATTGTTCTCGAACCCGTAGGGTCCGCACGCTTAAGGTTTTGATGACAGTTATATTATGAGTTTTGATGTACCTAAGGAGTTCGGAGTCCCTTATGAGATCGGGGACATGACGAGGAGTCTCGAAATGGTCGAGACGTAAATATCGATATATTGGACGACTATATTCGGACATCGGAAAGGTTTCGAGTGATTCGGGTATTTTTCGGAGTACCGGAGAGTTACGGGAATTCGCCGGGGAGTGTATGGGCCTTATTGGGCCATACGGGAATAGAGGAGAGAGGCCAAAAGGAAGGAGGCGCGCCCCCTCTGGTCCGAATTGGACAAGGGGTGCAGCCCACTTTTCCTTGTTCCTCTCCCCCCTCTTTCCTTCTCTCCTACTCCAACAAGGGCGCACCCTCCTCCTAGGCCGGGCGCCTCCCTCCCTTGCTCCTTTATATACGGGGGCAGGGGGGCACCCCATAGTGACAACAATTGATCATTGATCTCTTAGCCGTGTGCGGTGCCCCCTCCACCATAATCCTCGGTAATATTGTAGCGGTGCTTAGGCGAAGCCCTGCGACGGTAGAACATCAAGATCGTCACCACGCCGTCGTGCTGACGGAACTCTTCCCCGACATTCTGCTGGATCGGAGTCCGGGGATCGTCATTGAGCTGAATGTGTGCTAGAACTCAGAGGTGCCGTAGTTTCGGTGCTTGATCGGTCGGGCCGTGAAGACGTACGACTACATCAACCGCGTTGTGCTAACGCTTTCGCTTTCGGTCTACGAGGGTACGTAGACAACACTCTCCTCTCTCGTTGCTATGCATCACCATGATCTTGCATGTGCGTAGGAATTTTTTTGAAATTACTACGTTCCCCAATAGGAGCAAGGGGGAAGAGGCGGCCGGCCAAGGAGGGCGCGCCAAGGGTGGAGTCCTACTCCCACCGGGAGTAGGACTCCTCCTTTCCTAGTAGGAGTAGGAGAGGGGGAAGGAAAGGGAGTGGAGGAGAAGGAAAGAGGGGCCCGGACCCCCTTGCCCTAAACCAATTCGGTTTGGGCCTTGGGAGGCGCGCCCCACACTCCTCTTGCTGCCCTCTATTTCCACTAAGGCCCATGTAGGCCCATTAAGCCCCCCCTGAGGGGGGGGGGGTTCGGTAACCACCGGTACTCCGATATTTATCTGGTAACCCCCGGAACCATTCTGGTGTACGAATATAACCTTCCAATATATCAATCTTTATGTCTCGACCATTTCGAGACTCCTCGTCATGTCCGTGATCACATCCGGGATGCCGAACTACCTTTGGTACATCAAAACACAAAAACTCATAATATCGATCATCACAGAACTTTAAGCGTGCGGACCCTACGGGTTCGAGAACTATGTAGACATGACCGAGACACGTCTCCGGTCAATAACCAATAGCGGAACCTAGATGTTCATATTGGCTCCTACATATTCTACGAAAATCTTTATCGGTCAAAACGCATAACAACATACGTTGTTCCCTTTGTCATCGGTATGTTACTTGCCTGAGATTCGATCGTCGGTATCTCAATACCTAGTTCAATCTCGTTACCGGTAAGTCTCTTTACTCGTTCCGTAATGCACTATCCTGCAACTAACTCATTAGTTGCATTGCTTTCAAGGCTTTAGTGATGTGCATTACCAAGAGGGCCCAGAGATACCTCTCCGACAATCGGAGTGACAAATCCTAATCTCGATATATGCCAACTCAACAAGTACCATCTGAGGCACCTGTAGAGCACCTTTATAATCACCCAGTTACATTGTGATGTTTGGTAGCACACAAAGTGTTCCTCCTGTAATCGGGAGTTGCATAATCTCATAGTCATAGAACTTGTATAAGTCATGAAGAAAGCAATAGCAGTAAACTTAAACGATCAAGTGCTAAGCTAACGGAATGGGTCAAGTCAATCACATCATTCTCCTAATGATATGATCCCGTTAATCAAATGACAACTCATGTCTATGGCTACGAAACTCAACCATCTTTATTCAACGAGCTAGTCAAGTAGAGGCATACTAGTGACACAATGTTTGTCTATGTATTCACACATGTATTATGTTTCCGGTTAATACAATTCTAGCATGAATAATAAACATTTATCATGATATGAGGAAATAAATAATAACTTTATTATTGCCTCTAGGGCATATTTCCTTCGTCGTCAACACCAAATCTCTCCCCCTTTATGCAGCGGTGTAACACCCCTTCTCCCTATTGTAATCTCTACTTAAACATGGTTCTACACTCTATATATTATTTCCCAATGATCTATGGTTATCCTATGATGTTTGAGTAGATCCGTTTTGTCCTGTGGGTTAATCTGATCTTGGTTGGTATGATTGTATATTTTATTTATGGTGTTGTCCTATGGTGACCTTCGTGTCGCGCAAACGGAGAGGACCCCAATGTAGGGTGTTGCAATATGTTCATGGTTTGCTTATTGTCGATGTTGCGGGGGTGACAGCAGCCTAAAAGCGGATACGTGGGTTATGGCGTATGGGAGTAAAGAGGACTTGATACTTAACGCCATGGTTGGGTTTCACGACCTTAATGATCTTTAGTAGTTGCGGATGCTTGCTAGGGGTCCAATTGTAAGTGCATATGATCCAAGTAGAGAAAGTATGTCAGCTCATGCCTCTCCCTCATGTAAAATTACAAGAATGATTACCGATGCTTGTTATCGATTGGCTAGGGACAAATGACTTTCATGTTGACAAAAGCTATCCACTTTTATTACCTTGCAATTTATTCGTAGTTTTATTCTCGCAAAGTACTCATAGTTTTATTCTTGCAAAATAGTTTCATACTTGTTGTAGGTAAAGCAAACGTCAAGTGTGCGTAGAGTTGTATCGGTGGTTGATAGAACTCGAGGGCATATTTGTTCTACCTTTAGCTCCTTGTTGGGTTCGACATTCTTATTTATCGAAGAAGGCTACAAACGATCCCCTATACTTGTGGGTTATCAGCCACATGCATCGGTATGTATTATTTCCATTAAGTCATTAGCTCGCTCCATTGTTCCGGAGAATGGAGTTTTAGTCATCTTACACATGAGGCATGGTTCGCAATTATCAAATGATTCATAATCAAGTGATTCCAAAAGTCCATCCGCATGGAGTTTCTTCATGCGCTTTACACCAATATGACCTAAACGGCAATGCCACAAGTATGTTGCACCATCATTATCAAATTTGCATCTTTTGACATCAATATTATGAATATGTGTATCACTACGATTGAGATTCAATAAGAATTTACCATTCATCAAAGGTGCATGGCCATAAAAGATATTACTCATATAAATAGAACAACCATTATTCTCTAACTTAAATGAATAAGCGTCTCGCATTAAACATGATCCAAATATAATGTTCATGCTCAACGCTAGCACGAAATAACAATTATTGAGGTCTAAAACTAATCCTGAAGGTAGATGCAGAGTAGCGTGTCGACGGCGATCACATCGACCTTGGAACCATTCCCGATGCGCATCGTCACCTCGTCCTTAGCCAATCTTCGTTTATTCCATAGCTCCTGTTTTGAGTTACTAATCTTAGCAACTAAAATGGTATCAAATACCCAGGGGCTACTATGAGCACTAGTAAGGCACACATCAATAACATGTATATCAAATATACCTTTGTTTACTTTGCCATCCTTCTTATCTGCCAATTATTTTGGCAGTTCTGCTTCCAGTGACCATTTCCTTTGCAGCAGAAGCACTCAGTTTCAGGCTTGGGTCTAGCTTTGGGCTTCTTCATGGGAGCGGCAACTTGCTTGCCATTCCTTTTGAAGTCCCCTTTCTTTCCCTTGCCCTTCTTCTTGAAACTAGTGGTCTTATTAACCATCAACACTTGATGCATTTGATTTCTACCTCCACCTATTTGTGCATCACAAAGATCTTGGAAATTGTTTTAGTCATTCCTTGCATATTATAGTTCATCACCACTAGGATGCTGCTAACGCGACACTACGACCAAAGACCCTTTGAAGAAACTGTGTGCGATGCGTTAATCGCAAACGGTGATGTAAAAACCATCAAAAAAGATACAAAAAGTTTGTGATGGCAGAGCCATCAAACACGGTTCTGATTTTAGTTGCGTGTGCGATGCAGGGCATACGGTTCAGTTCAATTAACTGTTTGCGATGAGGAAGAAGAACAGAAACGGGCAGCCAGATGAAGGCGTGTGTGATATACGACATACGGTTCACTTGGATGAACTGTTTGTGATGAGGTGGAACATCATAAACAGGCAGCCAAATGAAGGTGTGTGTGATATACAGCATACAGTTCACTCGGATGAACTGTTTGTTATTAGGCAACACAAAAGAAACGGTGAGCCAGATCAAGGTGTGTGTGACATATGACATACAGTTCATTGCGATAAACTGTTTGTGTTGAGCCAAGAGAACAGAAACATTTCACATAAACAAGATATGTGTAATACGCGACAAACATCCAATTACATAGGTGGCTAGTACACACATGACATTTCCACACACCAAAGTAAACTATTACATGCATAATTAACAAGGATAAACGATCATCTAATCATCATCTACTTCTTGTTCTAGCTTGATGTTCCTTTTATGCTAAGTTTCCATTAATTGATGTTGTTTTATCAACACGCCATCGTTTCCCGCCATTTCCTCGCCTATTTCCCGCCACCCAGCGATATTGCGCATAAACTTAGGCGGCGTGCGGCGCACGAAGGAAACAAGCACAACCTGTAGCACATCCACATTTTCCAAGCATGCCAACCCACCAAAGCGCCGCCTCTACCATCAACCTTGTCGACGAGGAAAACCAGAAGGCGCCATGGCCCGTCGAGGCCGATGTGCTCCCCGGCAACATGATGGACGATGCGGTGATGCGTGTCATCACCAGGGTGGAGCAGACCCTTGGCGCATGGCACTTCAGCATCGTAGATCAAGATAGGCATGTCAGCGCCGAGAGGCTACAGCTCACCACACAACATGATCGATGGTGCGTCGCAGAGCAAGATAGGTGCGTCCGCACCGATAGGCTGCGGCTCGCCTCATGGTGAGACCGTTGGAGCGCCGCAGAGCGAGAGGCGCGGCATGCCACACAGCAAGAGCGGATCCATCGGCGCTTGCCTTGTAATGCCCCGAGACCGATGTGCCAGGTGTCCTCTAGTTATTCGCTGTTGTTGTCTTGTCATTGCTTGCGTGTCATGCATTGCATATCATGTCATCATGTGCATTTCATTTGCATACGTGTTCGTCTCATGCATCCGAGCATTTTCCTCGTTGTCCGTTTTGCATTCCGACGCTCCGTTCTCCTCCGGTGATCATTTCTACCTTTCTTTCGTGTGTGGGGGTTAAACATTTCCGGATTGGACCGAGACTTGCCAAGCGGCCTTGGTTTACTACCGGTAGACCTCCTGTCAAGTTTCGTACCATTTGGACTTCGTTTGATACTCCAACGGTTAACCGAGGGACCGAAAAGGCCTCGTGTGTGTTGCAGCCCAACACCCTTCCAAAGTGGCCCAAAACCCACCTAAACCCTCTCCATCATCTAGAGCGTTCGATCACGATCGCGTGGCCGAAAACTGCACCTCATTTGGACTCTCCTAGCTCCCTCTACCTATATATTTGCACCTCCCCCCCGAAAATTCGCGGATGAACCCTAGCGTCTTCCTCCTCGCGCCGCCGGACATGTCCGACCGCGCCGGACATGTCCAGCCTCCACATCGCTCCGGCCAATCACAGCGCGCCAAATCATCCCGCCGCCGCCGCCAACCAACCGGAGCGCGCCACCTCACCTCTCGCCGCCCTCTCTCTCTCCTCCCGCGCGGCCGGGCCCGCGAAGCCCGCGGCCGGCCCGCCCGAGCCGCCCCGGGCCAGATC
>NC_041388.1:199803965-199896246 GCF_002162155.2 Triticum dicoccoides | reverse complement strand
GCCGCCGAGCTGGATCCCGCGCCGCCCGTCCGTTGCTCGCCGGCGCTCCACTCCTCCTCCGCCGAGCCGGTGCGCTCCGGGCGCCGTGCCGCCGCCGCGCGTCGTCGCCGGTGCCCGGTGCCGTTCCCGGTCATCCTCCGACGACCCCGTACTCTTCTCCGACGAGGATCTCCGACGAGCCTCGGTTCGCGCGCCGCCCCGATCCGGATATGATAGGTTGACTTTTTCTCCTCGAGATTTCACTAAGTCCTGAGATTTCAGATTCATGTGCCCATCTTCATCGCATCGTAACTTTGCATCCGTAGCTCCGATTCATGCATATAGCATATCAAAATGTTCCTCTCAGAGAGTACATCATTTCATCTCATTGCATCATTTTTATTTGAGTTCATCTTGGTGCCCGAAATGCTATTGGAAGAGTGCTACTTGTGATAATTGTCAGATCTGCTGCTCCATTTAGATATTTGTCATTTTTGCCATGATTATTGTGTGCATGATATGCCCATGAGCCCTACATGTGTTTTGTTAAGGGTTTTGCCATCTTTCTAGAGGTGCAACCCATGTATTTTTTTGATGTGTATGGTGACTAGTACGAGCTTGCAAAGTGGTGCATTCGTTAATGCTGATTTCAGGGACTTAGCATTTCCACCAAGTCCTTGACCTGTTTATCTCATATGACCATATGTTCATGTTGTTTCCTAGTGATCCGTGCCTCTTTTGAGGATGATCAGTAAGGATGTTTTGTTAATCTTGTAGTGCTCTATCCATCCATGTCTTTGTTTGCAATTATGGAGCACCCTAGCATGAGTCAATCGAGCTCTACTTTTGCTACTTCGTGAATCCGGGCAGATTGTCTACTTGTTAGCGATTTTGCCGAGGATGTTGTAGTTGATCCGTGCATGCTATGTTATTGTTCTTGCCATGTATAGCTTGTATTTTGTGTATTCTTGATGGATGTATGCTTATCTTGTCATGACTTGCTCTGTAGTGAGTGCATCGAGCTCGTTAACATGCCTACTTGATATCTGTTTTCAGCATGCTCCAGTTTTCACTAAGTCTGAGAACTGATTATGTTTTTGCCATGTTCACATGCTTGCAAATGTATTTTCTGATCCCTTTTGGCTCAAGGTCACTAAGGGACTTTTGTTAAGCTCTTTTAGTAGCTCCATGCCATGCTTTACTTTGCCATGTTCAGGTCCTGTAGCATGTAGTTTTGTTGCTCCAAAGAGTGGTATCTGATCTGAAATTCCACACAAGTGTTAATTTCACTAAGTCTGAAATCTGTTTACCAAATGCATTTTTGCCATGCTTGTTTGAACCTGTTAATGGATGAATTAGCCATAGCTCAGTGTTCATCTTTTGTTGAGCTTCATGAGTGGATCCCTGCCATGTATTTTTTGTCATGTTTGAGTGCTATAGCATGTTCATTTTGTTGCATTTAGATGGCTACTTCCTGTATATCGTAGGCCGGTGCCATATTTGAATTGATTGCCATTTCCAAACTGTAACTCCGATTCCGGTGTTCTTTATATCGTTTTCAAGCGATTTCATCTCACCTTTCCAGTGGCACACTTGGATTTCCAAGTTGGAGCCAGGTTCTTGCATTCCTTGCCAAATCATGCATATGCATCGCATCCCGCATCCCGCATATCATACCATGTTCATGTGTTGGTTGTTTACTATGTTGTGTGCTTCTTTCCGGTGTTTGCTTCTTCGGGTTGGTTCCGGTAACGTTGCCTTGTGAGGACCCGTTCGTCTACGTCCGTTTGTCTTCTTCATGGACTCGTTCTTCTTCCTTGCGGGATCTCAGGCAAGATGACCATACCCTCGAAATCACTTCTATCTTTGCTTGCTTAGTTGCTCGCTCTTTTGCTATGCCTATGCTGCGATACCTACCACTTGCTTATCATGCCTCCCATATTGTTGAACCAAGCCTCTAACCCACCTTGTCCTAGCAAACCGTTGATTGGCTATGTTACCGCTTTGCTCAGCCCCTCTTATAGCGTTGTTAGTTGCAGGTGAAGATTGAAGTTTGTTCCTTGTTGGAACATGGAGATGTTGTTCCTTGTTGGAACATGTTTACTTGTTGGGATATCACAATATATCTTATTTAATTAATGCATCTATATACTGGTAAAGGGTGGAAGGCTCGGCCTTATGCCTGGTGTTTTGTTCCACTCTTGCCGCCCTAGTTTCCGTCATATCGGTGTTATGTTCCCGAATTTTGCGTTCCTTATGCGGTTGGGCTATTATGGGAACCCCTTGACAGTTCACCTTGAGTAAAACTCCTCCAGCAATGCCCAACATTGGTTTTACCATTTGCCACCTAGCCTTTTCTTTTCCCTTGGGAGTCACGCTCTCGAGGGTCATCATTATTTTAACCCCCCCGGGCTAGTGCTCCTCTGAGTGTTGGTCCAAACTGTCAGCCGCCAGTGGCCACCTGGGGCAACTCTGGGCTGGCCAACCAGAAGTTTGGACAATCCGAGTGTGCCCTGAGAAAGAGATATGTGCAGCTCCTATCGGGATTTGTCGGCACATTCGGGCGGTGTTGCTGGTTTAGTTTTACCCTATCGAAATGTCTTGTAGAACCGGGATACCGAGTCTGATCGGAATGTCTCGGGAGGAGGTCTATTCCTTCGTTGACCATGAGAGCTTGTGATGGGCTAAGTTGGGACACCCCTGCAGGGATTTGAACTATCGAAAGCCGTGCCCGTGGTTATGGGCAGATGGGAATTTGTTAACGTCCGGTTGTAGAAAACCTGAAATTGACCTTAATTAAAATGAATCAACAGCGTGTGTTACCGTGATGGTCTCTTTCCGGCGGAGTCCGGGAAGTGAACACGGTGTTGGAGTTATGCTTGACGTAGGTTGCTATAGGATCACTTCTTGATCATACTTTTATCGACCGTGCTTTGCCTTCTCTTCTCGCTCTCGTTTGCGTATGTTTAGCCACCATATATGCTAGTCACTTGCTGCAGCTCCACCTCATACCTTTACCTTACCCATAAGCTTAAATAGTCTTGATCACGAGAGTGCGAGATTGCTGAGTCCCCGTGACTCACAGATACTTCCAAAACCAGTTTGCAGGTGCCGTTGAGTCCATGCAGATGACGCAACCAAGCTCAAGGAGGAGCTCGTTGAAGATCTTGTCCTTTGTGTTGTTTTGTTCTAGTTGATCAGTAGTGGAGCCTAGTTGGGGTCGATCGGGGACCTTGTCGCATTTGGGGTTCTTCTTTTATTTTGGTTCCGTAGTCGGACCTTGATTGTATCTGGATAATGTAATGTTTTATTCATGTAATTGTGTGAAGTGGCGAGTGTAAACCAACTATGTATCTTTTCCCCCTATTGTATTACATGGGTTGTGTGAAGATTACCTCCCTTGCGACATTGCTTTCAATGCGGTTATGCCTCTAAGTCGTGCTTCGACACGTGGGAGATATAGCCGCATCAAGGGCGTTACATGCCTGTTGTCGATAAGGCATCGCAACTAGGTACACATCCCAGTTGTACTCTAATTCCTCGCCAGGAGTGGGCAGAGTCCCTCTGTGCCGTACTTGCACCAGAGGCCGACCGTGCCGTACTTGAACCGGACGCCCGCCACGCCGTTCGCATGGATCACGCCGTTCGCCTTGGATGCGGCCCGCTCGATGCCAATGCGCTGGTCGGTAGGATCGACCGCCTCCTTGGCCCAGTTGTCCACCTGGGTGCAGTAGAGGAACATGGCCGTCACATCCTCGAGCTGGTGATCTCCGATGAAATAGCCAACTTGGAGCTGGAGATCACACTCCCGATGTACCACGAGCGTGCCGACCACTTGGACGAATGCCTGCACGAGATCAAGAAGAGCCAAGAGCTACCGTAGGCAAGGGCTGTTGGTCATAGTCTCATGGACGTGTTTTATTTTGTTGAGTCGTTTCGACATGGATAGCCATATATTCACAACAATGGTAATATTGCTCTGTTTCAATGTGTGTACTATGTTTCCGTTCTTATATGTTCTGTTTCAATGTGTGTATATACGCTTTCCATTCTGTATATGTGGATGATAACAGCTAGATACAAATTAGTATATAAAAAAAGATAGAAAATGGAATTCATAATATACATATTAATTATTCATTAGTTCATCACAGAATATATATAATATCATCACATATACGTGATGATACTTAACTACTAGGTACAATGCATAAAATTGAAAATGAACAATACTAAAACTAATAATCCCTCCTGGGGGCAGTATTCCGGCAGCCCCTCGCCAACAGCTCCCTGGTGCGCAGCATCTTCCCAGCACGGAGGCAGTACTCTGCCCCCTCCGCCTCACAGCGCTTGGCGTACTGATTTGCCTCTTGCTGGCGGACGAGCGCGAACGATCTTGCCATTTCATTGGGTGCCCACCAGAGCTCCTCATCAGTGGCACGCTGGAGCTTATCGGCGCACCTCCACGCAGTGATGAGGCACCTAGTGCCTTTTACCTTCCTCGCGAAGTACCCGTCTTCGCACACCTCCTCCGCACAACGACGCGCCCGCCCCCAAAGGTCCACCGCCTCCTTTTTCCAAGCGGCATCACAGGCTTCACAGGCCGCCTAGTACCTGGCTTCCTCCTCCGCCATCTCCTTCTTGAATGCCACTTGCCTGGTTTTCTCAGCTGGCGGCAATGACTTCCACAAAAAAGATTGTACTAGCCCCAAAACCAATCCAAAGTTGGGGGGCCCGGCGCAACCTCGTTGTGACACCCCCGATTTGACCGTACACTAATCATACACGCAAATGTGTACGATCAAGATCAAGGACTCACGGGAAGATATCACAACACAACTCTAGACACAAATTAAAATAATACAAGCTTTATATTACAAGCCAGGGGCCTCGAGGGCTCGAATACATAAGCTCGAAAACACAAGAGTCAGTGAAAGCAACAATATCTAAGTACAGACATGAGTTAAACAAGTTTTCCTTAAGAAGGCTAGCACAAAAACAACATCGATCGGAAAGGCAAGGCCTCCTACCTGGGAGCCTCCTAACTACTCTTGGTCGTCAGCAGTCTCCACGTAGTAGTAGGCACCCTCGGGGTAGTAGTAATCATCAGTGGTGTCGTCTGGCTCCTTGGAGCCGTCATCTGGTCACAACAATCGGGTATGGGGAAAAAAGAGGTAGCAAAGCAACCGTGAGTACACATCCAAAGTACTCGCAAGACTTACATCAGATCTAAACTAAGTATGCATCTGTATCAAACAAATGGGTTGTGTAAGTGCATCTAGTGCCACCCCTAGTTGGTTTTGGAGTATTGACGACAAACCTAGTTGAGGGACTAATGTGTTTGTGAGAATTGCAGGATAACACAGGTAGAAGTCCCTCATTGATTCGGTTTTCCTACCAGAGATGACCCCTAAAAATGTATGAAGACATTGAAGTCAAAGGTGGTATATGAAGATATTCACATTGAAGACTATGACAAGAGAAGACACCACATGAAGCCTATGGAGCTCGAAGACTTAGATCTTTCGTAGTTCTCTTTCTTCTGTGTTGAGTCATAGGAACCACCGTACTGTTAAGTGGGGTCCAAGAGAACCAGTCAGAATGACTGAAGTGATGCTTAAACAAAACCTATGTCTTCGAGTGAAGACTTTGAGAGCGAATCTTGTCCAGAGTCGGGCAAGTCAGCTTTGCTTGAAGCCCAAGTAACGTTGCAGTGTGAGTTTGAAATCTGACCGTTGGAACACGTGTCAGTTCCTTAGTGACCCAGGGTCATTTCGGACAAATCAGGTCGGGTTGCCAAGTGGCTATAAATAGCCCACCCCCTACAACCATAAACGGTTGGCTGCTCAGATTCAGAGTACGGCTTTTGTTGTTTGAGAGCAACCCACCTCGAAGCCTTTGAGAGAGAATTCCTTGCGAGGATAAAGCCCTAACCACCCAGAGCCAAAGAGAATTAGGCATCACTTAAGTCTTCTTGTCTGTGTGATCTGAAGACTTATTACACTTGAGGACTGTGCATCCTCCAGCCGGTTAGGCGTCGCGTTCTGAGCATCCAAGAGACATTGTGGATTGCCGGTGAACGAAGTCTGTGAAGGTTTGGGAGTCTACCTTGAAGACTTACCAGAGTGATTGGGCGAGGTCTGTGTGACCTTAGATCAAGGGGAATACGGTGAGGACTGGGTGTCCTGAGCTGCATGTTCAGGACTGGGTGTCCGGGACTGTGTGTCCTAAGGTTTAAATACCTAGCCGCCCTAACCAGACGTACAGTTGTCACAGCAACTGGAACTGGTCCAACAAATCATTGTCTTCAGCGAGTCACTGGTTTCATCTCCCCTTCCCTTTACTCACTGTTACTCCTTGTGAAGTCATTGTATGTTCGTACTATCTTTTGTCTTCACTGAGTGACTGCGTGTTCTGTGTGGCTTCACAATATCTTCCTACCTGATCCTTACTACATTGCTGCTATTAGTCATTGTGCTTTCACTCTATTGAATACTTGACTATGGCTTGCCTAGTGTAGTCTACCTTCCGCTGCAGGGTAATAGGTTTATTTCTATCGTTTGTCTTCATAACTTCCACGTTTTGAAGACTTTCATAAAAATCGCCTATTCACCCCCCCTCTAGTCGATATAACGCACTTTCAATTGGTATCAGAGCAAGGTGCTCTCTTGTTCTATGTGATTCGGTTTAACCACCTGGAGTTTTAGCTATGTCGACTGCAGGGGTAATTAAAGTCTCCGTTGCGTGCCCCGTCTTCGATGGAACTGAATATCCCTACTAGAAGAATAAGATGCGCATGCATCTTGAAGCCATTGACGTCGACCTATGGTATGTCGTTAAGAACGGCGTTCCCAAGGCTGGAGAAGGTGTCACTGCTGCTGATGTCAAGAAGTTTGTTCAACTGGACTCTACTGCCAAGAATATCATCTGTGGTCATCTGACCAAAGGACAGTATGGCCATGTGAGTGCTTTGGAAACATCTAAGCTGGTCTGGGACTGGCTCTCCAAGGTCAATGAAGGCGTCTCAACCCAGAGAGATCAGAGAATCAGTGTCCTTCGCAACCTCTTCAACCGCTTCAAGCGAAATGACAATGAGAATGTCCAGCGCACATTTGACCGACTCACTGACATCACAAATGAGCTTCAAGCCCTCGGCGCTACTGAGATCACCAAACATGAAGTCGTCAAGACACTACTGAGATCACTTGATAGTTCGTTTGACACCCTAGCCCTGATGATTCAAGAACGTCCTGATTTCAAGACACTCGATCCGTCTGACATACTTGAGAGGCTCAACACACATGAGTTTCAGCTTTCTAAGAAAAGAGATATCTATGGTCCATACTATGGGCGAACTCGTGCCTTGAAGGCAAAAGCTATCTCCTCATCTGAAGAAGAATTTGACAGCAGTTCGGATGATCCTGAAGACATTGGAAGGGAACTTGCTATGCTTGTGAAGAAGTTCCAGAAATTCACCAACAAGAAAAGTTTCAGAAAGTCTTCACGATCAAGCTCAAGGAATGATGAAGCTTCTGCTCACGACTACAAGAAGAAAACATGTCACAAGTGCAAGAAACCTGGCCACTTCATCTCTGAGTGTTCGCAGTGGGACAATGAGAACAAAAAGAAGAAGAAGAGCAAGGAATATGACTCTGACAACAACAAGAATAAGAAATACTCAAAGTCTTCTTCCAAGTCTTCCTCAAAGTCTTCATCACACAAGAAGAGCTCATCTGGCAAGGCACGTGCGTCTGTTGGCAAGAAAATGGATTCAGAGGAGGAATCCGCTTCTGAGGAGGCGGAGGTGGAGTCTGAGGAGGAGTCCGATTCAGGCGTCGCAAGTCTGGCTACAGCATACGTTGCCAAGTCCATCTTCAACACTGAAGACAATGACTTCATCACCAACACCGATGCAAATGAGAAAGACTACTCTGCTCCTACCTACTGCTTCATGGCACGCGATGCCAAGGTAAACACACGCACTACCCACTATCAAACATCTAGTGACGATGACTCTGATTGTGGTTCAAGACCAAGGTACAAAACACTTGCTAAAATTGCAACTGAACAACAGAAAGCCATGGAACATATTCAAAAACTGTTAGACAAAAGCGATGATCTGTTGGGTGCTGAAATGACTCGATTGAAGGAAATATGCCCTAGAGGCAATAATAAAATTATTATTTATTTCCTTATATCATGATAAATGTTTATTATTCATGCTAGAATTGTATTAACCGAAAACATAATACATGTGTGAATACATAGACAAACAGAGTGTCACTAGTATGCCTCTACTTGACTAGCTCGTTAATCAAAGATGGTTATGTTTCCTAACCGTGGACAAAGAGTTGTTATTTGATTAACGGGATCACATCATTAGGTGAATGATTTGATTGACATGACCCATTCCATTAGCTTAGCACCCGATCATTTAGTATGTTGCTATTGCTTTCTTCATGACTTATACATGTTCCTATGACTATGAGATTATGCAACTCCCGTTTGCCGGAGGAACACTTTGTGTGCTACCAAACGTCACAACGTAACTGGGTGATTATAAAGGTACTCTACAGGTGTCTCCAAAGGTACATGTTGGGTTGGCGTATTTCGAGATTAGGATTTGTCACTCCGATTGTCGGAGAGGTATCTCTGGGCCCTCTCGGTGCAAGAATTGCAATTAATGAGTTAGTTGTGAGATGATGTATTACGGAACGAGTAAAGAGACTTGTCGGTAATGAGATTGAACTAGGTATTGAGATACCGACGATCAAATCTCGGGCAAGTAACATACCGATGACAAAGGGAACAACGTATGTTGTTATGCGGTCTAACCGATAAAGATCTTCGTAGAATATGTAGGAGCCAATATGAGCATCCAGGTTCCGCTATTGGTTATTGACCGGAGACATGTCTCGGTCATGTCTACATTGTTCTCGAACCGTAGGGTCCGCACGCTTAAGGTTTCGATGACAGTTATATTATGAGTTTATGAGTTTTGATGTACCGAAGGAGTTCGGAGTCCCAGATGAGATCGGGGACATGACGAGGAGTCTCGAAATGGTCGAGACGTAAACGATATATTAGACGACTATATTCGGACATCGGAAAGGTTCTGAGTGATTCGGGTATTTTTCGGAGTACCGGAGAGTTACGGGAATTCGTCGGGGAGTATATGGGCCTTATTGGGCCATACGGGAATAGAGGAGTGAGGCCAAAAGGAAGGAGGCCTGCGCCCCCCTCTGGTCCGAATTGGACAAGGGGCGCAGCCCCCTTTTCCTTTTTCCTCTCCCCCTCTTTCCCCTTCTCCTACTCCAACAAGGAAGGAAGGAGTCCTACTCCAAGTGGGAGTAGGACTCCCCTTGGCGCGCCCCCTTCTAGGCCGGCCGCCCCCTCCCCCTTGCTCCTTTATATACGGGGGCAAGGGGGCACCTCTAGACACACAAGTTGATCTTCGTGATCGTTCCTTAGCCATGTGCGGTGCCCCCCTCCACCATATTCCACCTCGGTCATATTGTAGCGGTGCTTAGGCGAAGCCCTGCAACGGTAGAACATCAAAATCGTCACCACGCCGTCGTGCTGACGGAACTCCTCCCCGACGCTTTGCTGGATCTGAGCCCGGGAATCGTCATTGAGCTGAACGTGTGCCAAGAACTCGGAGGTGCCGGAGTAACGGTGCTTGGATCGGTCGGATCGTGAAGACGTACGACTACATCAACCGCGTTGTCACAACGTTTCCGCTGTCGGTCTACAAGGGTACGTAGATCACACTCTCCCCCTCTCGTTGCTATGCATCACCATGATCTTGCGTGTGCGTAGGAATTTTTTTGAAATTACAACGTTCCCCAACAGTGGCATCCGAGCCTAGGTTTTATGTGTTGATGTTATATGCATGAGTAGAAGACAAGTGAGTTGTGGGCGATATAAGTCATACTTCTTACCAGCATGTCATACTTTGGTTCGGCGGTATTGTTGGACGAAGCGGCCCGGACCGACATTACGCGTACGCTTACGCGAGACCGGTTCTCCCGACATGCTTTGCACAAAGGTGGCTAGCGGGTGACAGTTTCTCCAACTTTAGTTCAACCGAGTGTGGCTACGCCCGGTCCTTGCGAAGGTTAAAACAGCAACAACTTGACAAACTATCGTTGTGGTTTTGATGCGTAGGTAAGATTGGTTCTTGCTTAAGCCCGTAGCAGCCACGCAAAACTTGCAACAACAAAGTAGAGGACGTCTAACTTGTTTTTGCAGGGCATGTTGTGATGTGAATGGTCAAGACATGATGCTAAATTTTATTGTATGAGATGATCATGTTTTGTAACCGAGTTATCGGCAACTGGCAGGAGCCATATGGTTTTTGCTTTATTGTATGCAATGCAATCGCGCTGTAATGCTTTACTTTATCACTAAGCGGTAGCGATAGTCGTGGAAGCATAAGATTGGCGAGACAACAACGATGCTATAATGGAGATCAAGGTGTCGCGCCGATGACGATGGTGATCATGACGGTGCTTCGAAGATGGAGCTCACAAGCACAAGATGATGATGGCCATATCATATCACTTATATTGATTCCATATGATGTTTATCTCTTATGCATCTTATCTTGCTTAGATTGACGGTAGCATTATAAGATGATCTCTCACTAATTATCAAGAAGTGTTCTCCCTGAGTATGCACCGTTGCGAAAGTTCTTCGTGCTGAGACACCACGTGATGATCGGGTGTGATAGGCTCTACGTTCAAATACAACGGGTGCAAAACAGTTGCACACGCGGAATACTCAGGTTATACTTGACGAGCCAAGCATATACAGATATGGCCTCAGAACGCGAAGACCGAAAGGTCGAGCGTGAATCATATAGTAGATATGATCAACATAGTGATGTTCACCAATGAAACTACTCCATCTCACGTGATGATCGGACATGGTTTAGTTGATTTGGATTACGTAATCACTTAGAGGATTAGAGGGATGTCTATCTAAGTGGGAGTTCTTAAGTAATATGATTAATTGAACTTAAATTTATCATGAACTTAGTCCTGGTAGTATTTTGCAAATTATGTTGTAGATCAGTAGCTCGCGTTGTTGCTTCCCTGTGTTTATTTTGATATGTTCCTAGAGAAAATTGTGTTGAAAGATGTTAGTAGCAATGATGCGGATTGGATCCGTGATCTGAGGTTTATCCTCATTGCTGCACAGAAGAATTATGTCCTTGATGCACCGCTAGGTGACGGACCTATTGTAGGAGCAGATACAGACGTTATGAATGTTTGGCTAGCTCAATATGATGACTACTTGATAGTTTAGTGCACCATGCTTAATGGCTTAGAATTGGGACTTCAAAGACGTTTTGAACGTCATGGAGCATATGAGATGTTCCAGGAGTTGAAGTTAATATTTCAAGCAAATACCCGAGTTGAGAGATATGAAGTCTCCAACAAGTTCTATAGCTAAAAGATGGAGGAGAATCGCTCAACTAGTGAGCATGTGCCCAGATTGTCTGAGTACTACAATCGCTTGAATCAAGTGGGAGTTAATCTTCCAGATAAGATAGTGATTGACAGAATTCTCTAGTCACCATCACCAAGTTAGTAGAACTTCGTGACGAACTATGATATGCAAGGGATAACGGAAATGATTCCCAAGCTCTTCGTAATGCGGAAATTGACGAAGGTAGAAATCGAGAAAAACATCAAGTGTTGATGGTAGACAAGACCACTAGTTTCAAGAAAAGGGCAGAGGGAAGAAGGGGAACTTCAAGAAGAACAGCAAGCAAGTTGCTGCTCAAGTGAAGAAGCCCAAGTCTGGTCCTAAGCCTGAGACTAAGTGTTTCTACTGCAAAGGGACTGGTCACTGGAAGCGGAACTACCCCAAGTGATTGGAAGATAAGAAGGATGGCAAAGTGAACATAAGTATATTTGATATACATGTTATTCTCAGATGCTGCACTTAGACTTATTGCTTCTAAGCCATCCTTGAAGATGTGGGTGGCTAAGAAAGCTTAACTCTCTTTTGCAGGGAAAGGTCTGCAGCAGAAAACCAAAATCGTCTGACGCTATTGCTTGGGACCTTAAACATCTTGTAGGGCGCAAGATCAAATGCCCGAATGGTCTTACTATGTACTTCATTCCTGAATCGCTTGCTACTCTCCCTATTAGTCCTAATCTGGATCTAAGCTTTCATAACCCACTGGTTCGTCAAATGTTTTTGCTTCACAATTCTCTTCGTGAAGCCTATCCCCCTAACTGCACTGTAGGGTACGACACCAGCGTCTTCAGAATGGATTATTGATAGTGGGTGTACAAATCACATGACTGGCAAAAGAAGCCTTCTTATGGACTCAACCTTATGTCCATCCGACAAGAGCCACATCACATTTGCTGACACTGGTAAAAGTAAGGTATTGGGTCTAGGTAGAGTTGCAATCTCAAGGGATCAACACATGGATAAAGTCATGCTTGTTGAATCCCTTGGCTTCAACTTAATGTCTGTCTCAATGCTTTGCGATTTAAACATGATCGTAATATTTGGAAAATATCGTTGCCTTGTTCTAATGGAATCTGACAAGTCTCTAGTATTTGAAGGGTATCGAAAAGATGATTTGTACGTGGTAGATTTCTCAGCAGGACCACAACTTGTCGTATGTCTTCTAGCAAAAGCTTCAGAATGCTGGCTCTGGCATCGGAGGCTTGGGCATGCTGGCATGAGGAACCTCCACACCCTGGCAAAGAAGAAGCATGTCATAGGCATCGAGGGCATCAAGTTCAAGAAAGATCACTTATGCGGTGCCTGTGAGGCAGGAAAGATGACGAGGGCCAAACATCCCTCGAAGACAATCATGACCACTACTCGACCCTTCGAACTGCTTCACATGGATCTTTTCGGTCCCACTCATTACTCACCTCTTACTACTACTGCTTGTCTCTATGGATTTGTCATTGTTGATGATTATTCTAGATATACTTGGGTGCACATAATCCTTTACAAGACTGAAGTGCAGGATGTCTTCAGACGCTTCGCCAATCGAGCAATGAACAACTATGGCGCCAAGATAAAGCATATCAGAAGTGACAATGGCACTAAATTCAAGAACACTGGCCTTGATACATATCTTGATACCTTGGGCGTCACACATGAATTCTCAGGCCCATACACGCCACAGCAGAATGGGGTCGTCGAACGCAAGAACAGAACACTCATTGAGATGGCCAGAACGATGCTAGATGAATACAAGACTCCAAGAAAATTCTGGCCTCAAGCCATTGATACTGCATGCCATACAATCAATCGTGTTTATCTTCACAAGCTTCTGAACAAGACATCTTATGAGCTCCTTACTGGCAAGAAGCCAAATGTCAGTTACTTCAGAGTATTTGGCGCCAGGTGCTGGATCAAGGACCCACATCACACCTCAAAGTTTGCGCCAAAAGCACATGAGGGTTTTATGCTTGGATATGGAAAGGATTCGCACTCCTACAGAGTCTTCAATCTCTTTCATTACAAAGTGGTTGAAACAGTGGATGTGCGGTTCGATGAGACCAACAGTTCACAAAGAGAGCAACTGCCAAATGTGCTAGATGAAGTTCCATCCAGTGAATCAATCAAGCTAATGGAAACTGGAGAAATTATACCTTCTGAAGCTCATCCTGAAGAAGAACTTATCATCTCAGCACCTGATCAACATGAAGACAATGCTCAGCCTGAAGACATTCCTTCTAACAACGACAATGATCAGCAAGAGCAAAATCTTCGCCCTGTACATCCTCGCGTTGCCAATGAAGTGCAGATTGAAAGAATAATTGATAGCATCAATGCACCCGGTCCACTCACTCGTTTAAGGGGAACTCAACTAGAAAATTTCGGTGGGCACTTCGCATTCGTCTCAATAAAAGAATCAAAGAAAGTTGAAGAAGCCTTCATGGAACCTGAATGGATTCAAGCTATGCAAGAAGAGCTTCAACAGTTTGAGCTGAATAATGTATGGGAACTGGTCAAGCGTCCCGATCCTCGGAAGCACAACATAATAGGCACAAAATGGATATACCGCAACAAACAAGATGAGCACGGTCAAGTTGTCAGAAACAAAGCTCGTCTCATTGCTCAAGGATATACTCAAGTGGAAGGCATTGACTTCGATGAAACATTTGCTCCTATGGCTAGACTTGAAGCCATACGCATACTGCTGGCCTATGCAAATCATCACAACATACTTCTTTATCAAATGGATGTGAAGAGCGCCTTTCTCAATGGCAAGATTGAAGAAGAAGTGTATGTTGCATAACCACCTGGCTTTGAAGATCCAAAACATCCTGACATGGTATACAAGCTCAACAAGGCACTGTATGGCCTCAAACAAGCCCCTCGGGCCTGGTATGACACACTCAAATACTTCCTAAAGAGCAAAGGCTTCATACCTGGTTCCCTCGACCCCACTCTCTTCACGAAGACATATGATGGTGAACTGTTTGTGTGCCAAATATATGTGGATGACATTATCTTCGGCTGCACCAATCAGAAGTACAGCGAAGAGTTTGGATATATGATGCAAGAGCAATATCAAATGTCTATGATGGGAGAGCTGAAGTTCTTTCTCGGTCTTCAAATACGACAGCAACGCAACGGCATCTTCATATCTCAAGAGAAGTATCTCAAAGATTGCCTGAAGAAGTTCGGTATGCAAGACTGCAAAGGCTTCACGATGCCAATGCCAGCCAAGCATCATCTGGGTCCTGACGACAATGGTAAAGAGTTCGATCAAAAGGTATATCGCTCCATGATTGGTTCTTTACTTTATCTATGTGCATCTAGGCCAGATATTATGCTTAGTGTTTGCATGTGTGCTCGATTCCAAGCGGCACCAAAGGAGTCGCATCACTTAGCTGTGAAGCGAATTCTTCGATATTTGGCTCACACCCCAACTCTAGGATTATGGTATCCAAAGGGCTCAGAGTTTGATCTGGTTGGATTCTCGGGTGCTGATTATGCTGGTGACAAGGTGGATCGCAAGTCTACATCAGGCACATGTCATTTTCTGGGACGATCACTTGTATGTTGGTCTTCAAAGAAGCAGAACCGTGTATGTCTCTCCACTGCTGAATCTAAATACATTGCTGCTGGATCTTGCTGCGCTCAGCTTCTGTGGATGAAGCAAATGCTCAAGGACTATGGCATTCATCTGAAGCAAGTGCCACTCTACTGCGACAACGAAAGCGCCATCAAGATTGCCAACAACCCAGTTCAGCACTCGAAGACAAAGCACATTGAAATTCATCATCACTTTCTCAGAGATCATGTTGTGAAGGAAGATATTGATATCATACACGTCAACACTTAAGAGCAATTGGCAGATATCTTCACCAAGCCCTTGGATGAGAAGAGATTTTGCAAGTTACGGTGTGAGCTAAATATCCTGGAATCCTCAAATGTCTTGTGATCAGGCACACATCCTAACCCTTATGCATATTGATGACTTAGATGTGCAACACACGAAGTAAAGTATATCTTCAATCAATGAAGACATACATTCTAAGTGTGAATACATTAATGTGGAATTTGACTTCGGAGCGCCACGATAATTGTGGCCGTGTCTGTGTCTAATACTTCCTATACGGTGGGTAACGCCACCACCAAATGTTCTATTTTGAAGTGTTTCACTCATGGCGTTACCTTGCTATGTCTTCACATTTGGTTTGGCTTCAATCTCAACATGTCTTCATGATTATATTCACTATGTTGATTATATATATATACTAGTGTTCTGTCCTCTACAGCATTCACTTATAGCTATGTCTTCTTGTTGAATCTTTTGAACTAAGTGAATGTGATCAGACCCTAACCTCTCTATGCTATCTATCTCAAACTCTATCTCTCCAAATCATATGCATTCTATTGAAACTGTCGAATGTCTTCTCTGCGTCCTTGTCAGCAGAAGATACAAAGACAAACCTTAAGTCCACTTTCAATGCTCATTCCTCCACATGAAACCCGGAGAAGTAGGAACGACCACCCGACAATCCAGGCGTGCGTGGGACGTGGAACAAACCCCAAAATTCTGCATGATGGCCACGTGTTCCTCAGATGCGAATCGCCAGGGGCACCTATGTAATAACGCAGTGCCGCCCTTGTACCTATAAATACACACTTCACGGCAGTCATTATCTCTTCTTCCACTCTCGCACGAACCCTAGCGCCACCGCTAGCCCTCGACGACGCCGGCGACGAAGCGCTTCGCTGCCGCAACCTCTCCGACGCCGTCTTCACGCCGACCGCGGACATCGTCCTCTCCGCCGTCGCCGTAGGTGTCCTCCGTCGCCAAGTTAGGGCATGGAAGATCGAACTGCTCGGTCTCATCTTCCACTCCTTCTAGCAGTTCTTAGTGTGGTAAATAAAACTTCCTTTTTACGGCACCATTGATCCTATGGCTTTGTCACTTTCTACCACAAGCAGTTTCTATTCACACAAGTTAGATCTCTCTCATATTGCATCTCATAACATGCCTAGTATATTCACTTATGCTTCACAAAGTAGTTAGATTCCTCACTTGTACTGATCTCTGGATTCGTACAAATCTGGAACCAACTCCTTATCTATGAGTGAATGTCTTCGCACGATGAGGTCAATGTCTTCTAAACTGATTTATATTCAAAATCTTCTGAGAATGCATATGACCTCTTCCCCTTCCCTCGCACCTTAATGCTGTCACAGGTACATGTCCGTGGGAGAATCCCTTGGTTCTCATAGTCTGCATTCATTTGCAGAATTCTTACAGCATCATATAAATTCTCCCGAAGCAAGTTCTTGTTTGTCCAGCAAGCGAAAATCTTTGAAGCCTTTGAACGTGTTGAAGCCTTTCAGTTTAAAGTTCATGGCTTCAGAGAAATCAGCAAGGAAGGGTGGCAGAAAGCGTCGTGGAGAAACATATAGAGATCTGCCAGATGACCTCTCAGAACTATACAAGACAGATCCTGAAGAGGATTACAATCAGTGCAAGACCCGAATCCAATGGATTCGAAGATATTGGGCAGAACAATGGTTCAAATACCGATTTGTAACCCAGGAATATGCTGAGAAAAATGCCATCAAGAGACCGTGGGGAGACATCCTATACAAGAATCTTCAACCCAGGTCCAGAGATGAAGCCATTGAACAAGGCTTCTATCCCTGCATGGTCCGTGGGCCACAGCCTGCTGATGCACACCCATCGTCACTACTATGGTGTCGTGACGACATTCTGTTCAAGCGCAACTTCCAGTTTGCCCAGAACTCAGCGAAGCAAAACAAGAAGACATTGGGATTAGACTTCAACCCTGGTCCCTCAGCTCCAAGGGCTGATGGCACACGAGATGCAGAACCCAATGTCGTCGGTCCTTTCTACAACCTTGAAGGCCTCATCACCCATATCTTGGTTCAAGGGACTGCAGTGAATGAGCCTATAGCTGACGCTGAATCAGATGAAGTGCCTGCAGCGCCGAAGCCAAAGAAGTTGAAGAAGCCTAAAGCTTCAAAGCCTGCCCCTTCACCAAAAATCTCACGAGCGAAGCCACTGGCAACTGCACCTCCTGAAGACAGTGTGTTGTCTGAAGATTTATCACGCATCTCCAAGCCCCAGAAGGTCAAGATGCCTCTGCCACACACCGGCCAAGAGCTAACAGCTGCTGCCATTCTGCGCAATGATGCCATTGATCTGTCAAGTGATGAAGATCTAGCAGATGACGCTCTTGAGCAACTCATCAAGAGCAAAGAAGAAGCAGAAATCTTCAATGATCTGCCTCTCTTTGACGTAACAATCATTCACAACTTCATTGATGAATGGTTTGACACGCCAAACATCAGCTTCGACGATCTCCAACTACCCATTGGCCTTAGTGTCGCCTTCCATGGCGCCATTGCTTCAGAGTTAGCTATTGCCCAACGCATTGTTGAACTGAAGCAGAAGATTGACTTTGAGAAATCTCAGTTCCAGAAGCATATGGCCAAGCTCAGCATGCAAGACGTGAAGAATTTCAAGATTATGCTGCACGAGCTCAAGGAAGCCTTTCTAAAGAAACGTGCAGAAGCTCAGGGTTCTCATGAGCGCATGAAGGTCCTGGCTGATAGGTGTGTGCAAGCCTACAATGAGGCTGAGAAGCGCAAGGCCCTTGGGCGTCCTGGCATCGACCCCAGGATGGCTGCCACGAAGCAGAAGACGCCCGCTATGGCTGAACCTGAAGCACCATGGCAGGAGGCAGATCCCCTTGTCTTCCCAACTCGCATGACTGGCCCGAAGCCAAAGGCCAGGTAAATCGCTTCAGAACTGAAGAAGACCAGGACTGCTGAGGCTGAAGCAAGGAAGAGAAAACATCCTGAAGCCTCTGCTACTGCCCCCGCCAAGAAGAAAAGAAAGACCAAGAAGGAACGGGCTACTCCCACAGAGCCCTTGATTGTTGAACCCATTTCCATGGTTCACCCCGACGCCGATCCACAAGAACGTCAACTGACTGTCCATGAGACTGCTTTCACAGAGGCTCATGAAGCTGAAGACTTTCCAGCAGCTGATCCCATCACTACTGAAGACATTGCTCATCATGACCATGTTGAAGATGATGCAGCCCATCCTCAGCTAGAACACCAACAGGTATCATCGCATGTGCTAACGCACAACGAACTCATCAGCATTGGTCGTCCACTGACGCCAATTGCACAGGATGCTTCATGGGCGGATCGCCCACAAGAGAATGAAGACCCTTAGGCCCAGACAACAGCAACTCCACAGGCGTCACCCGCATTACGCAGGCTTCGCAAAGGTCCAAGGCCTCAAGTCTCTGCTGAAGACAATCCGGCTGCATCAGCCGTGGAAGAAGAAGTCCCACAAGTTGCCACTCTCCTGTCCCACCAAGAAGCAGTTCTCGAGGAGAACGTGATCGTGACCGATCCTCCTACTTGTCAAGTGGAGGTTGAACATCTTGAGGCTGCCACCACCAACACCACTGAAGCCACTGACGCTGTCATGGCTGAAGCTAATGTGGAGCCCTCACCAACAAAAGCACCAGAAGTCAGCGAAGCCACTGATCCTGCCACTTCTGTTTCTGAGTCTGCTTCCAGTCCCTAGTTCGACTATCATGTTGAGCACATGCCTCAGGTACAGAAGCCAATCCCAAGATTGCCAAGGTTCCCAGGTCCTGCATCAGCACCTGGCTCCTTCAATATCAATGGATTCAGAGCAGACAACACATTCTTCAACAGCTCCAGGAACCCCTACTCCAGGGAAAGAATATCATCTGATCAGTTCTGGAGTTATCCGCAGCGAATCTATTACTCATGCGTTCTTTACAACCAAGGTCGCATCTTCCCACACAAGCGCCTTGACATTGAAGCAATAGCTGGTCTGGCCTATCTGGAAGAAGCTCTGGATTGCTTCAAAGAGGTTGGACTGCTGCCGTTCGTCACTGACCAAGAGCATTCGAATGAAGAGTTGCTACTCCAATTCTATGCCACACTTCACATCCACGGGTATAGCAGAGATCCGAAGACTTGGGTCCTGGAGTGGATGACAGAAAACGTTCATCACGAAACCAAAGCCTTTGACATCATTGAGCTCACTGGTTTGCCCACTCCTGGCGATCTCTACGAGCATGGCTGTCAGCTTCATAGTGAAGCTATTGAGAGCATCTTTCAGAAGACTGAACCTAATATGAGTCAGATGCTCAGTATGATGAAGCCGTTGCCCCAAGATGCTGCTTATCCCACGGAGTTCTTTGTTGAATACCTTGAGTATCTGCCAAGAACCATTTATCACATCATAAGGCGAACTCTCTGGCCAATCAAAGGACATTCTCCCCATGCCAAGCTGGAAGGTGCAATGAAGACTTTGGTCTTCTACATTCTTCATGGAAAATGCTTCGATACACAGGATTTCTCCATTCGCCAACTTGCTGCATCTGGCTCTGATCTATTTGGTTTGAAGTTCTACGCCCCTTGGGTGATGCGGCTAATCAAACTTCACTCCGCTATCTCATATCAGCCCTCGGCCCGCAACCATCAGATCTTTTTGCCTGATGTGGATATGTCTATTGAAGCCATCTATCCTGAGCCTGCCAAGGAACCTCTTAGTCTTCAGAATGCAGAGCATCAAAGTTTCACTCAGAACGTTGAAGGCGTGGAAGCCGTAACTCATGTGTATCCTTTGGCTGGCACTACACGTGCACCGCATCCTGCTCTCACTGAAGCCACTGACAGTACAACTGCTCCACGACCCAAGAAGCGCACTCGTGTTCTCAACGACCGAGAGCTTCTTGTGGCTCTTCATCAAAAACAGGATAGGCATCATGACTGGCTGAAGCGTCAGATGCAAAGCCTCTTGGTGGATGTTAATTTCATTCGTAATCTTTCCACCAAGAATGCTTTTGTTGCCCATGAAACCTCTCGCCTCACATGGAAAGGGCTAATGCTGATGTGTTCTGAAGATGATCTTCAAGAGGATGGCTTCACTGAGCGATTCAAGTTTGACTCCACACCTCCTCGAAGGGCAGTGCTGCGACGAACTCCATCCCTTGAAGACTCTGAGTTCCCTTCCTCTGCTGCAACTGTGAATGCCAGAGTGATCGAGGATGAAGACGATGCTACTTCACCGCCACCTCCTTCAGCACGCTTCGACTCTGCACCAAGCTCTTCAGCACCGCCAAACACCACCAACGACCCTGCTGCTTCAGCTACTCCTCATGGGAACGAGTAGATGCTCTATGTCTTCAAACCTTTTTGGTCCTTACTGACAAAAGGGGGAGAAGCATATGAGGTTGATAGTCTTCAAGCGGGTCCATATGGGCGGGTGCTTTATATTTTGCTTCATGCTTACAACTCTCGTTTTGCTACATTTGGTTCTTTGAGTTCTAACACTTAAACTCGATGGTCGTTTGCTACTTATTTGCCACCTTGTGTTGCGATGATAAATTCCGCATGTGCGATGATAAATTCCACACTTAGATCATTCTGCAGACGTCCATTTTCCATTATGCATGTCATTATCTTCATATACTTTCACATGCATAGTGGATTCTCATCATAAGTTGAAGTGGATCTCCACAAGTACAACCTGCCATGTGCATTTGCATTCCAAAAGCAAATTACTTATATGCACATCTTCAGGGGGAGCCCTTGCAACTTATGAAGACAATTCCTTATCCTTTACAATTTCACAGATTATATTCCCTGTTGAAAACTTCAACTAGTTTGTCATCAATCACCAAAAAGGGGGAGATTCTAAGTGCATCTAGTGCCACCCCTAGTTGGTTTTGGAGTATTGACGACAAACCTAGTTGAGGGACTAATGTGTTTGTGAGAATTACAGGATAACACAGGTAGAAGTCCCTCATTGATTCGGTTTTCCTACCAGAGATGACCCCTAAAAATGTATGAAGACATTGAAGTCAAAGGTGGTATATGAAGATATTCACATTGAAGACTATGACAAGAGAAGACACCACATGAAACCTATGGAGCTCGAAGACTTAGATCTTTCGTAGTTCTCTTTCTTCTGTGTTGAGTCATAGGAACCACCGTACTGTTAAGGGGGTCCAAGAGAACCAGTCAGAATGACTGAAGTGATGCTTAAACAAAACCTATGTCTTCGAGTGAAGACTTTGAGAGCGAATCTTGTCTAGAGTCGGGCAAGTCAGCTTTGCTTGAAGCCCAAGTAAAGTTGCAGTGTGAGTTTGAAATCTGACCGTTGGAACACGTGTCAGTTCCTTTAGTGACCCAGGGTCATTTGGGACAAATCAGGTCGGGTTGCCAAGTGGCTATAAATAGCCGAACCCCTACAACCATAAACGGTTGGCTGCTCAGATTCAGAGTACGGCTTTTGTCGTTTGAGAGCAACCCACCTCGAAGCCTTTGAGAGAGAATTCCTTGCGAGGATAAAGCCCTAACCACCCAGAGCCAAAGAGAATTAGGCATCACTTAAGTCTTCTTGTTTGTGTGATCTGAAGACTTATTACACTTGAGGACTGTGCATCCTCCAGCCGGTTAGGCGTCGCGTTCTGAGCATCCAAGAGACATTGTGGATTGCCGGTGAACAAAGTCTGTGAAGGTTTGGGAGTCTACCTTGAAGACTTACCAGAGTGATTGGGCGAGGTATGTGTGACCTTAGCTCAAGGGGAATACGGTGAGGACTAGGTGTCCTGAGCTGCGTGTTCAGGACTGGGTGTCCGGGACTATGTGTCCTAAGGTTTAAATACCTAGCCACCCTAACCAGACGTACAGTTGTCACAGCAACTGGAACTGGTCCAACAAATCATTGTCTTCAGCGAGTCACTGGTTTCATCTCCCCTTCCCTTTACTCACTGTTACTCCTTGTGAAGTCATTGTATGTTCGTACTATCTTTTGTCTTCACTGAGTGACTGCGTGTTCTGTGTGGCTTCACAATATCTTCCTACCTGATCCTTACTACATTGCTGCTATTAGTCATTGTGCTTTCACTCTATTGAATACTTGACTATGGCTTGCCTAGTGTAGTCTACCTTCCGCTGCAGGGTAATAGGTTTACTTCTATCGTTTGTCTTCATAACTTCCATGTTTTGAAGACTTTCATAAAAATCGCCTATTCACCCCCCCTCTAGTCGATATAACGCACTTTCAATTGGTATCAGAGCAAGGTGCTACCTTGTTTTGTGTGATTCGGTTTAACCACCTGGAGTTTTAGCTATGTCGACTGCAGGGATAATTAAAGTCTCCGTTGCGTGCCCCGTCTTTGATGGAACTGAATATCCCTACTGGAAGAATAAGATGCGCATGCATCTTGAAGCCATTGACGTCGACCTATGGTATGTCGTTAAGAACGGCGTTCCCAAGGCTGGAGAAGGTGTCACTGCTGCTGATGTCAAGAAGTTCGTTCAACTGGACTCTACTGCCAAGAATATCATCTGTGGTCATCTGACCAAAGGACAGTATGGCCCTGTGAGTGCTTTGGAAACATCTAATCTGGTCTGGGACTGGCTCTCCAAGGTCAATGAAGGCGTCTCAACCCAGAGAGATCAGAGAATCAGTGTCCTCCGCAACCTCTTCAACCGCTTCAAGCGAAATGACAATGAGAATGTCCAGCTCACATTTGACCGACTCACTGACATCACAAATGAGCTTCAAGCCCTCGGCGCTACTGAGATCACCAAACATGAAGTCGTCAAGACACTACTGAGATCACTTGACAGTTTGTTTGACACCCTAGCCCTGATGATTCAAGAACGTCCTGATTTCAAGACACTCGATCCGTCTGACATACTTGAGAGGCTCAACACACATGAGTTTCAACTTTTTGAGAAAAGAGATATCTACGGTCCAAACTATGGGCGAACTCGTGCCTTGAAGGCAAAAGCTGTCTCCTCATCTGAAGAAGAATCTGACAGCAGTTCGGATGATCTTGAAGACATTGGAAGGGAACTTGCTATGCTTGTGAAGAAGTTCCGGAAATTCACCAAGAAGAAAAGTTTCAGAAAGTCTTCCCGATCAAGCTCAAGGAATGATGAAGCTTCTGCTCACGACTACAAGAAGAAAACATGTCACAAGTGCAAGAAACCTGGCCACTTCATCTCTGAGTGTTCGCAGTGGGACAATGAGAACAAAAAGAAGAAGAAGAGCAAGGAATATGACTCTGACGACAAGAAGAAGAAGAAATACTCAAAGTCTTCTTCCAAGTCTTCCTCAAAGTCTTCATCACACAAGAAGAGCTCATCTGGCAAGGCATGTGCGTTTGTTGGCAAGAAAATGGATTCAGAGGAGGAATCCGCTTCTGAGGAGGCGGAGGTGGAGTCTGAGGAGGAGTCCGATTCAGGCGTCGCAAGTCTGGCTACAGCATACGTTGCCAAGTCCATCTTCAACACTGAAGACAATGACTTCATCACCAACACCGATGCAAATGAGAAGGACTACTCTGCTCCTACCTACTGCTTCATGGCACGCGATGCCAAGGTAAACACACGCACTACCCACTATCAAACATCTAGTGACGATGACTCTGATTGTGGTTCAAGACCAAGCTACAAAACACTTGCTAAAATTGCAACTGAACAACAGAAAGCCATGGAACATATTCAAAAACTGTTAGACAAAAGCGATGATCTGTTGGGTGCTGAAATGACTCGATTGAAGGAAATATGCCCTAGAGGCAATAATAAAGTTATTATTTATTTCCTTATATCATGATAAATGTTTATTATTCATGCTAGAATTGTATTAACCGAAAACATAATACATGTGTGAATACATAGACAAACAGAGTGTCACTAGTATGCCTCTACTTGACTAGCTCGTTAATCAAAGATGGTTATGTTTCCTAACCATGGACAAAGAGTTGTTATTTGATTAACGGGATGACATCATTAGGTGAATGATTTGATTGACATGACCCATTCCATTAGCTTAGCACCCGATCGTTTAGTATGTTGCTATTGCTTTCTTCATGACTTATACATGTTCCTATGACTATGAGATTATGCAACTCCCGTTTGCCGGAGGAACACTTTGTGTGCTACCAAACGTCACAACGTAACTGGGTGATTATAAAGGTGCTCTACAGGTGTCTCCAAAGGTACATGTTGGGTTGGCGTATTTCGAGATTAGGATTTGTCACTCCGATTGTCGGAGAGGTATCTCTGGGCCCTCTCGGTAATGCACATCACATAAAGCCTTGCAAGCATTGCAACTAATGAGTTAGTTGTGAGATGATGTATTACGGAATGAGTAAAGAGACATGCCGGTAACGAGATTGAACTAGGTATTGAGATACCGACGATCGAATCTAGGGCAAGTAACATACCGATGACAAAGGGAAGAACGTATGTTGTTATGCGGTCTGACCGATAAAGATCTTCGTAGAATATGTAGGAGCCAATATGAGCATCCAGGTTCCACTATTGGTTATTGACCGGAGACATGTCTCGGTCATGTCTACATTGTTCTCGAACCGTAGGGTCCGCACGCTTAAGGTTTCGATGACAGTTATATTATGAGTTTATGAGTTTTGATGTACCGAAGGAGTTCGGAGTCCCGGATGAGATTGGGGACATGACGAGGAGTCTCGAAATGGTCGAGACGTAAAGATCGATATATTAGACGACTATATTTGGACATCGGAAAGGTTCCGAGTGATTCGGGTATTTTTCGGAGTACCGGAGAGTTACGGGAATTCGCCGGGGAGTATATGGGCCTTATTGGGCCATACGGGAATAGAGGAGAGAGGCCAAAAGGAAGGAGGCCTGCGCCCCCCCTCTGGTCCGAATTGGACAAGGGGCGCAGCCCCCTTTTCCTTTTTCCTCTCCCCCTCTTTCCCCTTCTCCTACTCCAACAAGGAAGGAAGGAGTCCTACTCCAAGTGGGAGTAGGACTCCCCTTGGCGCGCCCCCTTCTAGGCCGGCCGCCCCCTCCCCCTTGCTCCTTTATATACGGGGGCAGGGGGGCACCTCTAGACACACAAGTTCATCTTCGTGATCGTTCCTTAGCCGTGTGCGGTGCCCCCCTCCATCATATTCCACCTCGGTCATATTGTAGCGGTGCTTAGGCGAAGCCCTGCAACGGTAGAACATCAAAATTGTCACCATGCCATCGTGCTGATGGAACTCCTCCCCGTCGCTTTGTTGGATCGGAGCCCGGGGATCGTCATCGAGCTGAATGTGTGCCAAGAACTCAGAGGTGCCGGAGTAACGGTGCTTGGATCGGTCGGATCGTGAAGACGTACGACTACATCAACTGCGTTGTCACAACGCTTCCGCTGTCGGTCTACAAGGGTACGTAGATCACACTCTCCCCCTCTCGTTGCTATGCATCACCATGATCTTGCGTGTGCGTAGGAAATTTTTCAAAATTACTACATTCCCCAACAGTGGCATCCGAGCCTAGGTTTTATGTGTTGATGTTATATGCACGAGTAGAAAACAAGTGAGTTGTGGGCGATATAAGTCATACTGCTTACCAGCATGTCATACTTTTGTTCGGCGGTATTGTTGGACGAAGCGGTCCGGACCGACATTACGCGTATGCTTACGCGAGACCGGTTCTCCCGACGTGCTTTGCACAAAGGTGGCTAGCGGGTGACAGTTTCTCCAACTTTAGTTCAACCGAGTGTGGCTACGCCCAGTCCTTGCGAAGGTTAAAACAGCAACAACTTGACAAACTATCGTTGTAGTTTTGATGCGTAGGTAAGATTGGTTCTTGCTTAAGCCCGTAGCAGCCACATAAAACTTGCAACAACAAAGTAGAGGACGTCTAACTTGTTTTTGCAGGGCATGTTGTGATGTGATATGGTCAAGACATGATGCTAAATTTTATTGTATGAGATGATCATGTTTTGTAACCGAGTTATCGGCAACTGGCAGGAGCCATATGGTTGTCGCTTTATTGTATGCAATGCAATCGCGCTGTAATGCTTTACTTTATCACTAAGCGGTAGCGATAGTCGTGGAAGCATAAGATTGGCGAGACAACAACGATGCTACGATGGAGATCAAGGTGTAGCGCCAATGACGATGGTGATCATGACGGTGCTTCGAAGATGGAGATCACAAGCACAAGATGATGATGGCCATATCATATCACTTATATTGATTGCATGTGATGTTTATCTTTTATGCATCTTATCTTGCTTAGATTGACGGTAGCATTATAAGATGATCTCTCACTAATTATCAAGAAGTGTTCTCCCTGAGTATGCACCATTGCGAAAGTTCTTCGTGATGAGACACCACGTGAGGATCGGGTGTGATAGGCTCTACGTTCAAATACAGCGGGTGCAAAACAGTTGCACACACGGAATACTCAGGTTATACTTGACGAGCCAAGCATATACAGATATGGCCTCGGAACACGGAGACCGAAAGGTCGAGCGTGAATCATATAGTAGATATGATCAACATAGTGATGTTCACCAATGAAACTACTCCATCTCACGTGATGATCGGACATGGTTTAGTTGATTTGGATCACGTAATCACTTAGAGGATTAGAGGGATGTCTATCTAAGTGGGAGTTCTTAAGTAATATGATTAATTGAACTTAAATTTATCATGAACTTAGTCCTGGTAGTATTTTGCAAACTATGTTGTAGATCAATAGCTCGCGTTGTTGCTTCCCTGTGTTTATTTTGATATGTTCCTAGAGAAAATTGTGTTGAAAGATGTTAGTAGCAATGATGCGGATTGGATCCGTGATCTGAGGTTTATCCTCATTGCTGCACAGAAGAATTATGTCCTTGATGCACCGCTAGGTGACGGACCTATTGCAGGAGCAGATACAGACGTTATGAACGTTTGGCTAGCTCAATATGATGACTACTTGATAGTTTAGTGCACCATGCTTAATGGCTTAGAATCGGGACTTCAAAGACGTTTTGAACGTCATGGAGCATATGAGATGTTCCAGGAGTTGAAGTTAATATTTCAAGCAAATACCCGAGTTGAGAGATATGAAGTCTCCAACAAGTTCTATAGCTAAAAGATGGAGGAGAATCGCTCAACTAGTGAGCATGTGCCCAGATTGTCTGAGTACTACAATCGCTTGAATCAAGTGGGAGTTAATCTTCCAGATAAGATAGTGATTGACAGAATTCTCTAATCACCATCACCAAGTTAGTAGAACTTCGTGATGAACTATGATATGCAAGGGATAACGAAAACGATTCCCAAGCTATTCGTAATGCGGAAATTGACGAAGGTAGAAATCGAGAAAAACATCAAGTGTTGATGGTAGACAGGACCACTAGTTTCAAG
Source organism: Triticum dicoccoides (assembly GCF_002162155.2). Taxonomy (NCBI): domain Eukaryota; kingdom Viridiplantae; phylum Streptophyta; class Magnoliopsida; order Poales; family Poaceae; genus Triticum; species Triticum dicoccoides. Next base: position 199,868,539 of record NC_041388.1, on the reverse strand, counting down.
AAAAGGGCAGAGGGAAGAAGGGGAACTTCAAGAAGAACAGCAAGCAAGTTGCTGCTCAAGTGAAGAATCCCAAGTCTGGTCCTAAGCCTGAGACTAAGTGTTTCTACTGCAAAGGGACTGGTCACTGGAAGCGGAACTACCCCAAGTGATTGGCAGATAAGAAGGATGGCAAAGTGAACATAAGTATATTTGATATACATGTTATTCTCAGATGCTGCACTTAGACTTATTGCTTCTAAGCCACCCTTGAAGATGTGGGTGGCTAAGAAAGCTTAACTCTCTTTTGCAGGGAAAGTTCTCCAGCAGAAAACCAAAATCGTCTGACGCTATTGCTGGGGACCTTAAACATCTTGTAGGGCGCAAGATCAAATGCCCGAATGGTCTTACTATGTACTTCATTCCTGAATCGCTTGCTACTCTCCCTATTAGTCCTAATCTGGATCTAAGCTTTCATAACCCACTGGTTCGTCAAATGTTTTTGCTTCACAATTCTCTTCGTGAAGCCTATCCCCCTAACTGCACTGTAGGGTACGACACCAGCGTCTTCAGAATGGATTATTGATAGTGGGTGTACAAATCACATGACTGGCAAAAGAAGCCTTCTTATGGACTCAACCTTACGTCCATCCGACAAGAGCCACATCACATTTGCTGACACTGGTAAAAGTAAGGTATTGGGTCTAGGTAGAGTTGCAATCTCAAGGGATCAACACATGGATAAAGTCATGCTTGTTGAATCCCTTGGCTTCAACTTAATGTCTGTCTCAATGCTTTGCGATTTAAACATGATCGTAATATTTGGAAAATATCGTTGCCTTGTTCTAACGGAATCTGACAAGTCTCTAGTATTTGAAGGGTATTGAAAAGATGATTTGTACATGGTAGATTTCTCAGCAGGACCACAACTTGCCGTATGTCTTCTAGCAAAAGCTTCAGAATGCTGGCTCTGGCATCGGAGGCTTGGGCATGCTGGCATGAGGAACCTCCACACCCTGGCAAAGAAGAAGCATGTCATAGGCATCGAGGGCGTCAAGTTCAAGAAAGATCACTTATGCGGTGCTTGTGAGGCAGGAAAGATGACGAGGGCCAAACATCCCTCGAAGACAATCATGACCACTACTCGACCCTTCGAACTGCTTCACATGGATCTTTTCGGTCCCACTCATTACTCAACTCTTACTACTACTGCTTGTCTCTATGGATTTGTCATTGTTGATGATTATTCTAGATATACTTGGGTGCACATAATCCTTTACAAGACTGAAGTGCAGGATGTCTTCAGACGCTTCGCCAATCGAGCAATGAACAACTATGGCGCCAAGATAAAGCATATCAGAAGTGACAATGGCACTGAATTCAAGAACACTGGCCTTGATACATATCTTGATACCTTGGGCGTCACACATGAATTCTCAGCCCCGTACACGCCATAGCAGAATGGGGTCGTCGAACGCAAGAAGAGAACACTCATTGAGATGGCCAGAACGATGCTAGATGAATACAAGACTCCAAAAAAATTCTGGCCTGAAGCCATTGATACTGCATGCCATACAATCAATCGTGTTTATCTTCACAAGCTTCTGAACAAGACATCTTATGAGCTCCTTACTGGCAAGAAGCCAAATGTCAGTTACTTCAGAGTATTTGGCGCCAGGTGCTGGATCAAGGACCCACATTACACCTCAAAGTTTGCACCAAAAGCACATGATGGTTTTATGCTTGGATATGGAAAGGATTCGCACTCCTACAGAGTCTTCAATCTCTTTCATTACAAAGTGGTTGAAACAATGGATGTGCGGTTCGATGAGACCAACGGTTCACAAAGAGAGCAACTGCCAAATGTGCTAGATGAAGTTCCATCCAGTGAATCAATCAAGCTAATGGAAACTGGAGAAATTATACCTTCTGAAGCTCATCCTGAAGAAGAACTTATCATCTCAGCACCTGATCAACATGAAGACAATGCTCAGCCTGAAGACATTCCTTCTAACAACGACAATGATCAGCAAGAGCAAAATCTTCGCCCTGTACATCCTCGCGTTGCCAATGAAGTGCATATTGAAAGAATAATTGATAGCATCAATGCACCCGGTCCACTCATTCTTCAAGGGCAACTCAGCTAGAAAATTTCGGTGGGCACTTTGCATTCGTCTCAATAACAGAACCCAAGAAAGTTGAAGAAGCCTTCATGGAACTTGAATGGATTCAAGCTATGCAAGAAGAGCTTCAACAATTTGAGCTGAATAATGTATGGGAACTGGTCAAGCGTCCCGATCCTCGGAAGCACAACATAATAGGCACAAAATGGATATACCGCAACAAACAAGATGAGCACGGTCAAGTTGTCAGAAACAAAGCTCGTCTCATTGCTCAAGGATATACTCAAGTGGAAGGCATTGACTTCGATGAAACATTTGCTCCTATGGCTAGACTTGAAGCCATACGCATACTGCTGGCCTATGCAAATCATCACAACATACTTATTGATCAAATGGATGTGAAGAGCGCCTTTCTCAATGGCAAGATTGAAGAAGAAGTGTATGTTGCACAACCACCTGGCTTTGAAGATCCAAAACATCCTGACATGGTATACAAGCTCAACAAGGCACTGTATGGCCTCAAACAAGCCCCTCGGGCCTGGTATGACACACTCAAATACTTCCTGAAGAGCAAAGGCTTCATACCTGGTTCCCTCGACCCCACTCTCTTCACGAAGACATATGATGGTGAACTGTTTGTGTGCCAAATATATGTGGATGACATTATCTTCGGCTGCACCAATCAGAAGTACAGCGAAGAGTTTGGATATATGATGCAAGAGCAATATCAAATGTCTATGATGGGAGAGCTGAAGTTCTTTCTCGGTCTTCAAATACGACAGCAACGCAACGGCATCTTCATATCTCAAGAGAAGTATCTCAAAGATCGCCTGAAGAAGTTCGGTATGCAAGACTGCAAAGGCTTCACGATGCCAATGCCAGCCAAGCATCATCTGGGTCCTGACGACAATGGTAAAGAGTTCGATCAAAAGGTATATCGCTCCATGATTGGTTCTTTACTTTATCTATGTGCATCTAGGCCAGATATTATGCTTAGTGTTTGCATGTGTGCTCGATTCCAAGCGGCACCAAAGGAGTCGCATCACTTAGCTGTGAAGCGAATTCTTCGATATTTGGCTCACACCCCAACTCTAGGATTATGGTATCCAAAGGGCTCAGAGTTTGATCTGGTTGGATTCTCGGGTGCTGATTATGCTGGTGACAAGGTGGATCGCAAGTCTACATCAGGCACATGTCATTTTCTGGGACGATCACTTGTATGTTGGTCTTCAAAGAAGCAGAACTGTGTATCTCTCTCCACTGCTGAATCTGAATACATTGCTGCTGGATCTTGCTGCGCTCAGCTTCTGTGGATGAAGCAAACGCTCAAGGACTATGGCATTCATCTGAAGCAAGTGCCACTCTACTGCGACAACGAAAGCGCCATCAAGATTGCCAACAACCCAGTTCAACACTCGAAGACAAAGCACATTGAAATTCATCATCACTTTCTCAGAGATCATGTTGTGAAGGAAGATATTGATATCATACATGTCAACACTGAAGAGCAATTGGCAGATATCTTCACCAAGCCCTTGGATGAGAAGAGATTTTGCAAGTTACGGTGTGAGCTAAATATCCTGGAATCCTCAAATGTCTTGTGATCAGGCACACATCCTAACCCTTATGCATATTGATGACTTAGATGTGCAACACACGAAGTAAAGTATATCTTCAATCAATGAAGACATACATTCTAAGTGTGAATACATTAATGTGGAATTTGACTTCGGAGCGCCACGATAATTGTGCGCCGTGTCTGTGTCTAATACTTCCTATACGGTGGGTAACGCCACCACCAAATGTTCTATTTTGAAGTGTTTCACTCATGGCGTTACCTTGCTATGTCTTCACATTTGGTTTGGCTTCAATCTCAACATGTCTTCATGATTATCTTCACTATGTTGATTATATATATATATATACTAGTGTTCTGTCCTCTACAGCATTCACTTATAGCTATGTCTTCTTGTTGAATCTTTTGAACTAACTGAATGTGATCGGACCCTAACCTCTCTATGCTATCTATCTCAAACTCTATCTCTCCAAATCATATGCATTCTATTGAAACTGTCGAATGTCTTCTCTGCGTCCTTGTCAGCAGAAGATACAAAGACAAACCTTAAGTCCACTTTCAATGCTCATTCCTCCACATGAAACCCGGAGAAGTAGGAACGACCACCCGACAATCCAGGCGTGCGTGGGACGTGGAACAAACCCCAAAATTCTGCATGATGGCCACGTGTTCCTCAGATGCGAATTGCCAGGGGCACCTGTGTAATAACGCAGTGCTGCCCTTGTACCTATAAATACACACTTCACGGCAGTCATTATCTCTTCTTCCACTCTCGCACGAACCGTAGCGCCACCGCTAGCCCTCGACGACACCGGCGATGAAGCGCTTCGCTGCCGCAACCTCTCCGACGCCGTCTTCACGCCGACCGCGGACATCGTCCTCTCCGCCGTCGCCGTAGGTGTCCTCCATCGCCAAGTTAGGGCACGGAAGATCGAACTGCTCGGCCTCATCTTCCACTCCATCTAGTAGTTCTTAGTGTGGTAAATAAAACTTCCTTTTTACGGCACCATTGATCCTATGGCTTTGTCACTTTCTACCACAAGCAGTTTCTATTCACACAAGTTAGATCTCTCTCATATTGCATCTCATAACATGCCTAGTATATTCACTTATGCTTCACAAAGTAGTTAGATTCCTCACTTGTACTGATCTCTGGATTCGTACAAATCTGGAACCAACTCCTTATCTATGAGTGAATGTCTTCGCATGATGAGGTCAATGTCTTCTAAACTGATTTATATTCAAAATCTTATGAGAATGCATATGACATCTTCCCCTTCCCTCACACCTTAATGCTGTCACAGGTACATGTCCGTGGGAGAATCCCTTGGTTCTCATAGTCTGCATTCATTTGCAGAATTCTTACAACATCATATAAATTCTCCCGAAGCAAGTTCTTGTTTGTCCAGCAAGCGAAAATCTTTGAAGCCTTTGAATGTGTTGAAGCCTTTCAGTTTAAAGTTCATGGCTTCAGAGAAATCAGCAAGGAAGGGTGGCAGAAAGCGTCATGGAGAAACATATAGAGATCTGCCAGATGACCTCTCAGAACTATACAAGACAGATCCTGAAGAGGATTACAATCAGTGCAAGACCCGAATCCAATGGATTCGAAGATATTGGGCAGAACAATGGTTCAAATACTGATTTGTAACCCAGGAATATGCTGAGAAAAATGCCATCCAGAGACCGTGGGGAGATATCCTATACAAGAATCTTCAACCCAGGTCCAGAGATGAAGCCATTAAACAAGGCTTCTATCCCTGCATGGTCCGTGGGCCACAACCTGCTGATGCACACCCATCGTCACTACTATGGTGTCGTGACGACATTCTGATCAAGCGCAACTTCCAGTTTACCCAGAACTCAGCGAAGCAAAACAAGAAGACATTGGGACTAGACTTCAACCCTGGTCCCTCAGCTCTAAGGGCGGATGGCACACGAGATGCAGAACCCAATGTCGTCGGTCCTTTCTACAACCTTGAAGGCCTCATCACCCATATCTTGGTTCAAGGGACTGCAGTGAATGAGCCTGTAGCTGACGCTGAATCAGATGAAGTGCCTGCAGCGCCAAAGCCAAAGAAGTTGAAGAAGCCTAAAGCTTCAAAGCCTTCCCCTTCACCAAAAATCTCACGAGCGAAGCCACTGGCAACTGCACCTCCTGAAGACAGTGTGCAGTCTGAAGATTATCACGCATCTCCAAGCCCCATAAGGTCAAGATGCCTCTGCCACACACCGGCCAAGAGCTAATAGCTGCTACCATTCTGCGCAATGATGCCATTGATCTGTCAAGTGATGAAGATCTAGCAGATGACGCTCTTGAGCAACTCATCAAGAGCAAAGAAGAAGCAGAAATCTTCAATGATCTGCCTCTCTTTGATGTAACAATCATTCACAACTTCATTGATGAATGGTTTGACACGCCAAACATCAACTTCGACGATCTCCAACTACCCATTGGCCTCAGTGTCGCCTTCCATGGCGCCATTGCTTCAGAGTTAGCTATCGCCCAGCGCATTGTTGATTTGAAGCAGAAGATTGACTTTGAGAAATCTCAGTTCAAGAAGCTATGGACAAGCTCAGCGTGCAAGACGTGAAGAATTTTCAAGATTATGCTGCACGAGCTCAAGGAAGCCTTTCTAAAGAAACGTGCAGAAGCTCAGGGTTCTCGTGAGCGCATGAAGGTCCTGGCTGATAGGTGTGTGCAAGCCTACAATGAGGCTAAGAAGCGCAAGGCCCTTGGGCGTCCTGGCATCGACCCCAGGATGGCTGCCAAGAAGCAGAAGACGCCCGCTATGGCTGAACCAGAAGCACCACGGCAGGAGGCAGATCCCCTTGTCTTCCCAACTCGCATGACTGGCCCGAAGCCAAAGGCCAGGTAAACCGCTTCAGAACTGAAGAAGACCAGGACTGCTTAGGCTGAAGCAAGGAAGAGAAAACATCCTAAAGCCTCTGCTACTGCCCCCGCCAAGAAGAAAAGAAAGACCAAGAAGGAACGGGCTGCTCCCATAGAGCCCTTGATTGTTGAACCTGCTCCTCATCACCCATATCTTGGTTCAAGGGACTGCAGTGAATGAGCCTGTAGCTGACTCTGAATCAGATGAAGTGCCTGCAGCGCCAAAGCCAAAGAAGTTGAAGAAGCCTAAAGCTTCAAAGCCTGCCCCTTCACCAAAAATCTCACGAGGGAAGCCACTGGCAACTGCACCTCCTGAAGACAGTGTGCAGTCTGAAGATTATCACGCATCTCCAAGCCCCATAAGGTCAAGATGCCTCTGCCACGCACTGGCCAAGAGCTAATAGCTGTTGCCATTCTGCGCAATGATGCCATTGATCTGTCAAGTGATGAAGATCTAGCAGATGACGCTCTTGAGCAACTCATCAAGAGCAAAGAAGAAGCAGAAATCTTCAATGATCTGCCTCTCTTTGATGTAACAATCATTCACAACTTCATTGATGAATGGTTTGACACGCCAAACATCAGCTTCGACGATCTCCAACTACCCATTGGCCTCAGTGTCGCCTTCCATGGTGCCATTGCTTCAGAGTTAGCTATCGCCCAGCGCATTGTTGAACTGAAGCAGAAGATTGACTTTGAGAAATCTCAGTTCAAGAAGCATATGGACAAGCTCAGCGTGCAAGACGTGAAGAATTTCAAGATTATGCTGCACGAGCTCAAGGAAGCCTTTCTAAAGAAACGTGTAGAAGCTCAGGGTTCTCGTGAGCGCATGAAGGTCCTGGCTGATAGGTGTGGGCAAGCCTACAATGAGGCTGAGAAGCGCAAGGCCCTTGGGCGTCCTGGCATCGACCCCAGGATGGCTGCCAAGAAGCAGAAGACACCTGCTATCGCTGAACCTGAAGCACCACGGCAGGAGGCAGATCCCCTTGTCTTCCCAACTCGCATGACTGGCCCGAAGCCAAAGGCCAGGTAAACTGCTTCAGAACTGAAGAAGACCAGGACTGCTGAGGCTGAAGCAAGGAAGAGAAAACATCCTGAAGCCTCTGCTACTGCCCCCGCCAAGAAGAAAAGAAAGACCAAGAAGGAACGGGCTGCTCCCATAGAGCCCTTGATTGTTGAACCCATTTCCATGGTTCACCCCGACGCCGATCCACAAGAACGTCACCTGACTGTCCATGAGCCTGCTTTCACAGAGGCTCATGAAGCTGAAGACTTTCCAGCAGCTGATCCCATCACTACTGAAGACATTGGTCATCATGACCATGTTGAAGATGATGCAGCCCATCCTCAGCTAGAACACCAACAGGTATCATCGCATGTGCTAACGCACAACGAACTCATCAGCATTGGTCGTCCACTGACGCCAATTGCACATGATGCTTCATGGGCGGATCGCCGACAAGAGAATGAAGACCTTGAGGCCTAGCCAACATCAACTCCACAAGCGTCACCCGCATTGCGCAGGCTTCGCAAAGGTCCAAGGCCTCAAGTCTCTGCTGAAGACAATCCGGCTGCATCAGCCGCGGAAGAAGAAGTCCCACAAGTTGCCACTCCCCTGTCCCACCAAGAACCAGTTCTCGAGGAGAACGTGATCGTGACCGATCCTCCTGCTCGTCAAGTGGAGGTTGAACATCTTGAGGCTGCCACCACCAACACCACTGAAGCCACTGACGCTGTCATGGCTAAAGCTAATGTGGAGCCCTCACCAACAAAAGCACCAGAAGTCAGCAAAGCCACTGATCCCGCCACTTCTGTTTCTGAGTCTGCTGCCAGTCCCCAGTTCGACTATCATGTTGAGCACAGGCCTCAGGTACAGAAGCCAATCCCAATATTGCCAAGGTTCCCAGGTCCTGCATCAGCACCTGGCTCCTTCAATATCAATGGCTCCAGAGCAGACAACACATTCTTCAACAGCTCCAGGAACCCCTACTCCAGGGAAAGAATATCATCTGATCAGTTCTGGAGTTATCCGCAGCGAAGCTATTACTCATGCGTTCTTTACAACCAAGGTCGCATCTTCCCACACAAGCGCCTTGACATTGAAGCAGTAGCTGGTCTGCCCTATCTGGAAGAAGCTCTGGATTGCTTCAAAGAGGTTGGACTGCTGCCGTTCGTCACTGACCAAGAGCATTGGAATGAAGAGTTGCTGCTCCAATTCTATGCCACACTTCACATCCGCGGGTATAGCAGAGATCCGAAGACTTGGGTCCTGGAGTGGATGACAGGAAACGTTCATCACGAAGCCAAAGCCTTTGACACCATTGAGCTCACTGGTTTGCCCACTCCTGGCGATCTCTGCGAGCATGGCTGTCAGCTTCATAGTGAAGCTATTGAGAGCATCTTTCAGAAGACTGAACCTAATATGAGTCAGATGCTCAGTATGATGAAGCCATTGCCCCAAGATGCTGCTTATCCCATGGAGTTCTTTGTTGAATACCTTGAGTATCTGCCAAGAACCATTTATCACATCATAAGGCGAACAATTTGGCCAATCAAAGGACATTCTCCCCATGCCAAGCTGGAAGGTGCAATGAAGACTTTGGTCTTCTACATTCTTCATGGAAAATGCTTCAATACACATGATTTCTTCATTCGCCAACTTGCTGCATCTGGCTCTGATCTGTTTGGTTTGAAGTTCTACGCCCCTTGGGTGATGCGGCTGATCAAACTTCACTCTGCTATCTCATATCAGCCCTCGGCCCGCAACCATCAGATCTTTTTGCCTGATGTGGATATGTCTATTGAAGCCATCTATCCTGAGCCTGCCAAGGAACCTCTTAGTCTTCAGAATGCAGAGCATCAAAGTTTCACTCAGAACGTTGAAGGCGTGGAAGCCGTAACTCATGTGTATCCTTTGGCTGGCACTACACGTGCACCGCATGCTGCTCTCACTGAAGCCACTGACCGTACAACTGCTCCACGACCCAAGAAGCGCACTCGTGTTCTCAACGACCGAGAGCTTCTTGTGGCTCTTCATCAGAAACAGGATAGGCATCATGACTGGCTGAAGCATCAGATGCAAAGCCTCTTGGTGGATGTTAATCGCATTCGTAATCTTGCCACCAAGAATGCTTTTGTTGCCCATGAAACCTCTCGCCGCACATGGAAAGGGCTAACGCTGATGTGTTCTGAAGATGATCTTCAAGAGGATGGCTTCACTGAGCGATTCAAGTTTGACTCCACACCTCCTCGAAGGGCAGTGCTGCGACGAACTCCATCCCTTGAAGACTCTGAGTTCCCTTCCTCTGCTGCAACTGTGAATGCCAGAGTGATCGAGGATGAAGACGATGCTACTTCACCTCCACCTCCTTCAGCATGCTTCGACTCTGCTCCAAGCTCTTCAGCACCGCTAAACACCACCAATGACCCTGCTGCTTCACCTACTCCTCATGGGAACGAGTAGATGCTCTATGTCTTCAAACCTTTTTGGTCCTTACTGACAAAAGGGGGAGAAGCATATGAGGTTGATAGTCTTCAAGCGGGTCCACATGGGCGGGTGCTTTATATTTTGCTTCATGCTTACAACTCTCGTTTTGCTACATTTGGTTCTTTGAGTTCTAACACTTAAACTCGATGGTCGTCTGCTACTTATTTGCCACCTTGTGTTGCGATGATAAATTCCGCATGTGCGATGATAAATTCTGCACTTAGATCATTCTGCAGACGTCCATTTTCCATTATGCATGTCATTATCTTCATATACTTTCACATGCATAGTGGATTGTCATCATAAGTTGAAGTGGATCTCCACAAGTACAACCTGCCATGTGCATTTGCATTCCAAAAGCAAATTACTTATATGCACATCTTCAGGGGGAGCCCTTGCAACTTATGAAGACAATTTCTTATCCTTTACAATTTCACAGATTATATTCCCCGTCGAAAACTTCAACTAGTTTGTCATCAATCACCAAAAAGGGGGAGATTGTAAGTGCATCTAGTGCCACCCCTAGTTGGTTTTGGAGTATTGACGACAAACCTAGTTGAGGGACTAATGTGTTTGTGAGAATTGCAGGATAACACAGGTAGAAGTCCCTCATTGATTCGGTTTTCCTACCAGAGATGACCCCTAAAAATGTATGAAGACATTGAAGTCAAAGGTGGTATATGAAGATATTCACATTGAAGACTATGACAAGAGAAGACACCACATGAAGCCTATGGAGCTGAAAGACTTAGATCTTGCGTAGTTCTCTTTCTTCTGTGTTGAGTCATAGGAACCACCGTACTGTTAAGTGGGGTCCAAGAGAACCAGTCAGAATGACTGAAGTGATGCTTAAACAAAACCTATGTCTTCGAGTGAAGACTTTGAGAGCGAATCTTGTCCAGAGTCGGGCAAGTCAGCTTTGCTTGAAGCCCAAGTAATGTTGCAATGTGAGTTTGAAATCTGACCGTTGGAACACGTGTCAGTTCCTTAGTGACCCAGGGTCATTTGGGACAAATCAGGTCGGGTTGCCAAGTGGCTATAAATAGCCCACCCCTACAACCATAAACGGTTGGCTGCTCAAATTCAGAGTACGGCTTTTGTCGTTTGAGAGCAACCCACCTCGAAGCCTTTGAGAGAGAATTCCTTGCGAGGATAAAGCCCTAACCACCCAGAGCCAAAGAGAATTAGGCATCACTTAAGTCTTCTTGTTTGTGTGATCTGAAGACTTATTACACTTGAGGACTGTGCATCCTCCAGCCGGTTAGGCGTCGCGTTCTGAGCATCCAAGAGACATTGTGGATTGCCGGTGAACGAAGTCTGTGAAGGTTTGGGAGTCTACCTTGAAGACTTACCAGAGTGATTGGGCGAGGTCTGTCTGACCTTAGCTCAAGGAGAATACGGTGAGGACTGGGTGTCCTGAGCTGTGTGTTCAGGACTGGGTGTCCGGGACTGTGTGTCCTAAGGTTTAAATACCTAGCCGCCCTAACTAGACGTACAGTTGTCACAGCAACTGGAACTGGTCCAACAAATCATTGTCTTCAGCGAGTCACTGGTTTCATCTCCCCTTCCCTTTACTCACTGTTACTCCTTGTGAAGTCATTGTATGTTCGTACTATCTTTTGTCTTCACTGAGTGACTGCGTGTTCTGTGTGGCTTCACAATATCTTCCTACCTGATCCTTACTACATTGCTGCTATTAGTCATTGTGCTTTCACTCTATTGAATACTTGACTATGGCTTGCCTAGTGTAGTCTACCTTCCGCTGCAGGGTAATAGGTTTATTTCTATCGTTTGTCTTCATAACTTCCACGTTTTGAAGACTTTCATAAAAATCGCCTATTGACCCCCCCTCTAGTCGATATAACGCACTTTCAATTAGTATCAGAGCAAGGTGCTCCCTTGTTCTGTGTGATTCGGTTTAACCACCTGGAGTTTTAGCTATGTTGACTGCAGGGATAATTAAAGTCTCCGTTGCGTGCCCCGTCTTTGATGGAACTGAATATCCCTACTGGAAGAATAAGATGCGCATGCATCTTGAAGCCATTGACGTCGACCTATGGTATGTCGTTAAGAACGGCGTTCCCAAGGCTGGAGAAGGTGTCACTGCTGCTGATGTCAAGAAGTTCGTTCAACTGGACTCTACTGCCAAGAATATCATCTGTGGTCATCTGACCAAAGGACAGTATGGCCATGTGAGTGCTTTGTAAATATCTAAGCTGGTCTGGGACTGGCTCTCCAAGGTCAATGAAGGCGTCTCAACCCAGAGAGATCAGAGAATCAGTGTCTTTCGCAACCTCTTCAACCGCTTCAAGCGAAATGACAATGAGAATGTCCAGCTCACATTTGACCGACTCACTGACATCACAAATGAGCTTCAAGCCCTCGGCGCTACTGAGATCACCAAACATGAATTCGTCAAGACACTACTGAGATCACTTGATAGTTCGTTTGACACCCTAGCCCTGATGATTCAAGAATGTCCTGATTTCAAGACACTCGATCCGTCTGACATACTTGAGAGGCTCAACACACATGAGTTTCAGCTTTCTGAGAAAAGAGATATCTACGGTCCAAACTATGGGCGAACTCGTGCCTTGAAGGCAAAAGCTGTCTCCTCATCTGAAGAAGAATCTGACAGCAGTTCGGATGATCCTGAAGACATTGGAAGGGAACTTGCTATGCTTGTGAAGAAGTTCCAGAAATTCACCAAGAAGAAAAGTTTCAGAAAGTCTTCCCGATCAAGCTCAAGGAATGATGAAGCTTCTGCTCACGACTACAAGAAGAAAACATGTCACAAGTGCAAGAAACCTGGCCACTTCATCTCTGAGTGTCCGCAGTGGGACAATGAGAACAAAAAGAAGAAGAAGAGCAAGGAATATGACTCTGACAACAAGAAGAAGAAGAAATACTCAAAGTCTTCTTCCAAGTCTTCCTCAAAGTCTTCATCACACAAGAAGAGCTCATCTGGCAAGGCACGTGCGTCTGTTGGCAAGAAAATGGATTCAGAGGAGGAATCCGTTTCTGAGGAGGCGGAGGTGGAGTCTGAGGAGGAGTCCGATTCAGGCGTCGCAAGTCTGGCTACAGCATACGTTGCCAAGTCCATCTTCAACACTGAAGACAATGACTTCATCACCAACACCGATGCAAATGAGAAGGACTACTCTGCTCCTACCTACTGCTTCATGGCACGCGATGCCAAGGTAAACACACGCACTACCCACTATCAAACATCTAGTGACGATGACTCTGATTGGGGTTCAAGACCAAGCTACAAAACACTTGCTAAAATTGCAACTGAACAACAGAAAGCCATGGAACATATTCAAAAACTGTTAGACAAAAGCGATGATCTGTTGGGTGCTGAAATGACTCGATTGAAGGAAATATGCCCTAGAGGCAATAATAAAGTTATTATTTATTTCTTTATATTATGATAAATGTTTATCATTCATGCTAGAATTGTATTAACCGGAAACATAATACATGTGTGAATACATAGACAAACAGAGTGTCACTAGTATGCCTCTACTTGACTAGCTCATTAATCAAAGATGGTTATGTTTCCTAACCATGGACAAAGAGTTGTTATTTGATTAACGGGATCACATCATTAGGTGAATGATTTGATTGACATGACCCATTCCATTAGCTTAGCACCCGATCGTTTAGTATGTTGCTATTGCTTTCTTCATGACTTATACATGTTCCTATGACTATGAGATTATGCAACTCCTGTTTGCCGGAGGAACACTTTGTGTGCTACCAAACGTCACAACGTAACTGGGTGATTATAAAGGTGCTCTACAGGTGTCTCCAAAGGTACATGTTGGGTTGGCGTATTTCGAGATTAGGATTTGTCACTCCGATTGTCGGAGAGGTATCTCTGGGCCCTCTCGGTAATGCACATCACATAAAGCCTTGCAAGCATTGCAACTAATGAGTTAGTTGTGAGATGATGTATTACGGAACGAGTAAAGAGACTTGCCGGTAACGAGATTGAACTAGGTATTGAGATACCGACGATCGATTCTCGGGCAAGTAACATACCAATGACAAAGGGAACAACGTATGTTGTTATGCGGTCTGACCGATAAAGATCTTCGTAGAATATGTAGGAGCCAATATGAGTATCCAGGTTCCGCTATTGGTTATTGACCGGAGACATGTCTCGGTCATGTCTACATTGTTCTCGAACCGTAGGGTCCGCACGCTTAAGGTTCGATGACAGTTATATTATGAGTTTATGAGTTTTGATGTACCGAAGGAGTTCGGAGTCCCAGATGAGATCGGAGACATGACGAGGAGTCTCGAAATGGTCGAGACGTAAAGATCGATATATTAGACGACTATATTTGGACATCGGAAAGGTTCCGAGTGATTCGGGTATTTTTCGGAGTACCGGAGAGTTACGGGAATTCGCCGGGGAGTATATGGGCCTTATTGGGCCATACGGGAATAGAGGAGAGAGGCCAAAAGGAAGGAGGCCTGCGCCCCCCCTCTGGTCCGAATTGGACAAGGGGCGCAGCCCCCTTTTCCTTTTTCCTCTCCCCCTCTTTCCCCTTCTCCTACTCCAACAAGGAAGGAAGGAGTCCTACTCCAAGTGGGAGTAGGACTCCCCTTGGCGCGCCCCCTTCTAGGCCGGCCGCCCCCTCCCCCTTGCTCCTTTATATACGGGGGCAGGGGGGCACCTCTAGACACACAAGTTGATCTTCGTGATCGTTCCTTAGCCGTGTGCGGTGCCCCCCTCCATCATATTCCACCTCGGTCATATTGTAGCGGTGCTTAGGCGAAGCCCTGCAACGGTAGAACATCAAAATCGTCACCATGCCGTCGTGCTGATGGAACTCCTCCCCGTCGCTTTGCTGGATCGGAGCTCGGGGATCGTCATCGAGCTGAATGTGTGCCAAGAACTCGGAGGTGCCGGAGTAACGGTGCTTGGATCGGTCGGATCGTGAAGACGTACGACTACATCAACTGCGTTGTCACAACGCTTCCGCTGTCGGTCTACAAGGGTACGTAGATCACACTCTCCCCCTCTCGTTGCTATGCATCACCATGATCTTGCGCGTGCGTAGGATTTTTTTTGAAATTACTACGTTCCCCAACAGTGGCATCCGAGCGTAGGTTTTATGTGTTGATGTTATATGCACGAGTAGAAGACAAGTGAGTTGTGGGCGATATAAGTCATACTGCTTACCAGCATGTCATACTTTGGTTCGGCGGTATTGTTGGACGAAGCGGCCCGGACCGACATTACGCGTACGCTTACGCGAGACCGGTTCTCCCGACGTTCTTTGCACAAAGGTGGCTAGCGGGTGATAGTTTCTCCAACTTTAGTTCAACCGAGTGTGGCTACGCCCGGTCCTTGTGAAGGTTAAAACAACAACAACTTGACAAACTATCGTTGTGGTTTTGATGCGTAGGTAAGATTGGTTCTTGCTTAAGCCCGTAGCAGCCACGTAAAACTTGCGACAACAAAGTAGAGGACGTCTAACTTGTTTTTGCAGGGCATGTTGTGATGTGATATGGTCAAGACAAGATGCTAAATTTTATTGTATGAGATGATCATGTTTTGTAACCGAGTTATCGACAACTGGCAGGAGCCATATGGTTGTCGCTTTATTGTACACAATGCAATCGCGCTGTAATGCTTTACTTTATCACTAAGCGGTAGCGATAGTCGTGGAAGCATAAGATTGGCGAGACAACAACGATGCTACGATGGAGATCAAGGTGTCGCGCCAATGACGATGGTGATCATGACGGTGCTTCGAAGATTGAGATCACAAGCACAAGATGATGATGGCCATATCATATCACTTATATTGATTGCATGTGATGTTTATCTTTTATGCATCTTATCTTGCTTAGATTGACGGTAGCATTATAAGATGATCTCTCACTAATTATCAAGAAGTGTTCTCCCTGAGTATGCACCGTTGCGAAAGTTCTTCGTGATGAGACACCACGTGATGATCGGGTGTGATAGGCTCTACGTTCAAATACAGCGGGTGCAAAACAGTTGCACACGCGGAATACTCAGGTTATACTTGACGAGCCAAGCATATACAGATATGGCCTCGGAACACGGAGACCGAAAGGTCGAGCGTGAATCATATAGTAGATATGATCAACATAGTGATGTTCACCAATGAAACTACTCCATCTCACGTGATGATCGGACATGGTTTAGTTGATTTGGATCACGTAATCACTTAGAGGATTAGAGGGATGTCTATCTAAGTGGGAGTTCTTTAAGTAATATGATTAATTGAACTTAAATTTATCATGAACTTAGTCCTGGTAGTATTTTGCAAATTATGTTGTAGATCAATAGCTCGCGTTGTTGCTTCCCTGTGTTTATTTTGATATGTTCCTAGAGAAAATTGTGTTGAAAGATGTTAGTAGCAATGATGCGGATTGGATCCGTGATCTGAGGTTTATCCTCATTGCTGCACAGAAGAATTATGTCCTTGATGCACCGCTAGGTGACGGACCTATTGCAGGAGCAGATACAGACGTTATGAACGTTTGGCTAGCTCAATATGATGACTACTTGATAGTTTAGTGCACCATGCTTAATGGCTTAGAATCGGGACTTCAAAGACGTTTTGAACGTCATGGAGCATATGAGATGTTCCAGGAGTTGAAGTTAATATTTCAAGCAAATACCTGAGTTGAGAGATATGAAGTCTCCAACAAGTTCTATAGCTAAAAGATGGAGGAGAATCGCTCAACTAGTGAGCATGTGCCCAGATTGTCTGAGTACTACAATCGCTTGAATCAAGTGGGAGTTAATCTTCCAGATAAGATAGTGATTGACAGAATTCTCTAATCACCATCACCAAGTTAGTAGAACTTCGTGATGAACTATGATATGCAAGGGATAACGAAAACGATTCCCAAGCTATTCGTAATGCGGAAATTGACGAAGGTAGAAATCGAGAAAAACATCAAGTGTTGATGGTAGACAGGACCACTAGTTTCAAGAAAAGGGCAGAGGGAAGAAGGGGAACTTCAAGAAGAACAGCAAGCAAGTTGCTGCTCAAGTGAAGAAGCCCAAGTCTGGTCCTAAGCCTGAGACTAAGTGTTTCTACTGCAAAGGGACTGGTCACTGGAAGCGGAACTACCCCAAGTGATTGGCAGATAAGAAGGATGGCAAAGTGAACATAAGTATATTTGATATACATGTTATTCTCAGATGCTGCACTTAGACTTATTGCTTCTAAGCCACCCTTGAAGATGTGGGTGGCTAAGAAAGCTTAACTCTCTTTTGCAGGGAAAGGTCTCCAGCAAAAAACCAAAATCGTCTGACGCTATTGCTGGGGACCTTAAACATCTTGTAGGGCGCAAGATCAAATGCCCGAATGGTCTTACTATGTACTTCATTCCTGAATCGCTTGCTACTCTCCCTATTAGTCCTAATCTGGATCTAAGCTTTCATAACCCACTGGTTCGTCAAATGTTTTTGCTTCACAATTCTCTTCGTGAAGCCTATCCCCCTAACTGCACTGTAGGGTACGACACCAGCGTCTTCAGAATGGATTATTGATAGTGGGTGTACAAATCACATGACTGGCAAAAGAAGCCTTCTTATGGACTCAACCTTACGTCCATCCGACAAGAGCCACATCACATTTGCTGACACTGGTAAAAGTAAGGTATTGGGTCTAGGTAGAGTTGCAATCTCAAGGGATCAACACATGGATAAAGTCATGCTTGTTGAATCCCTTGGCTTCAACTTAATGTCTGTCTCAATGCTTTGCGATTTAAACATGATCGTAATATTTGGAAAATATCATTGCCTTGTTCTAACGGAATCTGACAAGTCTCTAGTATTTGAAGGGTATTGAAAAGATGATTTGTACATGGTAGATTTCTCAGCAGGACCACAACTTGCCGTATGTCTTCTAGCAAAAGCTTCAGAATGCTGGCTCTGGCATCGGAGGCTTGGGCATGCTGGCATGAGGAACCTCCACACCCTGGCAAAGAAGAAGCATGTCATAGGCATCGAGGGCGTCAAGTTCAAGAAAGATCACTTATGCGGTGCTTGTGAGGCAGGAAAGATGACGAGGGCCAAACATCCCTCGAAGACAATCATGACCACTACTCGACCCTTCGAACTGCTTCACATGGATCTTTTCGGTCCCACTCATTACTCAACTCTTACTACTACTGCTTGTCTCTATGGATTTGTCATTGTTGATGATTATTCTAGATATACTTGGGTGCACATAATCCTTTACAAGACTGAAGTGCAGGATGTCTTCAGACGCTTCGCCAATCGAGCAATGAACAACTATGGCGCCAAGATAAAGCATATCAGAAGTGACAATGGCACTGAATTCAAGAACACTGGCCTTGATACATATCTTGATACCTTGGGCGTCACACATGAATTCTCAGCCCCGTACACGCCATAGCAGAATGGGGTCGTCGAACGCAAGAACAGAACACTCATTGAGATGGCCAGAACGATGCTAGATGAATACAAGACTCCAAAAAAATTCTAGCCTGAAGCCATTGATACTGCATGCCATACAATCAATCGTGTTTATCTTCACAAGCTTCTGAACAAGACATCTTATGAGCTCCTTACTGGCAAGAAGCCAAATGTCAGTTACTTCAGAGTATTTGGCGCCAGGTGCTGGATCAAGGACCCACATCACACCTCAAAGTTTGCACCAAAAGCACATGATGGTTTTATGCTTGGATATGGAAAGGATTCGCACTCCTACAGAGTCTTCAATCTCTTTCATTACAAAGTGGTTGAAACAATGGATGTGCGGTTCGATGAGACCAACGGTTCACAAAGAGAGCAACTGCCAAATGTGCTAGATGAAGTTCCATCCAGTGAATCAATCAAGCTAATGGAAACTGGAGAAATTATACCTTCTGAAGCTCATCCTGAAGAAGAACTTATCATCTCAGCACCTGATCAACATGAAGACAATGCTCAGCCTGAAGACATTCCTTCTAACAACGACAATGATCAGCAAGAGCAAAATCTTCGCCCTGTACATCCTCGCGTTGCCAATGAAGTGCATATTGAAAGAATAATTGATAGCATCAATGCACCCGGTCCACTCATTCTTCAAGGGCAACTCAGCTAGAAAATTTCGGTGGGCACTTTGCATTCGTCTCAATAACAGAACCCAAGAAAGTTGAAGAAGCCTTCATGGAACTTGAATGGATTCAAGCTATGCAAGAACAGCTTCAACAATTTGAGCTGAATAATGTATGGGAACTGGTCAAGCGTCCCGATCCTCGGAAGCACAACATAATAGGCACAAAATGGATATACCGCAACAAACAAGATGAGCACGGTCAAGTTGTCAGAAACAAAGCTCGTCTCATTGCTCAAGGATATACTCAAGTGGAAGGCATTGACTTCGATGAAACATTTGCTCCTATGGCTAGACTTGAAGCCATACGCATACTGCTGGCCTATGCAAATCATCACAACATACTTCTTGATCAAATGGATGTGAAGAGCGCCTTTCTCAATGGCAAGATTGAAGAAGAAGTGTATGTTGCACAACCACCTGGCTTTGAAGATCCAAAACATCCTGACATGGTATACAAGCTCAACAAGGCACTGTATGGCCTCAAACAAGCTCCTCGGGCCTGGTATGACACACTCAAATACTTCCTGAAGAGCAAAGGCTTCATACCTGGTTCCCTCGACCCCACTCTCTTCACGAAGACATATGATGGTGAACTGTTTGTGTGCCAAATATATGTGGATGACATTATCTTCGGCTGCACCAATCAGAAGTACAGCGAAGAGTTTGGATATATGATGCAAGAGCAATATCAAATGTCTATGATGGGAGAGCTGAAGTTCTTTCTCGGTCTTCAAATACGACAGCAACGCAACGACATCTTCATATCTCAAGAGAAGTATCTCAAAGATTGCCTGAAGAAGTTCGGTATGCAAGACTGCAAAGGCTTCACGATGCCAATGCCAGCCAAGCATCATCTAGGTCCTGACGACAATGGTAAAGAGTTCGATCAAAAGGTATATCGCTCCATGATTGGTTCTTTACTTTATCTATGTGCATCTAGGCCAGATATTATGCTTAGTGTTTGCATGTGTGCTCGATTCCAAGCGGCACCAAAGGAGTCGCATCACTTAGCTGTGAAGCGAATTCTTCGATATTTGGCTCACACCCCAACTCTAGGATTATGGTATCCAAAGGGCTCAGAGTTTGATCTGGTTGGATTCTCGGGTGCTGATTATGCTGGTGACAAGGTGGATCGCAAGTCTACATCAGGCACATGTCATTTTCTGGGACGATCACTTGTATGTTGGTCTTCAAAGAAGCAGAACTGTGTATCTCTCTCCACTGCTGAATCTGAATACATTGCTGCTGGATCTTGCTGCGCTCAGCTTCTGTGGATGAAGCAAACGCTCAAGGACTATGGCATTCATCTGAAGCAAGTGCCACTCTACTGCGACAACGAAAGCGCCATCAAGATTGCCAACAACCCAGTTCAACACTCGAAGACAAAGCACATTGAAATTCATCATCACTTTCTCAGAGATCATGTTGTGAAGGAAGATATTGATATCATACATGTCAACACTGAAGAGCAATTGGCAGATATCTTCACCAAGCCCTTGGATGAGAAGAGATTTTGCAAGTTACGGTGTGAGCTAAATATCCTGGAATCCTCAAATGTCTTGTGATCAGGCACACATCCTAACCCTTATGCATATTGATGACTTAGATGTGCAACACACGAAGTAAAGTATATCTTCAATCAATGAAGACATACATTCTAAGTGTGAATACATTAATGTGGAATTTGACTTCGGAGCGCCACGATAATTGTGCGCCGTGTCTGTGTCTAATACTTCCTATACGGTGGGTAACGCCACCACCAAATGTTCTATTTTGAAGTGTTTCACTCATGGCGTTACCTTGCTATGTCTTCACATTTGGTTTGGCTTCAATCTCAACATGTCTTCATGATTATCTTCACTATGTTGATTATATATATATATACTAGTGTTCTGTCCTCTACAGCATTCACTTATAGCTATGTCTTCTTGTTGAATCTTTTGAACTAACTGAATGTGATCGGACCCTAACCTCTCTATGCTATCTATCTCAAACTCTATCTCTCCAAATCATATGCATTCTATTGAAACTGTCGAATGTCTTCTCTGCGTCCTTGTCAGCAGAAGATACAAAGACAAACCTTAAGTCCACTTTCAATGCTCATTCCTCCACATGAAACCCGGAGAAGTAGGAACGACCACCCGACAATCCAGGCGTGCGTGGGACGTGGAACAAACCCCAAAATTCTGCATGATGGCCACGTGTTCCTCAGATGCGAATCGCCAGGGGCACCTGTGTAATAACGCAGTGCTGCCCTTGTACCTATAAATACACACTTCACGGCAGTCATTATCTCTTCTTCCACTCTCGCACGAACCGTAGCGCCACCGCTAGCCCTCGACGACACCGGCGACGAAGCGCTTCGCTGCCGCAACCTCTCCGACGCCGTCTTCACGCCGACCGCGGACATCGTCCTCTCCGCCGTCGCCGTAGGTGTCCTCCATCGCCAAGTTAGGGCACGGAAGATCGAACTGCTCGGCCTCATCTTCCACTCCATCTAGCAGTTCTTAGTGTGGTAAATAAAACTTCCTTTTTACGGCACCATTGATCCTATGGCTTTGTCACTTTCTACCACAAGCAACTTCTATTCACACAAGTTAGATCTCTCTCATATTGCATCTCATAACATGCCTAGTATATTCACTTATGCTTCACAAAGTAGTTAGATTCCTCACTTGTACTGATCTCTGGATTCGTACAAATCTGGAACCAACTCCTTATCTATGAGTGAATGTCTTCGCATGATGAGGTCAATGTCTTCTAAACTGATTTATATTCAAAATCTTCTGAGAATGCATATGACATCTTCCCCTTCCCTCACACCTTAATGCTGTCACAGGTACATGTCCGTGGGAGAATCCCTTGGTTCTCATAGTCTGCATTCATTTGCAGAATTCTTACAACATCATATAAATTCTCCCGAAGCAAGTTCTTGTTTGTCCAGCAAGCGAAAATCTTTGAAGCCTTTGAACGTGTTGAAGCCTTTCAGTTTAAAGTTCATGGCTTCAGAGAAATCAGCAAGGAAGGGTGGCAGAAAGCGTCATGGAGAAACATATAGAGATCTGCCAGATGACCTCTCAGAACTATACAAGACAGATCCTGAAGAGGATTACAATCAGTGCAAGACCCGAATCCAATGGATTCGAAGATATTAGGCAGAACAATGGTTCAAATACTGATTTGTAACCCAGGAATATGCTGAGAAAAATGCCATCCAGAGACTGTGGGGAGATATCCTATACAAGAATCTTCAACCCAGGTCCAGAGATGAAGCCATTGAACAAGGCTTCTATCCCTGCATGGTCCGTGGGCCACAACCTGCTGATGCACACCCATCGTCACTACTATGGTGTCGTGACGACATTCTGATCAAGCGCAACTTCCAGTTTACCCAGAACTCAGCGAAGCAAAACAAGAAGACATTGGGACTAGACTTCAACCCTGGTCCCTCAGCTCTAAGGGCGGATGGCACACGAGATGCAGAACCCAATGTCGTCGGTCCTTTCTACAACCTTGAAGGCCTCATCACCCATATCTTGGTTCAAGGGACTGCAGTGAATGAGCCTGTAGCTGACGCTGAATCAGATGAAGTGCCTGCAGCGCCAAAGCCAAAGAAGTTGAAGAAGCCTAAAGCTTCAAAGCCTTCCCCTTCACCAAAAATCTCACGAGCGAAGCCACTGGCAACTGCACCTCCTGAAGACAGTGTGCAGTCTGAAGATTATCACGCATCTCCAAGCCCCATAAGGTCAAGATGCCTCTGCCACACACCGGCCAAGAGCTAATAGCTGCTACCATTCTGCGCAATGATGCCATTGATCTGTCAAGTGATGAAGATCTAGCAGATGACGCTCTTGAGCAACTCATCAAGAGCAAAGAAGAAGCAGAAATCTTCAATGATCTGCCTCTCTTTGATGTAACAATCATTCACAACTTCATTGATGAATGGTTTGACACGCCAAACATCAGCTTCGACGATCTCCAACTACCCATTGGCCTTAGTGTCGCCTTCCATGGCGCCATTGCTTCAGAGTTAGCTATCGCCCAGCGCATTGTTGATTTGAAGCAGAAGATTGACTTTGAGAAATCTCAGTTCAAGAAGCATATGGACAAGCTCAGCGTGCAAGACGTGAAGAATTTCAAGATTATGCTGCACGAGCTCAAGGAAGCCTTTCTAAAGAAACGTGCAGAAGCTCAGGGTTCTCGTGAGCGCATGAAGGTCCTGGCTGATAGGTGTGTGCAAGCCTACAATGAGGCTAAGAAGCGCAAGGCCCTTGGGCGTCCTGGCATCGACCCCAGGATGGCTGCCAAGAAGCAGAAGACGCCCGCTATGGCTGAACCTGAAGCACCACGGCAGGAGGCAGATCCCCTTGTCTTCCCAACTCGCATGACTGGCCCGAAGCCAAAGGCCAGGTAAACCGCTTCAGAACTGAAGAAGACCAGGACTGCTTAGGCTGAAGCAAGGAAGAGAAAACATCCTAAAGCCTCTGCTACTGCCCCCGCCAAGAAGAAAAGAAAGACCAAGAAGGAACGGGCTGCTCCCATAGAGCCCTTGATTGTTGAACCTGCTCCTCATCACCCATATCTTGGTTCAAGGGACTGCAGTGAATGAGCCTGCAGCTGACTCTGAATCAGATGAAGTGCCTGCAGCGCCAAAGCCAAAGAAGTTGAAGAAGCCTAAAGCTTCAAAGCCTGCCCCTTCACCAAAAATCTCACGAGGGAAGCCACTGGCAACTGCACCTCCTGAAGACAGTGTGCAGTCTGAAGATTATCACGCATCTCCAAGCCCCATAAGGTCAAGATGCCTCTGCCACGCGCTGGCCAAGAGCTAATAGATGTTGCCATTCTGCGCAATGATGCCATTGATCTGTCAAGTGATGAAGATCTAGCAGATGACGCTCTTGAGCAACTCATCAAGAGCAAAGAAGAAGCAGAAATCTTCAATGATCTGCCTCTCTTTGATGTAACAATCATTCACAACTTCATTGATGAATGGTTTGACACGCCAAACATCAGCTTCGACAATCTCCAACTACCCATTGGCCTCAGCGTCGCCTTCCATGGTGCCATTGCTTCAGAGTTAGCTATCGCCCAGCGCATTGTTGAACTGAAGCAGAAGATTGACTTTGAGAAATCTCAGTTCAAGAAGCATATGGACAAGCTCAGCGTGCAACACGTGAAGAATTTCAAGATTATGCTGCACGAGCTCAAGGAAGCCTTTCTAAAGAAACGTGTAGAAGCTCAGGGTTCTCGTGAGCGCATGAAGGTCCTGGCTGATAGGTGTGTGCAAGCCTACAATGAGGCTGAGAAGCGCAAGGCCCTTGGGCGTCCTGGCATCGACCCCAGGATGGCTGCCAAGAAGCAGAAGACACCTGCTATCGCTGAACCTGAAGCACCACGGCAGGAGGCAGATCCCCTTGTCTTCCCAACTCGCATGACTGGCCCGAAGCCAAAGGCCAGGTAAACTGCTTCAGAACTGAAGAAGACCAGGACTGCTGAGGCTGAAGCAAGGAAGAGAAAACATCCTGAAGCCTCTGCTACTGCCCCCGCCAAGAAGAAAAGAAAGACCAAGAAGGAACGGGCTGCTCCCATAGAGCCCTTGATTGTTGAACCCATTTCCATGGTTCACCCCGACGCCGATCCACAAGAACGTCACCTGACTGTCCATGAGCCTGCTTTCACAGAGGCTCATGAAGCTGAAGACTTTCCAGCAGCTGATCCCATCACTACTGAAGACATTGGTCATCATGACCATGTTGAAGATGATGCAGCCCATCCTCAGCTAGAACACCAACAGGTATCATCGCATGTGCTAACGCACAACGAACTCATCAGCATTGGTCGTCCACTGACGCCAATTGCACAGGATGCTTCATGGGCGGATCGCCCACAAGAGAATGAAGACCTTGAGGCCTAGCCAACATCAACTCCACAAGCGTCACCCGCATTGCGCAGGCTTCGCCAAGGTCCAAGGCCTCAAGTCTCTGCTGAAGACAATCCGGCTGCATCAGCCGCGGAAGAAGAAGTCCCACAAGTTGCCACTCCCCTGTCCCACCAAGAACCAGTTCTCGAGGAGAACGTGATCGTGACCGATCCTCCTGCTCGTCAAGTGGAGGTTGAACATCTTGAGGCTGCCACCACCAACACCACTGAAGCCACTGACGCTGTCATGGCTAAAGCTAATGTGGAGCCCTCACCAACAAAAGCACCAGAAGTCAGCAAAGCCACTGATCCCGCCACTTCTGTTTCTGAGTCTGCTGCCAGTCCCCAGTTCGACTATCATGTTGAGCACAGGCCTCAGGTACAGAAGCCAATCCCAATATTGCCAAGGTTCCCAGGTCCTGCATCAGCACCTGGCTCCTTCAATATCAATGGCTTCAGAGCAGACAACACATTCTTCAACAGCTCCAGGAACCCCTACTCCAGGGAAAGAATATCATCTGATCAGTTCTGGAGTTATCCGCAGCGAAGCTATTACTCATGCGTTCTTTACAACCAAGGTCGCATCTTCCCACACAAGCGCCTTGACATTGAAGCAGTAGCTGGTCTGCCCTATCTGGAAGAAGCTCTGGATTGCTTCAAAGAGGTTGGACTGCTGCCGTTCGTCACTGACCAAGAGCATTGGAATGAAGAGTTGCTGCTCCAATTCTATGCCACACTTCACATCCGCGGGTATAGCAGAGATCCGAAGACTTGGGTCCTGGAGTGGATGACAGGAAACGTTCATCACGAAGCCAAAGCCTTTGACACCATTGAGCTCACTGGTTTGCCCACTCCTGGCGATCTCTGCGAGCATGGCTGTCAGCTTCATAGTGAAGCTATTGAGAGCATCTTTCAGAAGACTGAACCTAATATGAGTCAGATGCTCAGTATGATGAAGCCATTGCCCCAAGATGCTGCTTATCCCATGGAGTTCTTTGTTGAATACCTTGAGTATCTGCCAAGAACCATTTATCACATCATAAGGCGAACAATTTGGCCAATCAAAGGACATTCTCCCCATGCCAAGCTGGAAGGTGCAATGAAGACTTTGGTCTTCTACATTCTTCATGGAAAATGCTTCAATACACATGATTTCTTCATTCGCCAACTTGCTGCATCTGGCTCTGATCTGTTTGGTTTGAAGTTCTACGCCCCTTGGGTGATGCGGCTGATCAAACTTCACTCTGCTATCTCATATCAGCCCTCGGCCCGCAACCATCAGATCTTTTTGCCTGATGTGGATATGTCTATTGAATCCATCTATCCTGAGCCTGCCAAGGAACCTCTTAGTCTTCAGAATGCAGAGCATCAAAGTTTCACTCAGAACGTTGAAGGCGTGGAAGCCGTAACTCATGTGTATCCTTTGGCTGGCACTACACGTGCACCGCATGCTGCTCTCACTGAAGCCACTGACCGTACAACTGCTCCACGACCCAAGAAGCGCACTCGTGTTCTCAACGACCGAGAGCTTCTTGTGGCTCTTCATCAGAAACAGGATAGGCATCATGACTGGCTGAAGCGTCAGATGCAAAGCCTCTTGGTGGATGTTAATCGCATTCGTAATCTTGCCACCAAGAATGCTTTTGTTGCCCATGAAACCTCTCGCCGCACATGGAAAGGTCTAACGCTGATGTGTTCTGAAGATGATCTTCAAGAGGATGGCTTCACTGAGCGATTCAAGTTTGACTCCACACCTCCTCGAAGGGCAGTGCTGCGACGAACTCCATCCCTTGAAGACTCTGAGTTCCCTTCCTCTGCTGCAACTGTGAATGCCAGAGTGATCGAGGATGAAGACGATGCTACTTCACCTCCACCTCCTTCAGCATGCTTCGACTCTGCTCCAAGCTCTTCAGCACCGCCAAACACCACCAATGACCCTGCTGCTTCACCTACTCCTCATGGGAACGAGTAGATGCTCTATGTCTTCAAACCTTTTTGGTCCTTACTGACAAAAGGGGGAGAAGCATATGAGGTTGATAGTCTTCAAGCGGGTCCACATGGGCGGGTGCTTTATATTTTGCTTCATGCTTACAACTCTCGTTTTGCTACATTTGGTTCTTTGAGTTCTAACACTTAAACTCGATGGTCGTCTGCTACTTATTTGCCACCTTGTGTTGCGATGATAAATTCCGCATGTGCGATGATAAATTCCGCACTTAGATCATTCTGCAGACGTCCATTTTCCATTATGCATGTCATTATCTTCATATACTTTCACATGCATAGTGGATTGTCATCATAAGTTGAAGTGGATCTCCACAAGTACAACCTGCCATGTGCATTTGCATTCCAAAAGCAAATTACTTATATGCACATCTTCAGGGGGAGCCCTTGCAACTTATGAAGACAATTCCTTATCCTTTACAATTTCACAGATTATATTCCCCGTTGAAAACTTCAACTAGTTTGTCATCAATCACCAAAAAGGGGGAGATTGTAAGTGCATCTAGTGCCACCCCTAGTTGGTTTTGGAGTATTGACGACAAACCTAGTTGAGGGACTAATGTGTTTGTGAGAATTGCAGGATAACACAGGTAGAAGTCCCTCATTGATTCGGTTTTCCTACCAGAGATGACCCCTAAAAATGTATGAAGACATTGAAGTCAAAGGTGGTATATGAAGATATTCACATTGAAGACTATGACAAGAGAAGACACCACATGAAGCCTATGGAGCTCAAAGACTTAGATCTTGCGTAGTTCTCTTTCTTCTGTGTTGAGTCATAGGAACCACCGTACTGTTAAGTGGGGTCCAAGAGAACCAGTCAGAATGACTGAAGTGATGCTTAAACAAAACCTATGTCTTCGAGTGAAGACTTTGAGAGCGAATCTTGTCTAGAGTCGGGCAAGTCAGCTTTGCTTGAAGCCCAAGTAAAGTTGCAGTGTGAGTTTGAAATCTAACCATTGGAACACGTGTCAGTTCCTTAGTGACCCTGGGTCATTTCGGACAAATCAGGTCGGGTTGCCAAGTGGCTATAAATAGCCCACCCCCTACAACCATAAACGGTTGGCTGCTCAGATTCAGAGTACGACTTTTGTCGTTTGAGAGCAACCCACCTCGAAGCCTTTGAGAGAGAATTCCTTGCGAGGATAAAGCCCTAAACACCCAGAGCCAAAGAGAATTAGGCATCACTTAAGTCTTCTTGTCTGTGTGATCTGAAGACTTATTACACTTGAGGACTGTGCATCCTCCAGCCGGTTAGGCGTCGCGTTCTGAGCATCCAAGAGACATTGTGGATTGCCGGTGAACGAAGTCTGTGAAGGTTTGGGAGTCTACCTTGAAGACTTACCAGAGTGATTGGGCGAGGTCTGTCTGACCTTAGCTCAAGGGGAATACGGTGAGGACTGGGTGTCCTGAGCTGCGTGTTCAGGACTGGGTGTCCGGGACTGTGTGTCCTAAGGTTTAAATACCTAGCCGCCCTAACTAGACGTACAGTTGTCACAGCAACTGGAACTGGTCCAACAAATCATTGTCTTCAGCGAGTCACTGGTTTCATCTCCCCTTCCCTTTACTCACTGTTACTCCTTGTGAAGTCATTGTATGTTCGTACTATCTTTTGTCTTCACTGAGTGACTGCGTGTTCTGTGTGGCTTCACAATATCTTCCTACCTGATCCTTACTACATTGCTGCTATTATTCATTGTGCTTTCACTCTATTGAATACTTGACTATGGCTTGCCTAGTGTAGTCTACCTTCCGCTGCAGGGTAATAGGTTTATTTCTATCGTTTGTCTTCATAACTTCCACGTTTTGAAGACTTTCATAAAAATCGCCTATTGACCCCCCCTCTAGTCGATATAATGCACTTTCAATTAGTATCAGAGCAAGGTGCTCCCTTGTTCTGTGTGATTCGGTTTAACCACCTGGAGTTTTAGCTATGTTGACTGCAGGGATAATTAAAGTCTCCGTTGCGTGCCTCGTCTTTGATGGAACTGAATATCCCTACTGGAAGAATAAGATGCGCATGCATCTTGAAGCCATTGACGTCGACCTATGGTATGTCGTTAAGAACGGCGTTCCCAAGGCTGGAGAAGGTGTCACTGCTGCTGTTGTCAAGAAGTTCGTTCAACTGGACTCTACTGCCAAGAATATCATCTGTGGTCATCTGACCAAAGGACAGTATGGCCATGTGAGTGCTTTGGAAATATCTAAGCTGGTCTGGGACTGGCTCTCCAAGGTCAATGAAGGCGTCTCAACCCAGAGAGATCAGAGAATCAGTGTCTTTCGCAACCTCTTCAACCGCTTCAAGCGAAATGACAATGAGAATGTCCAGCTCACATTTGACCGACTCACTGACATCACAAATGAGCTTCAAGCCCTCGGCGCTACTGAGATCACCAAACATGAATTCGTCAAGACACTACTGAGATCACTTGATAGTTCGTTTGACACCCTAGCCCTGATGATTCAAGAATGTCCTGATTTCAAGACACTCGATCCGTCTGACATACTTGAGAGGCTCAACACACATGAGTTTCAGCTTTCTGAGAAAAGAGATATCTACGGTCCAAACTATGGGCGAACTCGTGCCTTGAAGGCAAAAGCTGTCTCCTCATCTGAAGAAGAATCTGACAGCAGTTCGGATGATCCTGAAGACATTGGAAGGGAACTTGCTATGCTTGTGAAGAAGTTCCAGAAATTCACCAAGAAGAAAAGTTTCAGAAAGTCTTCCCGATCAAGCTCAAGGAATGATGAAGCTTCTGCTCACGACTACAAGAAGAAAACATGTCACAAGTGCAAGAAACCTGGCCACTTCATCTCTGAGTGTCCGCAGTGGGACAATGAGAACAAAAAGAAGAAGCAGAGCAAGGAATATGACTCTAACAACAACAAGAAGAAGAAATACTCAAAGTCTTCTTCCAAGTCTTCCTCAAAGTCTTCATCACACAAGAAGAGCTCATCTGGCAAGGCACGTGCGTCTGTTGGCAAGAAAATGGATTCAGAGGAGGAATCCGTTTCTGAGGAGGCGGAGGTGGAGTCTGAGGAGGAGTCCGATTCAGGCGTCGCAAGTCTGGCTACAGCATACGTTGCCAAGTCCATCTTCAACACTGAAGACAATGACTTCATCACCAACACCGATGCAAATGAGAAGGACTACTCTGCTCCTACCTACTGCTTCATGGCACGCGATGCCAAGGTAAACACACGCACTACCCACTATCAAACATCTAGTGACGATGACTCTGATTGGGGTTCAAGACCAAGCTACAAAACACTTGCTAAAATTGCAACTGAACAACAGAAAGCCATGGAACATATTCAAAAACTGTTAGACAAAAGCGATGATCTGTTGGGTGCTGAAATGACTCGATTGAAGGAAATATGCCCTAGAGGCAATAATAAAGTTATTATTTATTTCTTTATATTATGATAAATGTTTATCATTCATGCTAGAATTGTATTAACCGGAAACATAATACATGTGTGAATACATAGACAAACAGAGTGTCACTAGTATGCCTCTACTTGACTAGCTCATTAATCAAAGATGGTTATGTTTCCTAACCATGGACAAAGAGTTGTTATTTGATTAACGGGATCACATCATTAGGTGAATGATTTGATTGACATGACCCATTCCATTAGCTTAGCACCCGATCGTTTAGTATGTTGCTATTGCTTTCTTCATGACTTATACATGTTCCTATGACTATGAGATTATGCAACTCCTGTTTGCCGGAGGAACACTTTGTGTGCTACCAAACGTCACAACGTAACTGGGTGATTATAAAGGTGCTCTACAGGTGTCTCCAAAGGTACATGTTGGGTTGGCGTATTTCGAGATTAGGATTTGTCACTCCGATTGTCGGAGAGGTATCTCTGGCCCTCTCGGTAATGCACATCACATAAAGCCTTGCAAGCATTGCAACTAATGAGTTAGTTGTGAGATGATGTATTACGGAACGAGTAAAGAGACTTGCCGGTAACGAGATTGAACTAGGTATTGAGATACCGACGATCGATTCTCGGGCAAGTAACATACCAATGACAAAGGAAACAACGTATGTTGTTATGCGGTCTGACCGATAAAGATCTTCGTAGAATATGTAGGAGCCAATATGAGTATCCAGGTTCCGCTATTGATTATTGACCGGAGACATGTCTCGGTCATGTCTACATTGTTCTCGAACCGTAGGGTCCGCACGCTTAAGGTTTCGATGACAGTTATATTATGAGTTTATGAGTTTTGATGTACCGAAGGAGTTCGGAGTCCCAGATGATATCGGGGACATGACGAGGAGTCTCGAAATGGTCGAGACGTAAAGATCGATATATTAGACGACTATATTTGGACATCGGAAAGGTTCCGAGTGATTCGGGTATTTTTCGGAGTACCGGAGAGTTACGGGAATTCGCCGGGGAGTATATGGGCCTTATTGGGCCATACGGGAATAGAGGAGAGAGGCCAAAAGGAAGGAGGCCTGCGCCCCCCCTCTGGTCCGAATTGGACAAGGGGCGCAGCCCCCTTTTCCTTTTTCCTCTCCCCCTCTTTCCCCTTCTCCTACTCCAACAAGGAAGGAAGGAGTCCTACTCCAAGTGGGAGTAGGACTCCCGTTGGCGCGCCCCCTTCTAGGCCGGCCGCCCCCTCCCCCTTGCTCCTTTATATACGGGGGCAGGGGGGCACCTCTAGACACACAAGTTGATCTTCGTGATCGTTCCTTAGCCGTGTGCGGTGCCCCCCTCCATCATATTCCACCTCGGTCATATTGTAGCGGTGCTTAGGCGAAGCCCTGCAACGGTAGAACATCAAAATTGTCACCATGCCGTCGTGCTGATGGAACTCCTCCCCGTCGCTTTGCTGGATCGGAGCTCGGGGATCGTCATCGAGCTGAATGTGTGCCAAGAACTCGGAGGTGCTGAAGTAACGGTGCTTGGATCGGTCGGATCGTGAAGACGTACGACTACATCAACTGCGTTGCTGTCGGTCTACAACATATCATATCACTTATATTGATTGCATGTGATGTTTATCTTTTATGCATCTTATCTTGCTTAGATTGACGGTAGCATTATAAGATGATCTCTCACTAATTATCAAGAAGTGTTCTCCCTGAGTATGCACCGTTGCGAAAGTTCTTCGTGATGAGACACCACGTGATGATCGGGTGTGATAGGCTCTACGTTCAAATACAGCGGGTGCAAAACAGTTGCACACGCGGAATACTCAGGTTATACTTGACGAGCCAAGCATATACAGATATGGCCTCGGAACACGGAGACCGAAAGGTCGAGCGTGAATCATATAGTAGATATGATCAACATAGTGATGTTCACCAATGAAACTACTCCATCTCACGTGATGATCGGACATGGTTTAGTTGATTTGGATCACGTAATCACTTAGAGGATTAGAGGGATGTCTATCTAAGTGGGAGTTATTAAGTAATATGATTAACTGAACTTAAATTTATCATGAACTTAGTCCTGGTAGTATTTTTCAAATTATGTTGTAGATCAATAGCTCGCGTTGTTGCTTCCCTGTGTTTATTTTGATATGTTCCTAGAAAAAATTGTGTTGAAAGATGTTAGTAGCAATGATGCGGATTGGATCCATGATCTGAGGTATATCCTCATTGCTGCACAGAAGAATTATGTCCTTGATGCACCGCTAGGTGACGGACCTATTGCAGGAGCAGATACAGACGTTATGAACGTTTGGCTAGCTCAATATGATGACTACTTGATAGTTTAGTGCACCATGCTTAATGGCTTAGAATCGGGACTTCAAAGACGTTTTGAACGTCATGGAGCATATGAGATGTTCCAGGAGTTGAAGTTAATATTTCAAGCAAATACCCGAGTTGAGAGATATGAAGTCTCCAACAAGTTCTATAGCTAAAAGATGGAGGAGAATCGCTCAACTAGTGAGCATGTGCCCAGATTGTCTGAGTACTACAATCGCTTGAATCAAGTGG
This sequence comes from Triticum dicoccoides, assembly GCF_002162155.2. NCBI lineage: Eukaryota > Viridiplantae > Streptophyta > Magnoliopsida > Poales > Poaceae > Triticum > Triticum dicoccoides. The sequence goes on along the minus strand of NC_041388.1, from coordinate 199,835,461 downwards.
GAGTTAATCTTCCAGATAAGATAGTGATTGACAGAATTCTCTAGTCACCATCACCAAGTTAGTAGAACTTCGTGATGAACTATGATATGCAAGGGATAACGAAAACGATTCCCAACCTCTTCGTAATGCGGAAATTGACGAAGGTAGAAATCGAGAAAAACATCAAGTGTTGATGGTAGACAAGACCACTAGTTTCAAGAAAAGGGCAGAGGGAAGAAGGGGAACTTCAAGAAGAACAGCAAGCAAGTTGCTGCTCAAGTGAAGAAGCCCAAGTCTGGTCCTAAGCCTGAGACTAAGTGTTTCTACTGCAAAGGGACTGGTCACTGGAAGCGTAACTACCCCAAGTGATTGGCAGATAAGAAGGATGGAAAAGTGAACATAAGTATATTTGATATACATGTTATTGATGTGTACTTTACTAGTGTTTATAGCAACCCCTTAGTATTTGATACTAGTTCAGTTGCTAAGATTAGTAACTCGAAACAGGAGTTGCAGAATAAACAGAGACTAGTTAAGGGTGAAGTGACGATGTGTGTTGGAAGTGGTTCCAAGATTGATATGATCATCATCGCACACTCCCTATACTTTCAGGATTAGTGTTGAACCTGAACAAGTGTTATTTGGTGTTTGGATTAAGCATGAATATGATTTGATCATGTTTATTGTAATACGGTTATTCATTTAAGTAAGAGAATAAATTGTTGTTCTGTTTACATGAATAAAACCTTATATGGTTACACACCCAATGAAAATAGTTTGTTGGTTCTCGATCATAGTGATACACATAATCATAATATTGAAACCAAAATATGCAAAGTTAATAATGATAGTGCAACTTATTTGTAGCACTGTCGTTTAGGTCATATTGGTGTAAAGCGCATGAAGAAACTCCATGCAGATGGGATTTTGGAATCACTTGATTATGAATCACTAGATGCTTGCGAACCATGCCTCATGGGCAAGATGACTAAGACTCCGTTCTCCGGAGCGAGCAACTGACTTATTGGAAATAATACATACTGATGTATGCGGTCCGATGAGTGTTAAGGCTCACGGCTAGTATCGCTATTTTCTGAACTTCACAAATGATTTGAGCAGATATGGGTATATCTACTTGATGAAACATAAGTCTGAAACATTTGAAAAGTTCAAAGAATTTCAGAGTGAAGTGGAAAATCATCGTGACAAGAAAATAAAGTTTCTACGATCTGATCGCGGAGACAAATATTTGAGTTACGAGTTTGGTCTTCAATTAAAACAATGTGGAATAGTTTCACAAACTCATGCCACATGGAACACCACAGCATAATGGTGTGTCCGAACGTCATAACCATACTTTATTGGATATAGTGCAATCTATGATGTCTCTTACCGATCTACCACTATCGTTTTGGGGTTATGCATTAGAGACAGCTGCATTCATGTTAAAAGGGCACCATCTAAATCTATTGAGACGACACCGTATGAACTGTGGTTTGGCAAGATACCAAAGTTGTCGTTTCTTAAAGTTTGGGGTTGCAATGCTTATGTGAAAAAGTTTCATCCTGGTAAGCTCAAACCCAAATCAGAAAAGTGTGTCTTCATAGGATACCCAAAAAGTTACTACTGGGTACACCTTCTATCACAGATCCAAAGGCAAGACATTCGTTGCTAAGAATGGATCCTTTCTAGAGAAGGAGGTTCTCTCGAAAGAAGTGAGTGGGAGGAAAGTAGAACTTGATAAGGTAATTGTACCTTCTCCCTTATTGGAAAGTAGTTCATCACAGAAATCTATTCCTGTGACTATTACACCAATTAGTGAGGAAGCTAATGATGATGATCATGTAACTTCAGATCAAGTTACTACCGAATCTCGTAGGTAAACCAGAGTGAGATCCGCACCACAGTGGTACGGTAATCCTGTTCTGGAGGTCATGCTACTTGACCATGACGAACCTACGAACTATGAAGAAGCGATGGTGAGCCCAGATTCCGCAAAATGGCTTGAGGCCATGAAATCTGAGATGGGATCCATGTATGAGAACAAAGTATGGACTTTGGTTGACTTGCCCGATGATCGGCAAGCAATTGAGAATAAATGGATCTTCAAGATGAAGACGGACGCTGATAGTACTGTTACTATCTACAAAGCTAGAATTGTCGCAAAAGGTTTTCGACAAGTTCAAGGTGTTGACTACGATGAGAGTTTCTCACTCGTATCTATGCTTAAGTCTGTCCGAATCATGTTAGCAATTGCCGCATTTTATGAAATCTGGCAAATGGATAAACAAAACTGCATTCCATAATAGATTTATTAAAGAAGAGTTGTATATGATACAACCAGAAGGTTTTGTCAATCCTAAAGGAGCTAACAAAATATGCAAGCTCCAGCGATCCATCTATGGACTGGTGCAAGCATCTCGGAGTTGGAATATACGCTTTGATAAGTTGATCAAAGCATATAGTTTTATACAGACTTGTGATGAAGCCTGTATTTACAAGAAAGTGAATGGGAGCACTACAACATTTCTGATAAGTATATGTGAATGCCATATTGTTGATCGGAAATAATGTAGAATTATTCTGCAAAGCATAAAGGAGTGTTTGAAAGGATTTTTCCAAAGAAAGACCTCGGTGAAGCTGCTGACATATTAAACATCAAGATAGATCAAGACACTTGATAAGTTCAAAATAGAATAGTCAAAGAAAGAGTTCTTGTCTATGTTACAAGGTGTGAAATTGAGTAAGACTCAAAAAACCCGACCACGACAGAAGATAGAAAGAGAATGAAAGTCATTCCCTATACCTCAGCCATAGGTTCTATACAGTATGCCATGCTATGTTCTATAAAGTCTTCCAAGTCTTCCTCAAAGTCTTCATCACACAAGAAGAGCTCATCTGGCAAGGCACGTGCGTTTGTTGGCAAGAAAATGGATTCAGAGGAGGAATCCGCTTCTGAGGAGGCGGAGGTGGAGTCTGAGGAGGAGTCCGATTCAGGCGTCGCAAGTCTAGCTACAGCATACGTTGCCAAGTCCATCTTCAACACTGAAGACAATGACTTCATCACCAACACCGATGCAAATGAGAAGGACTACTCTGCTCCTACCTACTGCTTCATGGCACGCGATGCCAAGGTAAACACACGCACTACCCACTATCAAACATCTAGTGACGATGACTCTGATTGTGGTTCAAGACCAAGCTACAAAACACTTGCTAAAATTGCAACTGAACAACAGAAAGCCATGGAACATATTCAAAAACTGTTAGACAAAAGCGATGATCTGTTGGGTGCTGAAATGACTCGATTGAAGGAAATATGCCCTAGAGGCAATAATAAAGTTATTATTTATTTCCTTATATCATGATAAATGTTTATTATTCATGCTAGAATTGTATTAACCGGAAACATAATACATGTGTGAATACATAGACAAATAGAGTGTCACTAGTATGCCTCTACTTGACTAGCTCGTTAATCAAAGATGGTTATGTTTCCTAACCATGGACAAAGAGTTGTTATTTGATTAACGGGATCACATCATTAGGTGAATGATTTGATTGACATGACCCATTCCATTAGCTTAGCACCCGATCGTTTAGTATGTTGCTATTGCTTTCTTCATGACTTATACATGTTCCTATGACTATGAGATTATGCAACTCCTGTTTGCCGGAGGAACACTTTGTGTGCTACCAAACGTCAAAACGTAACTGGGTGATTATAAAGGTGCTCTACAAGTGTCTCCAAACATACATGTTGGGTTGGCGTATTTCGAGATTAGGATTTGTCACTCCGATTGTCGGAGAGGTATTTCTGGGCCCTCTCGGTAATGCACATCACATAAAGCCTTGCAAGCATTGCAACTAATGAGTTAGTTGTGAGATGATGTATTACGGAACGAGTAAAGAGACTTGCCGGTAATGAGATTGAACTAGGTATTGAGATACCACGATCGAATCTCGGGCAAGTAACATACCGATGACAAAGGGAACAACGTATGTTGTTATGCGGTCTGACCGATAAAGATCTTCGTAGAATATGTAGGAGCCAATATGAGCATCCAGGTTCCGCTATTGGTTATTGACCGGAGACATGTCTCGGTCATGTCTACATTGTTCTCGAACCGTAGGGTCCGCACGCTTAAGGTTTCGATGACAGTTATATTATTAGTTTATGAGTTTTGAGTAGATCCGTTTTGTCCTGTGGGTTAATCGTGATCTTGGTTGGTACGATTGTATATTTTATTTATGGTGTTGTCCTATGGTGACCTCCGTGTCGCGCAAACGGAGAGGACCCCAATGTAGGGTGTTGCAATATGTTCATGGTTTGCTTATTGTCAATGTTGCGGGGGTGGCAGCAGCCTAAAAGCGGATACGCGGGTTATGGCGTAGGGAGTAAAGAGGACTTGATACTTAACGCCATGGTTGGGTTTCACAACCTTAATGATCTTTAATGGTTGCGGATGCTTGCTAGGGGTCCAATCGTAAGTGCATATGATCCAAGTAGAGAAAGTATGTTAGCTCATGCCTCTCCCTCATGTAAAATTACAAGAATGATTACCGATGCTTGTTATCGATTGGCTAGGGACAAATGACTTTCTTGTTGACAAAAGCTATCCACTTTTATTACCTTGCAATTTATTCGTAGTTTTATTCTCGCAAAGTACTCGTAGTTTTATTCTTGCAAAATAGTTTCATACTTGTTGTAGGTAAAGCAAACGTCAAGTGTGCTAGAGTTGTATCGGTGGTTGATAGAACTCGAGGGCGTATTTGTTCTACCTTTAGCTCCTTGTTGGGTTCGACATTCTTATTTATCGAAGAAGGCAACAAACGATCCCCTATACTTGTGGGTTATCAGCCACATACATCGGTATGTATTATTTCCATTAAGTCACTAGCTCGCTCCATTGTTCCGGAGAATGGAGTTTTAGTCATCTTACCCATGAGGCATGGTTCACAATTATCAAATCATTCATAATCAAGTTATTCCAAAAGTCCATACGCATGGAGTTTCTTCATGCACTTTACACCAATATGACCTAAACGGCAATGCCACAAGTATGTTGCACCATCATTATCAAATTTGCATCTTTTGACATCAATATTATGAATATGTGTATCACTACGATTGAGATTCAATAAGAATTTACCATTCATCAAAGGTGCATGGCCATAAAAGATATTACTCATATAAATAGAACAACAATTATTCTCTAACTTAAATGAATAAGTGTCTCGCATTAAACATGATCCAGATATAATGTTCATGCTCAACGCTGGCACGAAATAACAATTATTGAGGTCTAAAACTAATCCTGAAGGTAGATGCAGAGGTAGCGTGTCGACGGCGATCACATTGACCTTGGAACCATTCCTGATGTGCATCATCACCTCGTCCTTAGCCAATCTTTGTTTATTCCATAGCTCCTATTTTGAGTTACTAATCTTAGCAACTAAACCGGTATCAAATACCCAGGGTCTACTATGAGCACTAGTAAGGTACACATCAATAACATGTATATCAAATATACCTTTGTTTACTTTGCCATCCTTCTTATCTGCCAATTATTTTGGCAGTTCTGCTTCTAGTAACCATTTCCTTTGCAGTAGAAGCACTCAGTTTCAGGCTTGGGTCTAGCTTTGGGCTTATTCATGGGAGCGGCAACTTGCTTGCCATTCCTTTTGAAGTCCCCTTTCTTTCCCTTGCCCTTCTTCTTGAAACTAGTGGTCTTATTAACCATCAACACTTGATGCACTTTCTTGATTTCTACCTCCACCTATTTGTGCATCACAAAGATCTTGGAAATTGTTTTAGTCATTCCTTGCATATTATAGTTCATCACCACTAGGATGCTACTAACGCGACACTACGACCAAAGACCCTTTGAAGAAACTGTGTGCGATGCGTTAATCGCAAACGGTGATGTAAAAACCATCAAAAAAGATGCAAAAAGTTTGTGATGGCGGAGCCATCAAACACGGTTCTGATTTTAGTTGCGTGTGCAATGCAGGGCATACAGTTCAGTTCAATTAACTATTTGCGATGAGGAAGAAGAACAGAAACGGGCAGCCAGATGAAGGCGTGTGTGATATACGGCATACAGTTCACTTGGATGAACTGTTTGTGATGAGGTGGAACATCATAAACGGGCAGCCAAATGAAGGTGTGTGTGATATACATCATACAGTTCACTCGGATGAACTGTTTGTGATTAGGCAACACAAAAGAAACGGTGAGCCAGATCAAGGTGTGTGTGACATATGACATACAGTTCATTGCGATAAACTGTTTGTGTTGAGCCAAGAGAACAGAAACATTTCACATAAACAAGATATGTGTAATACGCGACAAACATCCAATTACATAGGTGGATAGTACACACATGACATTTCCACAAACCAAAGTAAACTATTACATGCATAATTAACTAGGATAAACGATCATCTGATCATCATCTACTTCTTGTTCTAGCTTGATGTTCCTTTTATGCTAAGTTTCCATTAATTGATGGCGTTTTATGAACACGCCACCGTTTCCCGCCATTTCCTCGCCTATTTCCCGCCACCCAGCGATATTGCGCATAAACTTAGGCGGCGTGCGGCGCACGAAGGAAACAAGCACAACCTGTAGCACATCCACATTTTCCAAGCATGCCAACCCACCAAAGCGCCGCCTCTGCCATCAACCTTGTCGACGAGGAAAACGAGAAGGCGCCATGGCCCGTCGAGGCCGAGGTGCTCCCCGGCAACATGATGGACGATGCGGTGATGCGTGTCATCGCCAGGGTGGAGCAGACCCTTGGCGCATGGCACTTCAGCGCCGCAGATCAAGATAGGCATGTCAGCGCCGAGAGGCTACAGCTCACCACACAACATGATCGATGGCATGCCGCAGAGCAAGATAGGTGCGTCTGCACCGATAGGCTGCGGCTCGCCGCATGGTGAGACCGTTGGAGCGCCGCAGAGTGAGAGGCGCGGCACGCCACACAGCAAGAGCGGATCCATCGGCGCTTGCCTTGTAATGCCCCGAGACCGATGTGCCAAGTGTCCTCTAGTTATTCGCTGTTGTTGTCTTGTCATTGCTTGCGTGTCATGCATTGCATATCATGTCATCATGTGCATTTCATTTGCATACGTGTTCGTCTCATGCATCCGAGCATTTTTCCCGTTGTCCGTTTTGCATTCCGACGCTCCGTTCTCCTCCGTGATCATTTCTACCTTTCTTTCGTGTGTGGGGGTTAAACATTTCCGGATTGGACCAAGACTTGCCAAGCGGCCTTGGTTTACTACCGGTAGACCGCCTGTCAAGTTTCGTAGCATTTGGACTTCGTTTGATACTCCAACGGTTAACCGAGGGACCGAAAAGGCCTCGTGTGTGTTGCATCCCAACACCCTTCCAAAGTGGCCCAAAACCCACCTAAACCCTCTCCATCATCTAGAGCGTTCGATCACGATCGCGTGGCCGAAAACTGCACCTCATTTGGACTCTCCTAGCTCCCTCTACCTATATATTTACACCCCCCCCCCCACCGAAAATTCGCAGATGAACCCTAGCGTCTTCCTCCTCGCGCCGCCGGACATGTCCAGCCTCCACGTCGCTCCGGCCAATCACAGCGCGCCAAATCATCCCGCCGCCGCCGCCAACCAACCGGAGCACGCCACCTCACCTCCCACCGCCCTCTCTCTCTCCTCCCGTGTGGCCGGGCCCGCGAAGCCCGCGACCGGCCCGCCCGAGCCGCCCCGGGCCAGATCCGCGCTGCCGATCCCGCGCGCCTCCGCCGCCACTTGCCGTTCCCCGCCACCGCGCGCTTCTCCCGCCGACGTCCGCGCCGCCGAGCCGGATCCCGCGCCGCCCGTCCGTTGCTCGCCGGCGCTCCACTCCTCCTCCGTCGAGCCGGTGCGCTTCGGGCGCCGTGCCGCCGCCGCGCGTCGTCATGGGTGCCCGGTGCCGTTCCCGGTCATCCTCCGACGACCCCCTCCTCTTCTCCGACGAGGATCTCCGACGAGCCTCGGTTCGCGCGTCGCCCCGATCCGGATATGATAGGTTGACTTTTTCTCCTCGAGATTTCACTAAGTCCTGAGATTTCAGATTCATGTGCCCATCTTCATCGCATTGTAACTTTGCATCCATAGCTCTGATTCATGCATATAGCATATCAAAATGTTCCCCTCATAGAGTACATCATTTCATCTCATTGCATCATTTTCATTTGAGTTCATCTTGATGCCCGAAATGCTGTTGGAAGAGTTCTACTTGTGATAATTGTCATATCTGCTGCTCCATTTAGGTATTTGTCATTTTTGCCATGGTTATTGTGTGCATGATATGCCCATGAGCCCTACATGTGTTTTGTTAAGGGTTTTGCCATCTTTCTAGAGGTGCAACCCATGTATTTTTTTGATGTGTATGGTGACTAGCACGAGCTTGCAAAGTGGTGCATTCGTTAATGCTAATTTCAGGGACTTAGCATTTCCACCAAGTCCTTGACCTGTTTATCTCATATGACCATATGTTCATGTTGTTTCCTAGTGATCCGTGCCTCTTTTGAGGATGATCAGTAAGGATGTTTTGTTAATCTTGTAGTGATCTATCCATCCATGTCTTTGTTTGCAACTATGGAGCACCCTAGCTTGAGTCAATCGAGCTCTACTTTTGCTACTTCGTGAATCTGGGCAGATTGTCTACTTGTTAGCGATTTTGCCGAGGATGTTGTAGTTGATCCGTGCATGATATGTTATTGTTCTTGCCATGTCTAGCTTGTATTTTGTGTATTCTTGATGGATGTATGCTTATCTTGTCATGACTTGCTCTGTAGTGAGTGCATCGAGCTCGTTAACATGCCTACTTGATATCTGTTTTCAGCATGCTCCAGTTTTCGCTAAGTCTGAGAACTGATTATGTTTTTGCCATGTTCACATGCTTGCAAATGTATTTTCTGATCCCTTTTGGCTCAAGGTCACTAAGGGACTTTTGTTAAGCTCTTTGAGTAGCTCCATGCCATGCTTTACTTTGCCATGTTCAGGTCCTGTAGCATGTAGTTTTGTTGCTCCAAAGAGTGCTATCTGATCTGAAATTCCAGACAAGTGTTAATTTCACTAAGTCTGAAATCTGTTTACCAAATGCATTTTTGCCATGCTTGTTTGAACCTGTTAATGGATGAATTAGCCATAGCTCAGTGTTCATCTTTTGTTGAGCTTCATGAGTGGATCCCTGCCATGTATTTTTTGTCATGTTTGAGTGCTGTAGCATGTTCATCTTGTTGCATTTAGATGGCTACTTCCTGTATATCGTAGGCCGGTGCCATATTTGAATTGATTGCCATTTCCAAACTGTAACTCCGATTCCGGTGTTCTTTATATCGTTTTCAAGCGATTTCATCTCACCTTTCCAGTGGCACACTTGGATTTCCAAGTTGGGGCCAGGTTCTTGCATTCCTTGCCAAATCATGCATATGCATCGCATCCCGCATCCCGCATATCATACCATGTTCATGTGTTGGTTGTTTACTATGTTGTGTGCTTCTTTCCGGTGTTTGCTTCTTTGGGTTAGTTCCGGTAACGTTGCGTTGTGAGGACCCGTTCGTCTACGTCCGTTTGTCTTCTTCATGGACTCGTTCTTCTTCCTTGCGGGATCTCAGGCAAGATGACCATACCCTCGAAATCACTTCTATCTTTGCTTGCTTAGTTGCTCGCTCTTTTGCTATGCCTATGCTGCGATACCTACCACTTGCTTATCATGCCTCCCATATTGTTGAACCAAGCCTCTAACCCACCTTGTCCTAGCAAACTGTTGATTGGCTATGTTACCGCTTTGCTCAGCCCCTCTTATAGCGTTGTTAGTTGCAGGTGAAGATTGAAGTTTGTTCCTTGTTGGAACATGGAGATGTTGTCCCTTGTTGGAACATGTTTACTTGTTGGGATATCGCAATATATCTTATTTAATTAATGCATCTATATACTGGTAAAGGGTGGAAGGCTCGGCCTTATGCCTGGTGTTTTGTTCCACTCTTGCCGCCCTAGTTTCCGTCATATCGGTGTTATGTTCCCGGATTTTGCGTTCCTTATGCGGTTGGGCTATTATGGGAACCCCTTGACAGTTCACCTTGAGTAAAACTCCTCCAGCAATGCCCAACATTGGTTTTACCATTTGCCACCTAGCCTTTTCTTTTCCCTTGGGAGTCGCGCTCTCGAGGGTCATCATTATTTTAACCCCCCCGGGCTAGTGCTCCTCTGAGTGTTAGTCCAAACTGTCAGCAGCCAGTGGCCACCTGGGGCAACTCTGGGCTGGCCAACCGGAAGTTTGGACAATCCGAGTGTGCCCTGAGAAAGAGATATGTGCAGCTCCTATCGGGATTTGTCGGCACATGTGATGGCCTGGCTTATTAGGGATGATAGACTACTCATATCAATAAGGAATTCCTTCTTTTCCGGTAGCCCATTCGGACAGAACTCCAAAGTTAAGCGTGCTCAGCTTGGAGTAGTGTCAGGATGGGTGACCGACCGGGAAGTTGCTCCCGGGTGCGCATGAGTGAGGACAAAGTGCGCAGAAAAGACTAGTATTGATCTGTGGGGCCAGTCTAGATCCCACCAGGAGTAACGACCACCGGCGGGTGTGTCCGGGGCGTTACAAGTTGGTATCAGAGCCGACCCTCGCGGTTACACGGATGGTTGCAGACAGGTGCGCGGTCATGTTGTTCATGACGTTTGTGACCCGTCGTGGCACACGGCATGGCACATGTACCGGACTGGATGCACGGACGGTTGTGCCAAGAGGGAACATTCCTGTGGCCCGACGAGGACGTCGGTTCCTCTGAGTGGGGGTGTATGTGATGGCCTGGCTTATTAGGGATGATAGACTACTCATATCAATAAGGAATTCCTTCTTTTCTGGTAGCCCATTCGGACAGAACTCCAAAGTTAAGCGTGCTCAGCTTGGAGTAGTGTGAGGATGGGTGACTGACCGGGAAGTTGCTCCCGGGTGCGCATGAGTGAGGACAAAGTGCGCAGAAAAGACTAGTATTGATCTGTGGGGCCAGTCTAGATCCCACCAGGAGTAACGACCACCGGCGGGTGTGTCCGGGGCGTTACAGCACATTCGGGCGGTGTTGCTGGTTTAGTTTTACCCTGTCGAAATGTCTTGTAGAACCGAGATACCGAGTCTGATCGAAATGTCTCGGGAGGAGGTCTATTCCTTCGTTGACCATGAGAGCTTGTGATGGGCTAAGTTGGGACACCCCTGCAGGGATTTGAACTATCGAAAGCCGTGCCCGCGGTTATGGGCAGATGGGAATTTGTTAACGTCCGGTTGTAGAAAACCTGAAATTGACCTTAATTAAAATGAATCAACAGCGTGTGTTACCGTGATGGTCTCTTTCCGGCGGAGTCCGGGAAGTGAACACAGTGTTGGAGTTATGCTTGACGTAGGTTGCTATAGGATCACTTCTTGATCATACTTTTATCGACCGTGCTTTGCCTTCTCTTCTCGCTCTCGTTTGCGTATGTTTAGCCACCATATATGCTAGTCACTTGCTGCAGCTCCACCTCATACCTTTACCTTACCCATAAGCTTAAATAGTCTTGATCACGAGGGTGCGAGATTGCTGAGTCCCCGTGACTCACAGATACTTCCAAAACCAGTCTGCAGGTGCCGTTGAGTCCATGCAGATGACGCAACCAAGCTCAAGGAGGAGCTCGTTGAAGATCTTGTCCTTTGTGTTGTTTCGTTCTAGTTGATCAGTAGTGGAGCCCAGTTGGGGTCGATCGGGGACCTTGTCGCATTTGGGGTTCTTCTTTTATTTTGGTTCCGTAGTCGGACCTTGATTGTATCTGGATAATGTAATGTTTTATTCATGTAATTGTGTGAAGTGGCGAGTGTAAGCCAACTATGCATCTTTTCCCCCTATTGTATTACATGGGTTGTGTGAAGATTACCTCCCTTGCGACATTGCTTTCAATGCGGTTATGCCTCTAAGTCGTGCTTCGACATGTGGGAGATATAGCCACATCAAGGGCGTTACATGCCTGTTGTCGATAAGGCATCGCAACTAGGTACACATCCCAGCTGTACTCTAATTCCTCGCCAGGAGTGGGCAGAGGCCCTCTGTGCCGTACTTGCACCAGAGGCCGACCGTGCCGTACTTGAACCGGACGCCCGCCACGCCGTTCGCATGGGTCACGCCGTTCGCCTTGGATGCGGCCCGCTTGATGCCAATGCGCTGGTCGGTAGGATCGACCGCCTCCTGGGCCCAGTTGTCCACCTGGGTGCAGTAGAGGAACATGGCCGTCACATCCTCGAGCTGGTGATCTCCGATGAAATAGCCAACTTGGAGCTGGAGATCACACTCCCGATGTACCATGAGCGTGCCGACCACTTGGACGAATGCCTGCACGAGATCAAGAAGAGCCAAGAGCTACCGTAGGCAAGGGCTGTTGGTCATAGTCTCATGGACGTGTTTTATTTTGTTGAGTCGTTTCGACATGGATAGCCATATATTCACAACAATCATAATATTGCTCTGTTTATTGCTCTGTTTCAATGTGTGTACTATGTTTCCGTTCTTATATGTTCTGTTTCAATGTGTGTATATACGCTTTCCATTCTGTATATGTGGATGATAACAGCTAGATACAAATTAGTATATAAAAAAGATAGAAAATGGAATTCATAATATACATATTAATTATTCATTAGTTCATCACAGAATATATATAATATCATCACATATACGTGATGATACTTAACTACTAGGTACAATGCATAAAATTGAAAATGAACAATACTAAAACTAATAATCCCTCCTGGGGGCAGTATTCCGGCAGCCCCTCGCCAACAGCTCCCTGGTGCGCAGCATCTTCCCAGCGCGGAGGCAATACTCTGCCCCCTCCGCCTCACAGCGCTTGGCGTACCGATTTGCCTCTTGCTGGCGGACGAGCGCGAACGATCTTGCATTTCATTGGGTGCCCACCAGAGCTCCTCATCGGTGGCACGCTGGAGCTTATCGGCGCACCTCCACGCAGTGATGAGGCACCTAGTGCCTTTGACCTTCCTCGCGAAGTACCCGTCTTCGCACACCTCCTCCGCACGATGACGCGCCCGCCCCCAAAGGTCCACCGCCTCCTTTTTCCAAGCGGCATCACGGGCTTCACAGGCCGCCTGGTACCTGGCTTCCTCCTCCGCCATCTCCTTCTTGAATGCAACTTGCCTGGTTTTCTCAGCTGGCGGCAATGACTTCCACAAAAAAGATTGTACTAGCCCCAAAACCAATCCAAAGTTGGGGGGCCCGGCGCAACCTCGTTGTGACACCCCCGATTTGACCGTACACTAATCATACACGCAAATGTGTACGATCAAGATCAAGGACTCACGGGAAGATATCACAACACAACTCTAGACACAAATTAAAATAATACAAGCTTTATATTACAAGCCAGGGGCCTCGAGGGCTCGAATACATAAGCTCGAAAACACAAGAGTCAACGAAAGCAACAATATCTAACTACAGACATGAGTTAAACAAGTTTTCCTTAAGAAGGCTAGCACAAAAACAACATCGATCGAAAAGGCAAGGCCTCCTGCTTGGGAGCCTCCTAACTACTCTTGGTCGTCAGCAGTCTCCACGTAGTAGTAGGCACCCTTGGGGTAGTAGTAATCATCAGTGGTGTCGTCTGGCTCCTTGGAGCCGTCATCTGGTCACAACAATCGGGTATGGGGGAAAAAGAGGTAGCAAAGCAACCGTGAGTACACATCCAAAGTACTCGCAAGAATTACATTAGATCTAAACTAAGTATGCATATGTATCAAACAAATGGGTTGTCTAAGTGCATCTAGTGCCACCCCTAGTTGGTTTTGGAGTATTGACGACAAACCTAGTTGAGGGACTAATGTGTTTGTGAGAATTGCAGGATAACACAGGTAGAAGTCCCTCATTGATTCGGTTTTCCTACCAGAGATGACCCCTAAAAATGTATGAAGACATTGAAGTCAATGGTGGTATATGAAGATATTCACATTGAAGACTATGACAAGAGAAGACACCACATGAAGCCTATGGAGCTCGAAGACTTAGATCTTTCGTAGTTCTCTTTCTTCTGTGTTGAGTCATAGGAACCACCGTACTGTTAAGTGGGGTCCAAGAGAACCAGTCAGAATGACTGAAGTGATGCTTAAACAAAACCTATGTCTTAGAGTGAAGACTTTGAGAGCGAATCTTGTCCAGAGTCGGGCAAGTCAGCTTTGCTTGAAGCCCAAGTAAAGTTGCAGTGTGAGTTTGAAATCTAACCATTGGAACACGTGTCAGTTCCTTAGTGACCCTGGGTCATTTCGGACAAATCAGGTCGGGTTGCCAAGTGGCTATAAATAGCCCACCCCCTACAACCATAAACGGTTGGCTGCTCAGATTCAGAGTACGACTTTTGTCGTTTGAGAGCAACCCACCTCGAAGCCTTTGAGAGAGAATTCCTTGCGAGGATAAAGCCCTAAACACCCAGAGCCAAAGAGAATTAGGCATCACTTAAGTCTTCTTGTCTGTGTGATCTGAAGACTTATTACACTTGAGGACTGTGCATCCTCCAGCCGGTTAGGCGTCGCGTTCTGAGCATCCAAGAGACATTGTGGATTGCTGGTGAACGAAGTCTGTGAAGGTTTGGGAGTCTACCTTGAAGACTTACCAGACTGATTGGGCGAGGTCTGTGTGACCTTAGCTCAAGGGGAATACGGTGAGGACTGGGTGTCCTGAGCTGCGTGTTCAGGACTGGGTGTCCGGGACTGTGTGTCCTAAGGTTTAAATACCTAGCCGCCCTAACCAGACGTACAGTTTTCACAGCAACTGGAACTGGTCCAACAAATCATTGTCTTCAGCGAGTCACTGGTTTCATCTCCCCTTCCCTTTACTCACTGTTACTCCTTGTGAAGTCATTGTATGTTCGTACTATCTTTTGTCTTCACTGAGTGACTGCGTGTTATGTGTGGCTTCACAATATCTTCCTACCTGATCCTTACTACATTGCTGCTATTAGTCATTGTGCTTTCACTCTATTGAATACTTGACTATGGCTTGCCTAGTGTAGTCTACCTTCCACTGCAGGGTAATAGGTTTATTTCTATCGTTTGTCTTCATAACTTCCACGTTTTGAAGACTTTCATAAAAATCGCCTATTCACCCCCCCTCTAGTCGATATAATGCACTTTCAGGTTGTATCTGTGGACTAAACTGCAGAATGCCAGAAGAGAAGGGGAAAGCGTAGCCTATCGAAGACTAGCATCTTCAAGCATCTTGTAGCATATAGAAGAGTATAGATCAACATAATGTAAAGTAGTAGTAGTGTTATTAACCTCGGCCAGAGATCCTTTCTCGACTCCCTGCGAGAAAGCAATCCCAGAGCCATACTATCCATTTCTCATCACAAGCATCCAGTTCTAGTTGTATCGATCGGGATATAACTCCAAGTGTCTGTTACCGTAGGACAGGCTCTCGATAGATGTTTTATTCCCTGCAAGGGTGCACCAACTTACCCATCACGCTTGATTAACTCCGGTCGGACACACTTTCCTGGGTCATGCCCGACCTCGGCCAAACAATACGCCGCGACCCGACCTAGGCTTAATAGAGAAGCCAGCACACCGGACTAAACCTATGCCCCCAGGGGTCATGGGCCATCGCCCCGGGAACTCCTGCACGTTGCGTGGGCAGCCGGTGAGCAAACCTAGCTACCTCCTTCAACAAGGGAGGAGCTTACACAGTCCAACCCGGTGCGCGCCGCTCAGTCGCTGACGTCTATTAAACTTCGGCTGATGTATACGGCACAAAACGCCCATACAATGCCCACGTGATGGTTAGTGCTATCAGGCCAGAGGCCCCTCGGATCAAATATCCAAACCGTAGTGGATTAGGAGCACGCGGTAATGAGCAGAGACTCACGATCGATGTGACCCCGTCGCCCCGTCTCGAGTACTTCAGGCAAGGGCTAAGAATGCCCGGCCACGCCTCGTAAGTATCTCGCGGGCACCTTCCAGGTCAACCCGACTCCACATCACTCGCTATTAAGCTCGCGCGGGTACCCCTCAGGGCTGACCCGTCTTTAGTAACATGGCTCAGTGCAAAGTCATAGTAACCATAGTAACTGTGTGTCTAACACCAAGGGGAAAACCCCGAGGAATCACCCCCGGTGAATTCCACTCGATGTTATCATCAAGGTGAACGTAAGAGGATTCACCCTCGAGGTTCACACTTGAGGGGTTGCACGACAGAGCCATAACGAAAGTGGTTAAGGAGGAAATCACCCTCGATGTCCTCGACCGTATAGCTACACTACAGAGATCTCGTCAGGAGTGATGTAAGAGGTTCCACCCTCGGCACTCGATGGTAACTCTGTAGAGTCGTACAACTAGGGGGGTGATGTGCGGTGTCGGGGCCTGGACGTCGATCATGTTGATCGAGTCATTGAACAGAAAGCGAGGCAACTGGAACAAGGTGGGGGTCACTGATGGATCACTAACCAACCTATACTAAGTAGTTTAGGATAAGCAGGTAAGGTAACAATAAGCAGGTAAAAAAAGGCTATGCATCAGAGTAGGATCATACTGAAAACAATAGCAGTTCTAATGCAAGCATGAGAGGGAAAGAAATTGGCGATATCGAAATGCTCAAGGGGGGTTTGCTTGCCTGGAAGCTCTGCTGAAAAGGAAGAAGTGTCGTCGTCGATGTAGTCGATCACAGGGGCGGCATCGGACTCGGGGTCTACCGGACAGAAGAGGGGGAAGAAACAGTAAATATAGAGCAAACAGTTGCATCACTAAGCATTACATGACGACATGCAGAGCTAGGGTTGTCCTAACATAGTACTACACGTTACAGACGGAGGGGATAAACATCCGAGGATGAATTCCCGGCGATAGACAAATTCCGGACAAAGGAAAAGAGGGGGGAAGTTCCATGTTCAGCATGCTAGGGGCATTTGATAGGTGAATGGACCGCGTATTCGGATTCGTCTCGTCGTTCTGAGAAACTTTCATATATAAAACTTTTTCATCGGAGTTACGGTTTATTTTCTATGATTTTCTAAAGATTTAAACAATATTATGGAATTATTAAATTAACAGAAAATAGAATATGATGTCAGCATGACATCACTGTGACGTCAACAGTCAACAGGACGGCTGACTAGGTCTAACTGACCAGTGGGTCCCAGATGTCATACACAGAGGGCTAACAGTGGGTTATTTTAATTAAACAGCGTTAATTAGCAGTAGGGCCCCACATGTGAGGACTGATTAGGTTAACTAATTAGTTTTAATTATAAAAATGTTTTAATTAGTTTAATTACACAGTGGGGCCCGCATGTCAGTGACACTGTGTGCCTAGTCAGCACAGTTAACCATGGTCAACGTGGTCAACTAGGGCCATGGGGCCCATGGGCAGTGACCCAGAGGCGAGCCCCAGGTGCGCCACGTCGATGGTGCCGGGGTTTCGCAGGCAGCAACCAAAATAGCGGCGGGGCTCTCCGGACTTCGCCGGAATCGCGCCATAGGGGGTCTTTTGGCGCGGGACTTGGCGCTTTCGAACGAGGAGAGCTCGTCGCATCGCGTGGTGAGGCTGGCCGGAGCTAGAGCTGCCGGAAACGGCGCCGACGACGAGTGGATGCGGTGGTGCCATTCGGGAGCGCATCGGGAAAAGCCTACGAGCGGTTAAATGAGCGCTGTGACGCGCGTTCGAACGAGGGGAACCGCATGCATCCAACACCGGCGGGCCCGCTCTGGGATGGCCTAGAGCCACGGCAACGCTGACCGGAGCGGTGCCGGAGTTCTGACGTCGATGGATTCGAGCGTCCAGGGCACGCCAAGGGTGGTGGAGAGGCGCGTTGAGCAACTAGGAGCTCAAGGAGCTCGGTGGTGGCGTTAGCGTGGCGCGAGGGGCATCAGGTCGACAACAATGAGCTCCACGACGGAGCTCGGCTCGGCCATGGCGGGTCCAGCCGCTTTGGGCGTGTACGGGAGCAAAAGAGAGTGGGGAGGAGCGTAGCTCACAGTGAGCTTGAAGACGTGCATCGGTGGGCTCGGGGAAGGTGCGAGGTGGCCGAATTCGATGCTGGCATTTGTCGGAGCAGAGGAGGAAGAAGAGGTCGCCGCGCTCATTGTGGGGGCTCCTGGCTTGGTCCGGTGGTCGAGGGAGACGCTGCGGGGCAAGACGGCGCTCGGGGACTCGTCGGAGAGGGACGGGGATAGTGGTGGCCGTGATGACGGCGGAGGACGTCGAGGGGCGCGCACGGGCAGTGGGGAGAAAAGGAGAGCGCGAGCGAGGGGGAGAGGGGAGTGGAAGAGTGGGGAGGCAGGGGTAAGTGGGGTGGTGCAAGTGGAGGCGGGGATTGAGGAGGCGAGGAGGCGCATGCCTTATCCCCTCGCCCGGGCGTCGCCGGCGAGGCGGATCCGGCGGGGACGGCGCCTGTAGCGACTCGGGTCGTGGAACAGTGAGAGGGGGGAGACAACCGGGGAGGGGGGATGTGCTGGCTAGCTGGAGTGGGCCGGCCCAGGTGGGTGTAGTCTAGGGAGGGGGGTAGAGGGCCTCTCCCACTTTTCCTTTCTTTTTTGCCTTTTTTTTCAGCAGCTTTTGTATTTTCCTTTTTGTCAAAAATGACTTTGCAAAATTATGCCACTGGTCAAAACAATTTCAAAGAATTAAAGTGCACTGCCACAAAAAGGTTGGGAGGCTTTTGGAATAGTTGCCAATTTTATAAATTAAAAAGGGCATTTAATTTATTGCTTAGGTCACTGTTTTAAGTAGTTTAGGCCACTCAAACCCTTTGCAAAAATGTTGGTTCACCACCAATATTAGTTGTGGAATATTTGGCACATGATGAACATTTTAGTTTTCATGTTTGAGCATTTTGAATTTCACTCATAATTTGAAAATGAATACAACTGGAATTTGAAAGATAGAGGAGACAATGATAATCAAACACTTGTTTAGAAAAATGATTAACTTAACCCCAGGGGTTACTGTAGCATCATTACATCGGGGTGTTACAACTCTCCTCCTCTAAAAGAAATTCTCGTCCCGAGAATTAAGAGGTAGAAGGGAACAGGTCGGGGTATTCAGCGCAGAGGTTATCCTCGCGTTCCCAAGTGGCTTCATCTTTAGAATGATTTGACCATTTCACCTTGAGGAACTTGGTAACCTTCTGGCGTGTTCGACGTTCAGCTTCTTCAAGAATGCAGATCGGATACTCCTTGTATGTGAGATCATCTTGAACTTCAATCAATTCCGGATCCACTTCACGTTTCGAAGCCTTGAAGCATCGACGAAGTTGCGACACGTGGAAGACATCATGGACGTGAGAGAACTGAGGTGGCAACTCCAATTGATAAGCCACCAGTCCACGACGGGCGAGGATGCGGAAGGGAACAATGTAGCGCGGAGCTAGCTTGCCCTTGACTCCGAACCGATGAGTGCCTATCAAAGGAGTGACACGCAGATAAGCTTGTTCACCAGGTTGATAAGTTGAACCCTAGTGTTTTCGGTCATAGTTGCTCTTCTGGCGGGACTGGGCCGCCTTGAGATTATCCCGGACAATGCGAACCTGCTCTTCAGCTTGTTGAATAATGTCTAGACCAATGAGCATTCGTTCCCTAGTTTCTGACTAATTCAAAGGGGTTTGACACTTACGTCCATAAAGCACTTCTAAGGGTGCCATCTTCAAGCTGGCTTGATAGCTGTTGTTATAAGAGAACTCCACATAAGGGAGAGATTCTTCCCACTTCTTGCCGAAAGAAATAACACAAGCTCAAAGCATGTCTTCAAGAATTTGATTGACTCGCTCGACTTGGCCTTGGGATTGGGGATGATAAGCAGTGCTCCAGGTAATATGAGTTCCCATTGCCTCTTGGAAACTATCCCAGAACTTTGAAGTGAATATACTGCCACGGTCTGAACTGATCTCCTTCGGAATGCCGTGGAGTGACACAATTCGGGAGATATACAAGTTTGCTAATTGACTAGCAGTGATAGTCTCCTTGACTGGTAGAAAGTGAGCAACCTTCGAGAATTGGTTGATGACGACAAAGATAGCATCGTTACCTTTCTGAGACTTGGGAAGGCTAGTGACAAAGTCCATCTGAATCTTATCCCATTTCCATTCAGGAATAGGGAGAGGTTGCAGAAGTCCAGCCGGTTTTTGATGTTCTGCTTTGACGCGACGACAAACGTCACATTCTTCAATATATCAAGCAATGTCTTGCTTCATCTTAAACCACCAATACTTCTGACGAATGTCCAAGTACATCTTGGTACTTCCCGGATGAATAGAGAGAGCGGTGTCATGCGCTTCTTTCATCACCTTCTCTGTCATAAGCTCGAATCGGGGTACCACAATGCGATCTCTGAAGTATAAGGTTCCATCTTCACCAAGTGAAAAATCTCTGGATTTCTCTAAGGCAAGATCCTTTTTCATCAGATCAACATGAGCATCTTTGGCTTGAGCAGACTTAATTGCTTTTAGAAGAGTTGGTTCCAGGACAAGGTTATTCAGAGAACCCCGTGGAACTAGTTGAATGTTCAGCTTGCATAGATCTTCATAAAGGCGGGGTTGAGCTTTGTAGACCATGTGATTATTGCAATAAGACTTACGGCTCAGGGCATCAGCCATTACATTAGCCTTACTAGGGGTATAGGATATACCGCAGTTGTAGTCAGCAGTAGCTTCCATCCATCGCTGCTGACGGAGGTTCAGATCTGGCTGAGTAAACAAATACTTCAGACTCTGATGATCAGTGAAGATCTCGCAACGATTACCGAGAAGGTACTGTCGCCATAGCTTCAGTGCATAGATAACCGCAGCAAGTTCGAGGTCATGAACTGGGTAGTTCACTTCATGAGGACGTACTTGACGGGAGGCATAAGCAATCACTCTGCGCTCTTGCATTAGGACACAACCTAATCCTTGACGTGAAGCGTCACAATAGATGACGAAGTCTTTGCGAGAATCAGGGGGAGCAAGCACTGGGGCAGATGTCAGCTTGTCTTTGAGTGCCAGGAAACTTTCCTGACATTTGTCTGTCTAATCAAACTTAATGCCCTTGGGAAGCAGATTAGTCAAGGGCTTGGCAATCTTGGAGAAGTTCTCGACGAAACAGCGGCAATAACTGGTGAGTTTGAGAAAGCTTCTGACTTGCTTGACAGTCTTCGGAGGGGTCCAGTCAAGAATAGCCTGAACGTGCTCTGGGTTGACGACAATACCATCCTTGGAGATGACATGACTAAGGTAGGTGACTTTGGGTAACCAAAATTCGCACTTGGAATACTTGGCATAAAGTTGATGTTCTCGAAGCTTCTCTAGAACAAGTCGAAGATGTTCAACATGTTCTTCTTTGTTCTTTGAATATACCAGGATATCATCCAGATAGACTACGACGAACTTGTCGAGGTAATCCATGAATATGTAGTTCATTAGACGAGAGAATGTGGCTAGAGAATTGGTCAAGCCAAAAGACATGACGGTGTACTCGTAAGAACCATAACGAGTGACGAATGTGTTCTTTGGAATATCCTCTTCACGAACACGGATCTGGTGGTAACCCAACCTCAAGTCGAGTTTAGATAATATTGATGAACCAGCAAGTTGATCATACAGATCATTGATCCGAGGAAGGGGATATTTGTTCTGAATTGTAGCTTGGTTGATAGGACGATAGTCTTGGACCAAACGATTCGTTCCATCCTTCTTCTACACAAAGAGGGAAGGTGCTCCCCAAGCAGAGGAACTTGGACGAATGAAACCACTGCAAAGAGATTTGTCGATTTCCTCCTTAAGTTCAAGGACTTCGTGTGGCGGCATCTTGTAGGGTCGTTTGGCGATAGGAACGGTGCCTGGTTTCAAATCGATGACAAACTCGACAGCCCGGGCAGGGGGTATTCCTGGAAGTTCTTCTGGAAAGACATCTAGGAAGTCGCGAACAACTGGAATCTTTTCAATTCCCTCAAGAGGTGCTGCATTCAACACATTCAAAGCATAAAGTCGTGCTTCAACATTTTGAACAATCTGAGCATGGTAGCTTACTATCTCATCGGAAGGATGTAGGAGGTGAACGACTTTGGTGGCGCAAACGATAGAAGCTATATGCGCTTTCAACCATTCCATTCCCAAAATGAGGTCAATATTGGAAGACTCCAGAATAATGGGGGAAACAAGAAATTCCAACCCTTCAATTTCAACGGGGTCGTCGCGACCAATCATGGTAGTTCGACACTGACTCGCGGGGGTGCGTACCACTATCGGAGTGTTCATGGGCTCGCATCGAATGTCGTGTGCGTATGCAAAATTTTCTGACATAAATGAATGCGATGCTCCTGAATCGAATAAAATAGATGCTGGTACTAAATTAACAAGGAGAGTACCCATCACAGTAGCAGGCTTGTCTTGAGCTTCATTCAGATCAATGTTGTTAGCCTGCCCACGACCATAAGGTCGGGTATTGTTGTTGCGGGGTAGATTGTTACCACGACCGGCAGTAGGAAGAGCCAGTTGATTCTGATTCTGAGGATAATTCCTGGAGTGGTGACCCGGAAGGCCACACTTGAAGCACAGACCATCATTGGGATTGGCAGCAGGAGCTTGGGGTGGTACAGCTCGAAGAGGCTGCCTCTGCGGTGGAGGAGGCAGACGAGGTGCGGCATATGACTGTCTTGGTGTAGGTGCAGCTGGACGATACATGTTGTGGGGAATCCATATCCAACGCTTCTGCGCTGACGGGCCCGAAGACGAGCCAGCGTCACGGCTACGCCTAAGGGATCCCTGGTGTTCCTGAAGACCAGTCTCAACCTGAATAGCCTTGTTCACCAAGGTGGCGAAGTCCGCAAAGTCATGAGCGAGCAGTGCTAGCTTAATATCAGGGTGAAGTCCATCATGGAACTTTTCTTGCCTACGAGCATCAGTTGCAATGTCTTCTTTAGCATAACGAGACAAGTCCAGAAATTCCCGCTGATAAGCATCTATAGTATTGTTGCCTTGGGTGAGGTTGCGGAACTCTCGCTTCCTGTCCATGATTCCCTGAGGAATGAAGCAAGCACGGAAAGCAGCTTGGAAATCCGGCCAAGTGATGACTGTTCCAGCAGGCAGGGTACGCTTGTGGCTGTCCCACCATTGAGCAGCGGGACCCTTCAGAAAGAAAGATGCAAAGGTGACATATCTAGCAGGGGCCACACTAGCAAACTCAATTTCATATGTGATGTCGCAGAGCCAGTCATCAGCATCAAGTGGCTGAGTTGAGTTGCGGTAATTAGTTGGGTTGAGACGCATGAAGTCCTACAGAGTTACTGGGGTTGGCCGTTGATTCATGTTCGTATGAGGAAACTGAGCCATCATTCCTTCCATGAACTGGTGGTTCAGCTCAAACTGTTGCATCATTCCAGCAAAGAATTCGGGCGGTGGTGGATCGTTGGCACCACGGCCACAACCAGCGGGTCTAACCATCCTGCTAACATGTAACAGGGGGTAGTTCAGCATTGAGCATTTGTAAAAACAAGGATCATTCATGATAAAACATGCATAATGAAAGATGTACGATGGATACCACTTCGTTGTCATCACGACGGTGTGTGTACTATCCAGAATACTATTCTAAGGAAAACTATGGCTTATCCAGCTTTGGGGTGAATGTGGTCATGGGATCCTAATGTTAGAGTCAGTAAAACCATTTTAACCCGAATAGAAGAGAGATCAGAGTCCCAGAGTATAGACGAGGAGTAAAAGATCCTAATACCACCGATATGGCGATGTGGGCCCGTAAGACACACGGCCAAGTTAGTAAAAGATTTTGTAGTGACTAGACTCAACTTCGGCCAAGGAATTGGAAAGGGGGCTACCTACAGGCAGTCAGCTCTGATACCAACTTGTGACGCCCCCGATTTGACCGTACACTAATCATACACGCAAATGTGTACGATCAAGATCAAGGACTCACGGGAAGATATCACAACACAACTCTAGACACAAATTAAAAGAATACAAGCTTTATATTACAAGCCAGGGGCCTCGAGGGCTCGAATACATAAGCTCGAAAACACAAGAGTCAGCGGAAGCAACAATATCTGAGTACAGACATGAGTTAAAAAAGTTTGCCTTAAGAAGGCTAGCACAAAAACAACATCGATCGAAAAGGCAAGGCCTCCCGCCTGGGAGCCTCCTAACTACTCTTAGTTGTCAGCGGTCTCCACGTAGTAGTAGGCACCCTCGAGGTAGTAGTAATCATCAGTGGTGTCGTCTGGCTCCTGGGATCCGTCATCTGGTCGCAACAATCGGGTATGGGGAAAAAAGAGGTAGCAAAGCAACCGTGAGTACTCATCCAAAGTACTCGCAAGACTTACATCAAATCTAAACTAAGTATGCATCTGTATCAAACGAATGGGTTGTATCTGTGGACTAAACTGCAGAATGCCAGAAGAGAAGGGGAAAGCCTAGCCTATCGAAGACTAGCATCTTCAAGCATCTTGCAGCATATAGAAGAGTACAAATCAGCATAATGTAATGTAGTAGTAGTGTTATTAACCTCGGCCAGAGATCCTTTCTCGACTCCCTGCGAGAAAGCAATCCTAGAGCCATACTATCCATTTCTCATTCACAATTCATTTCTCATCACAAGTATCCAGTTCTAGTTGTATCGATCGGGATACAACTCCAAGTGTCCGTTACCGTAGGACAGGCTATCGATAGATGTTTTCTTTCCTCCAGGGGTGCACCAACTTACCCACCACGCTCGATTAACTCCGGTCGGACACACTTTCCTGGGTCATGCCCGGCCTCGGCCAAACAATACACCGCAACCCGACCTAGGCTTAATAGAGAGGCCAGCACGCCGGACTAAACCTATGCCCCCAGGGGTCATGGACCATCGCCCCGGGAACTCCTGCATGTTGCGTGGGCGGCCGGTGAGAAGACCTAGCTAACTCCTTTAACAAGGCAGGAGCTTACGCAGTCCAACCCGGCGCGTGCCACTCACTCGCTGACGTCTATAAAACTTCGGCTGATGTATACGACGCAGAACGCCCATACAATGCCCACGTGATGGTTAGTGCTATTAGGCCAGAGGCCCCTCGGATCAAATATCCAAACCGTAGTGGATTAGGAGCACGCGGTAACGAGCAGAGACTCACGATCGATGTGACCCCGTCGCCCCGTCTCGAGTACTTGCGGCAAGGGCTAAGAATGCCCGGCCACGCCTCATAAGTATCTCCCGGGCACCTTCCAGGTCAACCCGACTCCACATCACTCGCTATTAAGCTTGCGCGGGTACCCCTCAGGGTCGTCCCGTCTTTAGTAACATGGCTCAGTGCAAAGTCATAGTAACCATAGTAACTGTGTGTCTAACACCAAGGGGAAAACCCAAGGAATCACCCCTGGTGAATTCCACTCGATGTTATCATCAAGGTGAACATAAGAGGATTCACCCTCGAGGTTCACACTTGAGGATTTGCACGACAGATCCGTAACGGAAGTGGTTAAGGAGGAAATCACCCTTGATGACCTCGACCGTATAGCTACACTACAGAGATCTCATCAGGAGTGATGTAAGAGGTTCCACCCTCGGCACTTGATGGTAACTCTGTAGAGTCATACAACTAGGGGGGTGATGTGCGGTGTCGGGGCCTGGACGTCGATCACATTGATCGAGTCATTGAACATAAAGCGAGGCAACTGGAACAAGGTGGGGGTCACTGATGGATCACTAACCAACCTATACTAAGCAGTTTAGGATAAGAAGGTACGGTAACAATAAGCAGGTAACAAAAACAGGATATGCATCAGAGTAGGATCATACTGAAAACAGTAGCAGTTCTAATGCAAGCATGAGAGGGAAAGAAATGGGCGATATCGAAATGCTCAAGGAGGATTGCTTGCCTGGAAGCTCTGCTGAAAAGGAAGAAGTGTTGTCGTCGACATAGTCGATCACAGGGGCGGCATCGGTCTCGGGGTCTACTGGAGAGAAGAGGGGGAAGAAACAGTAAATACAGAGCAAACAGATGCATCACTAAGCATTACATGACAATATGCAGAGCTAGGGTTGTCCTAACGTAGTACTACACGTTGCAGACGGAGGGGATAAACATTCAAGGTTGAATTCCCGGTGATAGAAAAATTCCGGACAAAGGAAAAGAGCGGGGAAGTTCCATGTTCAACATGCTAGGGGCATGTGACACGTGAATGGACCGCGTATTCGGATTCATCTCGTCGTTCTGAAAAACTTTCATATATAGAACTTTTTCATCGGATTTACAATTTATTTTCTATGGTTTTCTAAAGATTTAAACAATATTATGGAATTATTAAATTAACAGAAAAGAGAATATGACATCAGCATGACATCACTGTGACATTAGCAGTCAACAGGATGACTGGCCAGGTCTAACTGACCAGTGGGTCCCACATGTCATACACAGAGGGCTAAAACAGTGGGTTATTTTAATTAAACAGAGTTAATTAGCAGTAGGGCCCCACATGTCAGTGACTGATTAGGTTAACTAATTAGTTTTAATTATAAAAATGTTTTGATTAGTTTAATTATACGGTGGGGCCCGCATGTCAGTGACACTGTGTGCCTAGTCAGCACAGTTGACCATGGTCAACATGGTCAACTGGGGCCATGGGGCCCACGGGTAGTGACCCAGAGGCGGGCCCCAGGTGCGCCACGTCGGCGGCGTCGGGGTTTCGCCACCGGCGACCAAAACAACGGAGGTGCTCGCTAGACTTCGCCAGAATCGCGCCACAGGGGGTCTTTTGGCGCGGGACTTGGCGCGTTCGAATGAGGAGAGCTCGCCACGTCGCGTGGTGAGGCCGGCCGGAGCTGGAGCTGCCAGAAACGGCGCCGGCAACGAGTGGACGCGGTGGTGCCGTCCGGGAGTGCGTCGGGAAAAGCCTACGAGCGGTTAAAATGAGCGTTGTGACGCGCGTTCGAACAAGGGGAGCCACACACATCCAACGCCAGCGGTCCCGCGTGCTGGGATGGCCTAGAGCCACGGCAGCGCTGACCGAAGCGGCGCCGGAGTTCGGACGTCGATGGATTCGAGTGTCCAGGGCACGCCAAGGGTGGCGGAGAGGCGCGTTGAGCAGCTAGGAGCTCCAGGAGCTCAGTGGTGGCGTTAGCGCGGCGCGAGGGGCATCAGGTCGACGGCAATGAGCCCCACGGCGGAGCTCGGCTCGGCCATGGCGGGTCCAGCCGCTCCGGGTGCGTACGGGAGCAAAAGAGAGGGGGGGAGCATAGCTCACAGTAGATGTGCATCGGTGGGCTCGGGGAAGGCGCGAGGTGGCCGAATTCGACGCCGGCGTTCGTCGGAGCGGAGGAGGAAGAAGAGGTCGCCGCACTCGTTGTGGGGGCTCCTACTTGGTCCGGCGGTCGAGGGAGACGCCGCGGGGCACGACGGCGCTCGGGGACTCGTCGGAGAGGGACGGGGATAGTGGTGGCTGTGATGACGGCGGAGGACGTCGATGGGCGCGCTCGGGCAGTGGGGAGAAAAGGAGAGCGCGAGCGAGGGGGAGAGGGGAGTGGAAGAGTGGGGAGGCAGGGGTAAGTGGGGTGGTGCAAGTGGAGGCGGGGTTTGAGGAGGCGAGGAGGCGCAGGCCTTATCCCCTTGCCCGGGCATCGCCGGCGAGGTGGATCCGGCGGGGACGGCGCGTGTAGCGACTCGGGTCGTGGAATAGTGCGATGGGGGAGACAACCGGGGAGGGAGGGGGGATGGGCTGGCCAGTTGGAGTGGGTCGGCCCAGGTGGGTGTAGTCCAGTGAGGGGGGTAGAGGGCCTCTCGCACTTTTCCTTTCTTTTTTGCCCTTTTCAGGAGCTTTTGCATTTTCCTTTTTGTCAAAAATGACTTTGCAAAATTATGCCACTGGTCAAAACAATTTCAAAGAATTAAAGTGCACTGCCAAAAAAAGGTTGGGAGGCTTTTGGAATAGTTGCCAATTTTATAAATTAAAAAGGGCATTTAATTTATTGCTTAGGTCACTGTTTTAAGTAGTTTAGGCCACTCAAACCCTTTGCAAAAACGTTGGTTCACCACCAATATTAGTTGTGGAATATTTGGCACATGATGAACATTTTAGTTTTCATGTTTGAGCATTTTGAATTTCACTCATAATTTGAAAATGAATACAACTGGAATTTGAAAGAGAGAGGAGACAATGATGATCAAGCACTTGTATAGAAAAATGATTAACTTAACTCCAGGGGTTACTGTAGCATCATTACACCGGGGTGTTACACTCGTCCGACGGTGCGTAGGGGTCCGCCTCGTCGCTGCTCTTCAACTGAGCGTCCCCGGGGGGCGGCGACTCCTCGTCAGCGCGTGGGCAGACCGGCGATGCCATGGCAGAGATTTGAGAGAGAGAGAGGGCGAGCTAGGGGAGGATGTAGATGAGAATGCAGGCGGGACAACATGAGCAAGGTAGTATTTATTGGCGGCCGGTATCTAGATCGACGAGAACAGTACACACGCCGGTCGCCGGAATTTATGAGTACTGTAGTTTGAATTACACATGGTTCCCGCGTGAAAATACGTGTGTGAACTTAATAGTTGACAGTTTCCAATATAGAACCAAGTCTGATTAATAACCCCCGCCACTCACCTTCCAAACCTTGAGGCACGAAATAGAGTGCCAATCGTGTGGGGGCTGGTTGTCTTGTCAGATCTTTACATTTTCTTTTTGAACACCAAATATTTAAATCGTTTGATGATTTTTTAACTCGCACACAAGTACACAAATATGATTTTTCAAACCATTATCGTTAGCTATTGCATGAAGATGTAGTTCAAATTTGAATTACAGTCATTAAATGGCTAGAAAATCACTTAAATGTCTTTAAAAGTTCAATGACCCCTATAATTCTCCAATTTTTCACATGATAGTTGTATTAGTGCACGTTAAACGTAGAAAAAAATTAAAGGCCATAAGAGGACGCTATCTCCCGTTTATCATCAAACATGCATTGTTCCCTCTCGGAACCATGAGCCTGCTAGTGAGTTGCTCCTGTTTGTGAGGGGTGTGTGTCCAAACTTTCGTCAAACATGCCAATTTTTTACCACATCATCTTGGTGGCATGACATTACATCAAGGAAGGTTTCATGTTTTTCTGATCAATTTTAATTTTTTGGAATTAAAATGCCATGGCACTCCATGCATGTGTCCATGTCGTGAGCCCAATATGTTTGAAAATTCCTTCTACTTTTCTGTACATGGAACTAACTCACACACAAGTACACAACATGATTTTACAAACTGTTGTGGTTAGCCGTTGCATGTAGATATAGTTCAAATTTGAATTATGGTCATTAAATGGCTAGAAAATCACTTAATGTCTTTAAAAGTTCAAATGACCCCTGATATTTTCCAAATTTTCACATGACAATTGTATTAGCGCACGTTAAATGTAGAAAAGTTTTTGAAGGCCGTAAGAGGAAGATATCTCCCATTCGTCATCAAACATGCAAGTATAGGGGATCGCAGCAGCTTTTGAGGGTAGAGTATTCAACCCAAATTTATTGCTTCGACACAAGGGGATCCAAAGAATATTCTCAAGTATTAGCAGCTGAGTTGTCAATTCAACCACACCTGGAAACTTAATATCTACAACAAAGTATTTAGTATCAAAGTAATATGATAGTAGTGGTAACGGTAGCAAAAGTAATATTTTTGGTTTTATAGTGATTGTAACAGTAGTAACGGAAAAGTAAATAAGCGAAGCACAATATATAAAAAGCTCGTAGGCAATGGATCAGTGATGGATAATTATGTCGGATGCGATTCCTCATGCAATAGTTATAACCTAGGGTGACACAGAACTAGCTCCAGTTCATCAATGTAATATAGGCATGTATTCCGAATATAGTCATACATGCTTATGGAAAAGAACTTGCATGACATCTTTTGTCCTACCCTCCCGTGGCAGCGGGGTCCTATCGGAAACTAAGGGATATTAAGGCCTCCTTTTAATAGAGTACCGGACCAAAGCATTAACACATAGTGAATACATGAACTCCTCAAACTACGGTCATCACCAGTAAGTATCCCGATTATTGTCACTTCGGGGTTAACGGATCATAACACATAATAGGTGACTATAGACTTGCAAGATGGGATCAAGAACTCACATATACTCATGAAAAAATAATAGGTTTAGATCTGAAATCATGGCACTCGGGCCCTAGTGACAAGCATTAAGCATATCAAAGTCATAGCAACATCAATCTCAGAACATAATGGATACTAGGGATCAAACCCTAACAAAACTAACTCGATTACATGATAAATCTCATCCAACCCATCACCGTCCAACAAGCCCACGATGGAATTACTCACGCACGGCGGTTAGCATCATGAAATTAGTGATGTTGGAAGGTTGATGATGACGATGGCGATGGATTCCCCTCTCCGGAGCCCCGAACGGACTCTAGATCAGCCCGCCCGAGAGAGTTTAGGGCTTGGCGGCGGCTCCGTATCGTAAAACGTGATGAATCCTTCTCTCTGATTTTTTTCTCCCCGAACATGAATATATGGAGTTGGAGTTGAGGTCGGTGGAGCACCAGGGGGCCCACGAGGCAGGGGGCGCGCCCAGGGGGGAGGCGCGCCCCCACCCTCGTGGAGAGGGTGTGCACCACCTGTCCTTGACTCTTTCGCCAGTATGTTTTATATATTCCAAAAATAATCTCCGTTGATTTTCAGGTCATTCTAAGAACTTTTATTTCTACACAACAATAACACCATGGCATTTCTGCTGAAAACAGCGTCATTCCGGTTTAGTTCCATTCAAATCATGCAAGTTAGAGTCCAAAACAAGGGCAAACGTGTTTGGAAAAGTAGATACGATGGAGACGTATCAACTCCCCCAAGCTTAAACCTTTGCGTGTCCTCAAGCAATTTTGTTGATAAACTGAAAGTGATAAAGAAAAACTTTTACAAACTCTGTTTTCTCTTGTTGTTGTAAATATGTAAAGCCAGCATTCAAGTTTTCAGCAAAGATTATGAACTAACCATATTCACAATAACATTTAGGTATCAAGTTTACTCATATCAATGACATAATCAACTAGCGAGCAATAATAATAAATCTTGAATGACAACACTTTCTCAAAACAATCATAATATGATATAACAAGATGGTATCTCGCTAGCCCTTTCTGAGACCGCAAAACATAAATGCAGAGCACCCCTGAAGATCAAGGGCTGACTGGAAATTGTAATTCATGGTAAAAGAGATCCAATCAAGTCATACTCAATGTAAACTAACAATGATAGATGCAAATGATAGTGGTGCTCTCCAACTGGTGCTTTTTAATAAGAGGGTGATGACTCAACATAAAAGTAATAGATAGACCCTTCGCAGAGGGAAGCATGGATTTGTAGAGGTGCCAAAGCTCGGTTTTGAAATGGAGATGAATAAAATTTTGAGCGGTATACTTTCATTGTCAACATAACAACCGAGAGATCTCGATATCTTCCATGCTACACACATTATAGGCGGTTCCCAAGCAGAATGGTAA
>NC_041388.1:199740213-199803660 GCF_002162155.2 Triticum dicoccoides | reverse complement strand
TCAATCCATTGCTTGCCCGAAACAACGGGTGCCTCCAACTAACAACAATCCTGGGGTAGTTTTGTTTGCAATTATTTTGATTTGATTTGAGCATGGGACCGGGCATCCCGGTGACCAGCCATTTTCTCGTGAGTGAGGAGCGGAGTCCACTCCTCTTGAGAATAACCCACCTAGCATGGAGGATACAGACAGCCCTAGTTGATACATGAGCTATTCGAGCATACAAAACAAAATGTTTATTTGAAGGTTTAGAGTTTGGCACATACAAATTTACTTGCAACGGCAGGTAGATACCGTATATAGGAAGGTATTGTGGACTCATATGGAATAACTTTGGGGTTTATGGAATTGGATGCACAAGCAGTATTCCCGCTTAGTACAAGTGAAAGCTAGAATGAGACTCACAAGCGACCAGCTAGAGAGCGACAACAGTCATGAACATGCACTAAAATTAATCAACACCAAATGCAAACATGAGTAGGATATAATTCACCGTGAACATAAATATCGTATAGGTTATGTTGATTTTGTTTCAACTACATGCGTGAACATGTGCCAAGTCAAGCCACTCGAATCGTTCAAAGGAGGATACCACCCCATCATACCACATCACAACCATTTTAATAGCATGTTGTCATGCAAGGTAAACCATTATAAACTCCTAGCTAATTAGGCTTAGAATAAGCAACTATAATCTCTAACTGTCATTGCAAACATGTTTTATTCATAATAGGGTGAATCAGGAACGATGAACTAATCATATTTACAAAAACAAGAGAGGTCGAGTTCATACCAGCTTTTCTCATCTCAATCAGTTCATCATATATCGTCATTATTGCCTTTCACTTGCATGACCGTACGGTGTGGATAATAATAATAGTGCACGTGCATTGGACTAAGCTGGAATCTGCAAGCATTCAATACAACGGAGAAGACCTGGTAATATGGGCTCTTTGTTAATCAACAATAATGCATATGAGAGCCACTCAACATTTTCATCAGTTGGTACTCCTGGATCTCCAAGTTTCTTTGGTATTCCATCCTTAAAATTATAATTAGCAAGCATGGTGGAAATTTCAGCTTCCGGTATCTTTCTTTTATTAGTAACAATATCCTTCATGTACTTAGCATAAGGGTTCATTTTAAGCATATCAGTCAAACACATACGCAAAAAGATAGTTCTAATCATTTCAGCAAAGCGTTCAAAATCCTCATCATCCTTTCTCTTGGATGGTTTAGGAGGAAAAGGGCATGGGTTTCTGAACCCATGGTTCTCTTTCTTTACCATGCTTCCTAGCAAAAAAGTCTCTCTTATCATAACGTTGATTCTTTGATTGTGGGTTATCAAGATCAACAACAGGTTCAATCTCTACATCATTATCATTGCTAGGTTGAGCATCAACATGAACATCATCATTAACATTATCACTAGGTTCATGTTCATTACCAGATTGTCTTTTAGCATCAGAAATAGAAATATCATTGGGATTCTCAGGTGTGTCTACAACAGGTTCACTAGAAGCATGCAAAGTCCTATCATTTTTCTTCTTATTATTTTTAGAAGAACTAGGTGCATCAACATTACTTCTCCGAGAATCTTGCTCAATTCTCTTAGGTTGGCCCTGAGGATACAAAGGTTCCGGAGTCATTTTACCTCCTCTAG
Source organism: Triticum dicoccoides (assembly GCF_002162155.2). Lineage (NCBI taxonomy): Eukaryota > Viridiplantae > Streptophyta > Magnoliopsida > Poales > Poaceae > Triticum > Triticum dicoccoides. The sequence goes on along the minus strand of NC_041388.1, from coordinate 199,801,997 downwards.
TCATAACTCTAACAACGTTATCATTCTTCTTATTATTTAATTCATTGAGCAAATAATTCTGAGATTTAAGCACTTGTTCTACTTGAGTGGTAACCATAGAAGCATGTCTACTAATAAGTTTAAGTTCACCTTTAACACTAGCCATATAATCACTCAAGTGTTCAAGCATATCAGCATTGTGTTTCAATTGTCAAACTCATCTAACCATTGGCTAGCAGACTGATAACGAGGAATATCACCTTCATCAAATTTATAGAGAGATTTACCTTTACTACATGTGTCGGGTTATCAAGACCATGTATTTCTTCAAGAGGTGGTAAAATCTTAACATCTTCAGCTTTAATACCTTTTTCTTTCATAGATTTCTTTGCCTCTTGCATATCTTCAGGACTGAGAAATAGAATACCCCTTTTCTTCAGAGTTGGCTTAGGAGTTGGTTCAGGAAGTGTCCAATCATTTTCATTACTCAACATATTATTCAATAGCAATTCAGCTTGATCAATAGTTCTTTCCCTGAAAACACAACCAGCACAACTATCCAGGTAGTCTCTGGAAGCATCGGTTAGTCCATTATAAAAGATATCAAGTATTTCATTTTTCTTGAGAGGATGACCAGGCAAAGCATTAAGTAATTGGAGAAGCCTCCCCCAAGCTTGTGGGAGACTCTCTTCTTCAATTTGCACAAAATTATATATTTCCCTTAAGGCAGCTTGTTTCTTATGAGCGGGGAAATATTTAGCAGAGAAGTAATAGATCATATCCTGGGGACTACGGAGATAACCCACAGGTATAGGGGATCAATTGTAGCCTCTTTCGATAAGTAAGAGTGTCAAACCCAATGAGGAGCTAAAGGTAGAACAAGTATTCCCTAAAGTTCTATTGACCACCGATACAACTCTACGCACGCTTAACGTTTGCTTTACCTAGAACAAGTATGAAACTAGAAGTACTTTGTAGGAGTTGTTGGATAGGTTTGCAAGATAATAAAGAGCATGCAAATAAAAAGTAGGGGCTGTTTAGATAAAGACACAACTAAATTAGTTTTAGTAAAGAGCTTTTTGTCACGAGAAAGTTATTTGTCCATAGGCAATCGATAACTAGACCGGTAATCATTATTGCAATTTTATTTGAGGGAGACGCATAAGCTAACATACTTTCTCTATTTGGATCATATGCACTTATGATTGGAACTCTAGCAAGCATCCGCAACTACTAAAGATCATTAAGGTAAAACCCAACCATAGCATTAAAGCATCAAGTCCTCTTTATCCCATACGCAAACTACCTACTTACTCGGGTATATGCTTCTGTCACTCACGCCACCCACCATAAGAAAATCATGAACATATTGCAAACCCTACAGCGGGGACCCCTCATGCTTGCGTGACACAGAGAGCACCATAGGACAACACCAATAATAAAACATGCAACTCAAACCAATCACGATCATCAATTAACCCATAGGACAAAACGGATCTACTCAAACATCATAGGATAGCCATACATCATTGGGAAATAATATATAGAGTTGAGCACCATGTTTAAGTAGAGAGTACAGCGGGTAAAAGAGGGGTTACACTGCTGCATAGAGGGGGAAGAGTTGGTGATGATGGCGGTTAAGTTGTTGGTGAAGATTTTGGTGATGATGATGGCCCCCAGTGGCACTCCGGCGCCACCGGAAACGAGGGGGAGAGAGCCCCCCCTCCTCCTTCTTCTTCCTAGACCTCCTCCCTAGATGGTAGAAGGGTTTCCCCTCTGGTCCTTGGTCTCCGTGGCATGGGAGGGGCGAGAGCCCCTCCGAGATTGGATCTGTCTCTCTGTCTCTCTCTGTTTCCGCGTTCTCCGATTCTGCCCTTTCGTAACTCCGATTGGGCTGAAATTTTAACACAATCTCTATCTGGATATTAGCTTTCTTGCGGCGAAAGAAGGGCCCCAACCGCCTTACAGGGTGGCCACAAGGGTCAGGGGTGCGCCCCCTGCCTCGTGGCCCCCTCGGGCATTGTCTCGCGTGGATTTTTCTTCCCAAAAATCACATATATCCCCAAAAAAAAAATCTCTATCAGTTTTTATCCCATCTGGACTCCGTTTGATATGGATTTATTGCGAAACAAAAAGCATGCATCAGACAGGAACTGGCACTGGGCACTGGATCAATATGTTAGTCCCAAAAATAGTATAAAAAGTTTCCAAAAGTATATGAAAGTTGTAGAATATTGGCATGGAACAATAAAAAATTATAGATACGACAGAGACATATCAGCATCGCCAAGCTTAATTCCTTCTCGTCCTCGAGTAGGTAAATGATAAAAAAGATAATTTTTGATGTGGAATGCTACCTAGCATAATCTTGATCATGTAATCTAATCATGGCATGAATATTAAGACACGAGTGATTCAAATCAATAGTCTATCATTTGACATTAAGATAATAATACTTCAAGCATACTAGTAAAGCAATCATGTATTTTCAAAATAACATGGCCAAAGAAAGTTAACCCTACAAAATCATATAGTCTGGCTATGCTCCATCTTCACCACACAAAATATTCAAATCATGCACAACCCCGATGACAAGCCGAGCAATTGTTTAATACTTTTAATGTTCTCAAACCCTTTCAACTTTCACACAATACATGAGCGTGAGCCATGGATATAGAACTATAGGTGGAATATAATATGATGGTGGAGATTGTGTGGACAAGACAAAAAGGGAGAAAGTCTCACATCGACGCGGCTAATCAACGGGCTATGGAGATGCCCATCAATTGTTGTCAATGCGAGGAGTAGGGATTGCCATGCAACGGATGCACTAGAGCTATAAGTATATGAAATCTCAAACTGAAACTAAGTGGGTGTGCATCCAACTTGCTTGCTCATGAAGACCTCGGGAATTTGAGGAAGCCCATCATAGGAATATACAAGCCAAGTTCTATAATGAAAATTCCCACTAGTATATGAAAGTGATAACTCAATGAGACTCTCTATATGAAGAACATGGTGCTACTTTGAAGCACAAGTGTGGTAAAAGGATAGTAACATTGTCCCTTCTCTCTTTTTCTCTCATTTTTTTCTTTGTTTTCTTTTTTTTGGTGGGCTTCTTTGGCTCTTTTTTTATTTGGGCTTCTTTGGCCTCTTTTATTTTGATAACCTCACATGGGACAATGTTCTAATAATGATGATCATCACACTTTTATTTACTTACAACTCAATATTTCAACTTGATACTAGAACAAAATATGACTCTATATGAATGCCTCCGACGATGTACCGGGATGTGTAATGATCTAGGGTAGCAATGACATCAAAAAATGGAGAAGCCATGAAAACATCATGCTAGCTATCTTACGATCATGCAAATCAATATGACAACGAATGCTCAAGTCATGTATATGATGATGATGGATGTTGCATGGCAATATATCTCGGAATGGCTATGGAAATGCCATGGTAGGTAGGTATGGTGGCTGTTTTGAGGAAGGTATATGGTGGGTTTATGGTACCGGCGAAATTTGCGCAGTACTAGAGAGGCTAGCAATGGTGGAAGGGTGAGGGTGCGTATAATCCATGGACTCAACATTACTCATAAAGAACTCACATACTTATTGCAAAAATTTATTAGTTATCGAAACAAAGTTGTAGCGACCAGACCTCAAACAGTCTGATCTCTGTGCTCTGGTGTCATCCCTGGATCAGTAATGCTGACACCACACAGTACTCGGAGGATTTATAGCAGAGTAGCAATCACACACTTATTACATCGAGTGTCTCAAAAGAGAGCTTATTACAATAAATATGGCTTAAGGCCATCTAATAACGATAACAGCGGAAGGCTTGGAAGGTAAGTGAGTCCATCAACTACAACGGCATCACTGAGTATAGAACCACGACCTAAAAACTCCTTAATCGTCGTCTGAAAAGTCTGCAACATTAACGTTGCAGCCCGAAAACGGGTCAGCACATGGAATATACTGGCAAGGTAACACATAGAGAGTAATGGAATGAAACAACTATACTATATGCATATTTGGCTAGTGGAAAGCTCTATGGTTACAGTTTTTGCGTAAAGCCAATTTTTCCCTACTTCAAAGGAACAAAATTAATTACTATCATGGTGGTTGTTAAACATTGAGAATGGTTGACAGCATTCTTAATCCCAATTAAGTAACATCATTAAAACCCAACAAAATTAACTTTAGAGTAACATGTTGAGATTCACATGATAATCCAGGTACTAGATACTCAAGATGTCCATAACCGGGGACACGGCTAATCATGATTAGTTTGTACACTCTGCAGAGGTTTGCGCACTTTTCCCCACAAGACTCGATCGCCTCCGTTGGATTTCTCGCACTACATGGTGTTTGAGAAACGGATGACCGAGACACAGTCTTTCAGAAGCGCTAGCACCTTACGATGGATAGACCGGTACACCTACTTTCCCCTACATCTTCTAGTCTACCCTGTAAGAGTTCGCACGACTTACTCAACTATGCCAGAGCCCATAATGGCTTGTGGCTGCACACGGAAGTTTCTAGTATGAATAATCTCATGATCCCTTTGAGCCTGGGTGGCGGTCCAAAAGAAAAACAGGCAAGTCCTGGAATACCCAGGTGCCTCAATCCACCCAGATGTGTGTTAGGTTGCCACCTTAGATAAACCATTAATTATCAATCTCACATCTGTCATGGATATCACTCACCCAATCCACGTCTACTAGCATAGCATGGCATAATAAGCAAACGTAGAAGTAACTCCCAAAGGTTTGATAATAAATAGGTAATAGGTACTACCTCGTCTACTTCCCATCCCACAATTTAATTAGATCCTAATCATGCAATGTGTGAGGATTGATCTAATGCAATAAAACTGGGTTGTAGAAAAAGGTATGATCAAAGTGTTACTTCCCTTGCTGATGATCCGCGAAACCTAGAGATTCAAAGTAACAGGCGGCGCACTCCGGGTATTCTATCGCAGACAAACAAACAAGCATACAATAAGTACTCATCTAATGCACAGGTAAAACTCAAATAGAAGATCTAACCAGAAAGTTCAATTTAAGAACCCTGGTTTGCAAAAAGAATCAAATCGAACGAAGCAAAAGAAGTCAAACGGCGAAAGAAAACAACTTCGTTCTAGTAATCTGGATCCAAGTCAAATTTTACAGTAGCAAAAACATGTTTAAGTTGATTATTCGGAAAGAGGGTTTCGAGACGAAACTCCAGGCGCTTGAATCGCCTGATTCCGATAAACGAGCGAAAAGTCATACTAAAACGAAAATCGGATCAGAAATCGCGATCAGAAAAGAACCGCGGAAAATCCGACAAAAAAGAAAAACGACGAACAGATTAATCGTAATTAACCTAATCCAAAAAAAATAAAAATAAAATATGAAAATAATAAATAAATAAAAATTCGAAAATAAAACCGACGAGAAATATTTTTTTTTAAAAAAAATCGGCATGGAAAGGCGGCGGCGAACCTCGGGCGACGCGCTGCTCCGGCGGCGGCGGATCGGGCGCGGGGCTGGTGTGGGCTGGGGGCTCGGGTGCGGCGCTATATAAAGGCGCCCCCGGGTGGAGTCCCGCTCGGGTACGGCCCATAGTCGGTTTCGTTTTATTAAATAATTACGCTCGGAAGAAAAATAAAAAGAAATACTAAACGGACTCCAAAAATCACGAAATAAAATTTCCCGGTTTCCAAAATCAAGCCCGATAAAGTGAACATTTATCTGGGCCCAAACTACAACTTTGAAAAACGCGCATTTTTCCTAAATTCAATTAAAAATACCAAAAAACTCCAAAATAAATCTTATTTGATTTTTTTATTAAATCCTCAATATTTCTATATTTTGGGAAAGTCATTTTATTCCCTCTCTCATATTTTTGTAATAGAAATAATCGATGATAAAATAAATAAAATCAAATGATCCTGTTTACAAAATTTGAGGAAACTCAAATATGTAAATAACGAAATCCCCAACTCTCTCCGTGGGTCCTTGAGTTGCTTAGGATTTTCTAGGATCAAAACCAAAAGCAAAATAAAATATGATATGCATGATGACCTAATGTATAACATTCCAAATTGAAAATTTGGGATGTTACAAACCTACCCCCCTTAAGATGAATCTCGCCCTCGAGATTCGGGTTGGCTAGAAAATAGGTGAGGGTGGTCCTTGAGCAAATCTTCCTCTCGCTCCCAGGTGGCTTCATCCTCCGTGTGGTGGCTCCACTGAACTTTGCAAAACTTGATAACTTTGCTACGAGTGACTCGGCTGGCAAACTCGAGAATCTTGACTGGTTTCTCCTCATAGGTCAAATTGTTATCCAACTGAATTGCTTCCAATGGCACTGTGTCTCTCAAAGGTATGTCAGCCATCTCCGCGTGACACTTTTTCAACTGAGAAACGTGGAACACATCATGAACTCCTGTCAATCCTTCTAGCAATTCCAACTTGTAGGCCACTTCTCCCATACGCTCCAAAACTCGATATGGTCCTACAAATCGTGGCGCTAACTTCCCCTTAACTCCAAAGTGCTTAATCCCTCGAAGTGGGGATACTCGAAGATAAGCTCTGTCTCCGACTTCGTAAACTGTCTCCTTGCGTTTAGAATCTGCGTAGCTCTTCTGCCTGGACTGGGCTACCTTGAGCCTATCACGAATCAACTTCACCTTCTGTTCAGACTCATTAATCAGATCTGGTCCAAACAACTGGCGGTCTCCAACTTCGTCCCATGACAACGGTGTCCTGCACCTCCTTCCGTACAAAGCTTCGAAAGGGGCCATCTTCAAACTGGTCTGATAGCTATTATTGTAAGAGAACTCTGCATATGGCAAATTATCGTCCCAACTAGATCCGTAATCTAGCGCACAAGCTCTCAGCATATCCTCCAAAATCTGATTGACTCTCTCGGTCTGTCCATCTGTCTGCGGATGATAAGCTGTACTAAATTCTAGCCTAGTACCCAAAGTCTCATGCAACTGCTTCCAGAACTTTGAGGTAAACTGGGTTCCTCTATCTGATACGATGCTCCTCGGAACTCCATGCAAACATACGATCCTGGTCATGTATATCTTTGCCAACTTAGCACTGGTGTAAGTGGTCTTTACTGGGATGAAATGAGCTACCTTCGTCAATCGATCAACTACAACCCAAATCGAGTCATAGCCTGAACGAGTCCTTGGTAATCCCGTGATAAAATCCATGCCTAGCTTATCCCACTTCCATTTGGGTATCGGCAATGGTTGCAATAATCCTACTGGCTTCTGATGCTCTGCCTTTACTCTCTGACATACGTCACAAATTGCTACATACTCCACAATATCCTTCTTCATTCCGGTCCACCAGAAAATATCCTTCAAATCCAAATACATCTTGGTATTTTCTGGGTGAATCGAATACGGTGAATCATGTGCCTCTTGCAGAATCAACTTTCTGATCTCCGGGTCATTGGGTATATAAACACGATCTTCAAACCATAGGGTGTCGTGCTCATCCTCACGAAATCCTTTAGCTTTTACTTTGCTCAGTTTCCCCTTTATAGCGGCAATCTCTTTGTCAGTTTTCTGAGCTTCTCTGAATCTATCCATCAAAGTTGATTGAATTTCCAACGTTGCTACATAGCCTCTCGGAACTATTTCCACACATAGTTCACGAAGACTTTCTGCTAACTCCTTGGGTATTTCTCCCGTCATTAATGTATTGACATGGCTCTTGCGGCTTAATGCATCAGCTACTACATTAGCCTTCCCGGGATGATAATGCAATCTCATATCATAATCCTTGATGAGCTCCAACCATCTCCTTTGTCTGAGGTTCAACTCCTTCTGCGTGAAAATGTACTTCAAACTCTTGTGATCCGTGTACACCTCACAATGATTTCCAATGAGGAAATGTCTCCATGTCTTCAATGCATGCACTACGGCTACTAACTCCAAATCATGCGTAGCGTAATTCAATTCGTGAGGCTTCTGTTGTCTTGAAGCATATGAAACAACTCTCCCTTCTTGCATAAGCACTGCTCCAAGTCCTCGATGTGAAGCGTCGCAATACACCTCATAATCCTTGGTTTGATCTGGCAAAATCAACACTGGTGAGGTAACCAAGCGTTTCTTCAACTCCTGGAAACTAGCCCCACACTCCTCAGTCCATTTGAACTTGGTATCCTTCTTCAGCAACTCCGTCATAGGCTTCGCAATCTTTGAAAAAATTTCAATAAACCTCCGGTAGTATCCTGCGAGTCCAAGAAAACTCCGGATCTCTCCAACTGTTGTTGGTGCTTCCCACTTGGTCACGGTTTCAACTTTAGCGGGATCAACAGCTATACCTTCTCCAAATATAACGTGTCTGAGGAATCCTACTTCCTTCAACCAAAACTCACATTTGCTGAACTTGGCATATAATTGATGTTCTCTGAGCTTTCCAAGTGCCAAACGCAAATGCTCCTTATGTTCCTCTTCATTCTTTGAATAAACCAGGATATCATCAATGAACACTACGACGAACTTATCCAAAACCTCCATAAACACTTTGTTCATCATGTTCATAAAATAGGCAGGTGCGTTAGTCAGTCCAAATGACATAACGGTATACTCATACAGTCCATATCTTGTGGTGAATGCTGTCTTAGGTATGTCCTGCTCTCGAATCTTCAACTGATGGTACCCTGATCGCAAATCGATCTTGGAAAACACTTTAGCTCCTTGCAATCGATCAAACAGATCATTGATCATTGGTAGCGGGTACTTGTTCCTGATTGTTACTTCATTCAATCCTCGATAGTCAACAACCATCCTTAACGATCCATCCTTCTTCTCTACTAGAAGTACTGGTGATCCCCAAGGCGAAGAACTTGGGCGAATGTAACCTTTATCCAGTAACTCCTTAATCTGCTTCTTAATTTCCACCAAATCTTTTGCGGGCATCCTATATGGTCGCTTCGATATCGGCCCAGTGCCTGGCAAAAGTTCAATCAAAAACTCAATATCTCTATCCGGTGGCATGCCTGGCAACTCTTCGGGAAATACATCAGGAAAATCCTTTACCACTGGTACTTCCTCCTGCACAACTCCTGATAAGGAATTTACTTGTGTCCTGTTTGGCGCATGTCGGGATACATACTTGATCCTTCTTCCTTCTGGCGTTGTGAGCAAAATTGTCTTACTAGCGCAATCGATGTTTCCTCCATACATCGACAGCCAATCCATACCAAGAATCACATCCAGACCTTGGGATTCCAGAATAATTAAATCCGCTGGGAAAACATGCCTTCCTATACTTAATGGCACTTCAAAACATGCTTGTCCGGCCATGTACTTTGCTCCTGGCGAGCTTAATAGCATAGGTGTTTTAAGAACCCTAGTGGGCAGGCTATACTTTTCCACAAATCCCCTTGATATGTAGGAATGCGATGCACCAGTATCAAAAAGAACGAGTGCAGTAAATGACTTAACCAAAAACTTACCTATTACTGCATCGGGCTGAGCTTCAACCTCCTCCACATTAACGTGGTTCACCTGTCCCCTGTTGAAAGGGTTCGGCTTCTTTCCAGAGCTTCCATTGCCGTTTTGGCCTTCAGGACATTCATTGGCATAATGTCCGGTCTTGGAACACTTGAAACAGGTGACTTGACTCAGATCTCTCTTGGCTGGGGTTGATGGGGTGCTGCGGTTCTGGCCATTGCTTCCTCCATTCCCATTACCATTCTTGGTGCCATTGTGATTGTGCGAGCTACCTACTCCATGGGTATGCTGAAAATGTCCTCCCAGTCTAGGGGTAAAACATGGCTTCTGCTGAGCTCCTGAATTATACTTTCCTTGTTCATACTTCCTCTTGCGGTTCTCAATTTGCTGCTGCTTCCCTTCAATCATAAGAGCACGGTCTACCAACTCCTGGTAGTTGTTGAAGGTGGCTACCGTCAACTGCATACTCAACTCATCATTCAGTCCTTCCAGGAATTTCTCTTGCTTAGCTGCATCCGTAGCAACGTCATCTGGGGCATAACGTGCTAGCTTACTAAACTCCTCCACATACTGGCCAACTGTCCGTCCTCCTTGGCGTAAGTTACGAAACTCACGCTTCTTCATGGCCATTGCTCCTGCTGAGACATGGGCAGTACGAAAAGCCTGCTGAAACTGGTCCCATGTGACAGTGTCGACTGGGAAGGTGGCTGTGAAATTCTCCCACCAGGATGCTGCGGGTCCTTCTAACTGATGTGCGGCAAACTTCACCTTCTCCGCATCTGTGCATCCTGCTGTGGCCAACTCCCTAGCTATCTTGCGGAGCCAATCATCTGCTACTATCGGCTCGGTGCTACTGGAAAACACCGGCGGATTCAGCCTAAGAAAACGGGCTAAGTGGTCAACAGGTGGTGGTGGTGGGTTGTTGTTGTTGTTCCCCTAATTCTGATTCTGAACTAGCAACTGCATCAAGGTGTTCTACTGCTGGATCAACTGGGTGAGCTCCGGCGGAAAGGCAAATCCGAGGTCACGTCTCGGAGGCATCTGAGGGTTTAGAAAAGATGAGATATAAGAATAGAGGGGGTCTAAAGAGAAAACACTACCCATATGCACATGAGGCAAAAGCAAACAATTCACTTCATTCAAACAAACAAAGGCATACAATCGATCTAACTATCGCAAAGTGCTCGGACTACTATATTTACATGGTGGACTACTACTACTGATGAGGTGGTCTACTAGAAATATTCTACGATTGTAGACTCCATGATATCGGCTCCAGCTTCATCAACATAGTCATCATCGCTACTATCTGCTTCCGAGTCGGTGCCGTTGATGATGATATAGTCTTCCGGGCTAATCTCTTTGGGTTCTTCGTCTTCATCTACTGGTGTCGGGCCTCCCATAAATACTGCTAGCTTCATAGTTAGGTCGGCATTCTTATCCACCAATACTTCAATTTCTTCTTCATAATCTTCGTGTGTAGCCTTGAGTTCTTCCTCAAGTTCCTTGATTCTAGTCTTAGCCTTCTTCAGATCTATCATATCGGCGCACATCTGATTCTCCTGTCGTCGAATGTGCTGGTTTAACTCCTGGATAAAAGCTGTGATTGATCTATCTTTCCTGGTGCTGATCATCTCCCAGTGTTCATCTCGGCGCCCACAAATCTGGTAGATAGTATCCTTGAGATCCTTGCGGTAGACTTCTCCAATGTGTCCCATGGCGATGTGAGCTGCCATACTCTTTCCTAGACTCCAAGTTGGTGCATCAAAAGAAAACTCTATGGGCTCAGTGACTGGCATGAACGTCCTTCCTGGAACTTGAACTTGTATCATCCAGCGCTCTTCTTCAGGTAAAGTGGCGTTGTAGGTTCCCGTGAAGCTTGGTACTCCTATGTTCAGGTATTTAGTGACTTCCTTCAAGTGGCGTCCAAAGGGTGTATCTTCATCTGGTTGTGTGAACTTGTTCCTTGCATCCGCCATCCTAAAGAGTAGAAAAGATGAGAGGTCATAAGAGAAGAGAGTGAGTAGTGATCTAGGTTTTTAGCTTAGTGGTCGTGTCCTACAGTCAACATGTGCTCTGATACCATCTCTGTAGCGACCAGACCTCAAACAGTCTGATCTCTGTGCTCCGGTGTCATCCCTGGATCAGTAATGCTGACACCACACAGTACTCGGAGGATTTATAGCAGAGTAGCAATCACACACTTATTACATCGAGTGTCTCAAAACAGAGCTTATTACAATAAATATGGCTTAAGGCCATCTAATAACGATAACAGCGGAAGGCTTGGAAGGTAAGTGAGTCCATCAACTCCAACGGCATCACTGAGTATAGAACCACGACCTAAAAACTCCTTAATCATCGTCTGAAAAGTCTGCAACATTAACGTTGCAGCCGGAAAACGGGTCAGCACATGGAATATGCTGGCAAGGTAACACATAGAGAGTAATGGAATGAAACAACTATACTATATGCATATTTGGCTGGTGGAAAGCTCTATGGTTACAGTTTTTGCGTAAAGCCAATTTTTCCCTACTTCAAAGGAATAAAATTAATTACTATCATGGTGGTTGTTAAACATTGAGAATGGTTGACAGCATTCTCAATCCCAATTAAGTAACATCATTGAAACCCAACAAAATTAACTTTAGAGTAACATGTTGAGATTCACATGATAATCCAGGTACTAGATACTCAAGATGTCCATAACCGGGGACACGGCTAATCATGATTAGTTTATACACTCTGCAGAGGTTTGCGCACTTTTCCCCACAAGACTCGATCGCCTCCGTTGGATTTCTCGCACTACATGGTGTTTGAGAAACGGATGACCGAGACACAGTCTTTCAGAAGCGCTAGCACCTTACGATGGATAGACCGGTACACCTACTTTCCCCTACATCTTCTAGTCTACCCTGTAAGAGTTCGCATGACTTACTCAACTATGCCAGAGCCCATAATGGCTTGTGGCTGCACACGGAAGTTTCTAGTATGAATAATCTCATGATCCCTTTGAGCCTGGGTGGCGGTCCAAAAGAAAAACAGGCAAGTCCTGGAATACCTAGGTGCCTCAATCCACCCAGATGTGTGTTAGGTTGCCACCTTAGATAAACCATTAATTATCAATCTCACATCTGTCATGGATATCACTCACCCAATCCACGTCTACTAGCATAGCATGGCATAATAAGCAAACGTAGAAGTAACTCCCAAAGGTTTGATAATAAACAGGTAATAGGTACTACCGCATCTACTTCCCATCCCACAATTTAATTAGATCCTAATCATGCAATGTGTGAGGATTGATCTAATGCAATAAAACTGGGTTGTAGAAAAAGGTATGATCAAAGTGTTACCTGCCTTGCTGATGATCCGCGAAACCTAGAGATTCAAAGTAACAGGCGGCGCACTCCGGGTATTCTATCGCAGACAAACAAACAAGCATACAATAAGTACTCATCTAATGCACAGGTAAAACTCAAATAGAAGATCTAACCAGAAAGTTCAACTTAAGAACCCTGGTTTGCAAAAAGAATCAAATCGAACGAAGCAAAAGTCAAACGGCGAAAGAAAACAACTTCGTTCTAGTAATCTGGATCTAAGTCAAATTTACAGTAGCAAAAACATGTTTAAGTTGATTATTCGGAAAGAGATTTTCGAGACGAAACTCCAGGCACTTGAATCGCCTGATTCCGATAAACGAGCGAAAAGTTATACTAAAACGAAAATCGGATCAGAAATCGCGATCAGAAAATAACCGCGGAAAATCCGACGAAAAAGAAAAACGACGAACAGATTAATCGATAATTAACCTAATCCAAAAAAAATATTAAAATAAAAAAATAAAAAAAAATTCGAAAATAAAACCGACGAGAATTTTTTTTTTAAAAAAAATCGGCACGGAAGTCGAGGCGGCGGCGAACCTCGGGCGGCGCGCTGCTCCGGCGGCGGCGGCGGCGGATCGGGCGCGGGGCTGGTGTGGGCTGGGGGCTCGGGTGCGGCGCTATATAAAGGTGCCCCCGGGCGGAGTCCCGCTCGGGTACGGCCCATAGTTGGTTTCGTTTTTTTAAAATAATTACGCTCGGAAGAAAAATAAAAAGAAATACTAAACGGACTCCAAAAATCACGAAATAAATTTTCCCGGTTTCCAAAATCAAGCCCGATAAAGTGAACATTTATCTGGGCCCAAACTACAACTTTGAAAAACGCGCATTTTTCCTAAATTCAATTAAAAATACCGAAAAACTCCGAAATAAATCTTATTTGATTTTTTTATTATATCCTCAATATTTCTATATTTTGGGAAAGTCATTTTATTCCCTCTCTCATATTTTTTAATTGAAATAATCGATGATAAAATAAATAAAATCAAATGATCCTGTTTACAAAATTTGAGGAAACTCAAATATGTAAATAACGAAATCCCCAACTCTCTCCGTGGGTCCTTGAGTTGCTTAGGATTTTCTAGGATCAAAACCAAATGCAAAATAAAATATGATATGCATGATGACCTAATGTATAACATTCGAAATTGAAAATTTGGGATGTTACAAAAGTACTACGCGCATGCTCCTAGGGGCATAGATTGGTAGGAAAAGACCATCGCTCGTCCCCGACCGCCACTCATAAGGAAGACAATCAATAAATAAATCATGCTCCGACTTCATCACATAACGGTTCACCATACGTGCATGCTACGGGAATCACAAACTTCAACACAAGTATTTCTACAATCCACAACTACCCACTATCATGACTCTAATATCACCATCTTTATATCGCAAAACTATTGCAAGGAATCAAACATATCATATTCAGTGATCTACAAGTTTTATGTAGGATTTATGACTAACCATGTGAATGACCAATTCCTGTCATCTCTCTAAATGGATATAAGTGAAGCAAGACAGTTTAATTCTTTCTACAAAAGATATGCCCGCGCTCTAACAAATATAAGTGAAGCAAAAGAGCATTCTACAAATGGTGGTTTTCTATGTGAAGAGAAACAAGCAATCCAAACTTCAAATGATATAAGCGAAGCACATGAAGCATTCTATAAGCCATACTCAAAAGATATAAGTGAAGTGCAATGAGCATTCTATAAATCAACCAAGGACTATCTCGTACTAGCATGGTGCATAAAAGAAAAGTGAAAACTAAATGCAAAAGACGCTCCAAGATTGCACATATCGCATGAACGAAAAGAATCTAAAAACATACAGATACTTGTTGAAGAAAGATGGGATGCCTTCCGGGGCATCCCCAAGCTTAGATGCTTGAGTCTCCTTGAATATTTACTTGGGGTGCCTTGGGCATCCCCAAGCTTGATCTCTTGCCTCTCTTCCTTCTTCTCACATTGAGACCTCCTCGATCTTCGAACACTTCATCCACACATAACTCAACAGAAAACTCGGTAAGATCCATTAGTATAATAAAGCAAATCACTACTCTAAGTACTGTTGCAAACCAATTAATATTTTTTTGCATTGTAGCTACTGTAATATAACTTTTCCATGGCTTAATCCACTGATATAAATCGATAGTTTCATCAAAACAAGCAAACTATGCATCAAAAACAGAATCTGTCTAAAACAGAACAGTCTGTAATAATATGAACATTCACCATACCTCTGGTACTCCAAAAATTCTACCAAAATTAGGAAAAAAATTGTATATAAAGATAGTGCAAAAAGTTTCAGAACCATTTGACATTCCAGTAAAAAATGTAAAATCGCGCACTACAGCCAAAGTTTTTGTCCTGCACCGTACAAACCAACAAGCATCTGAAACATCCTAAAGGCAAACGTTGGCACATTATTTTTATAATACAATGGAATTGTACAAGGGGATAATTATTTTTGTTGAAAATTTTCTGTAATCAAGATTCGCAAAGTTTCCGTGAGCACGAACAAAGTGCAAGGAGCTCCCCCACTTCAACCATGCTTGTCTCTCTCACTTTCACTTTCCTTTTTGAAAAGTTTTGGGTTCCCCTCTTTATTTTTTGTTTTTAAACAACATAAAAGCACTCAACAGAAATAAATGACTCTTTAAAACTTTCGGGTTGTCTCCCTGGCAGCGCTTTCTTTAAAGCCATTAAGCTAGGCATATAGTGCTCAAGCAATGAATCCACCCGGATCCCAAGGTATATCAAAGCCAATTTTAATTAACAATGATTTGCAATTTAGTAGTGAGCACAAAGTAACATATATCATGTAATGACGAAGTCTAACTCTCTTCCTATGCATCGGCATGTCATAAAAGAACAATTCATGCACACAAAGTAAAGGCCAATACATAGCATAAACAGTTTCTTGCAATTTTTTCGTGTTGGAAACATAAAGAGGCGGAGATGTAGTTCATATCTCATAATAATTTCAAGTAGGATCAGCAAGCACATGCATATTATATCTATCAAAATCATCATGTGTAGTAGTAAAACGCAACCCATCAATATAATCCTTATCAAGAGCAAACTTCTCCGATATAGTGTAGTCGGGAGAATTCAAAAAGATAATAGGACTATCATGCGTGTGTGCAATAGCAACAATTTCATGTTTAACATAAGGAACTATAGCGAGTTGATCTCCATAATCATAATTCATATTGGCATCTTGGCCACAAGCATAACAAGCATCATCAAAAAGAGATATTTCAAGAGAATCAACGGGATCATAACAATCATCATAGCAATCATCCTTCGGTAAGCACGAAGAGAAATTAAACAATGTATGAGTTGAAGAGTTACTCTCATTAGAAGGTGGGAACAGGTAGCTAATCCTCTCTTCCTCCTTTTGTTGTTCGCTCTCCTTATCATATTTTTCATCCAATGAGCTCACAGTTTCATCAATTTCTTCTTCCATAGACTCCTGCAAAATATTAGTCTCTTCTTGGACAGCGGAGACTTTCTCAATAAATGCATCAATATCGAAATTGAATTCATAATTGGCATAGCAATATTTAAGGATAGCTAAATTTTCAGGTCTATAAATAGCATCATAAATATTTTCAAGCTCTTTGAACATAGATTCAATTTCATAAGCACCCATAAAAGCAACGAATTCTTCTATTTGTTCCACACCATAGTAATCATATATACCATTAACATAAGAAGCTAAGGTTTTATTATCACAAAATTTGCATGAAAAGGGAAGGTGTGGAACCTTCATCCTAGACCAACAAGTATAATCATATCTCAAGCACACTTGCCGATCATACTATTTCAACATATAAATTTGATCCCATAATAGTTTCCCTTTTTGAGTCAAGCGATAATCCCTAAAGTATTCATGTTGGTCCAACGTGTCTCCCATTGTAATACCCCGGATGTAACTTGCCATAATTGTATTCCAACTCTTTCCATTTTCGGCACTAAGTTATGTTATTTCCTCGTTGTCGGGTTTTGTCTTCGTGTTGTTTTGTCTTTGTCTTGCATCTCATATCATGTCATCATGTGCATTGCATTTGCATACGTGTTCGTCTCATGCATCCGAGCATTTTCCCCGTTGTCCGTTTTGCATTCCGGCGCTCCTATGTCCTCCGGTGTCCCTTTCGACCTCTTTTCATGTGCGGGTGTTAAAAGTTTTAGGATTGTACCGAGACTTGCCAAGCGGCCTTGGTTTACTACCTGTAGACCGCCTATCAAGTTTCGTGCCATTTGGACTTCGTTTGATACTCCAACGATTAACCGAGGGACCGAAAAGGCCTCGTGTGTGTTGCAGCCCAACACCCCTCCAAAGTGGCCCAAAACCCACCTAAACCTCCTCCATCACCTCGGTCGTTCAATCACGATCGCGTGGCCGCAAACCGCATCTCATTTGAAGCTTCCTAGCTCCCTCTACCTCTATAAATAGGTCCCTCCCCGAAAATCCCGGGTCTCCTCCCTTGAAACCCTAACTAACTACCCTCGCAGCCGCCGGACATGTCCAGCACCGGCCGGACACATCGCCGCCGCCAATCCTGAGGCGCCACGTGGCCCGTGCCTCCTCCCACCGCCACCGGCCCGGGCAGCCCGCAACCGGCCCCCGAAGCCCATCTGCCTCATGCCGTCCGCGCCGCCCTCCTTCCCCGATGCCGTCGCCTGCTCCGCCCCGCCACCTCGCCGGTGCTTCGCCGGCCACCGCGCCCCTCCTCACCACCTCGCTGCACCTGCCTCGCCGGCGCCACCGCGGTGCCTCGCAGCGCCCAAGAGCTGCGCCGCCGTCCCGTCTCGCCGGATCCGGCTTCCCCCTCGCCGGATTGGCGCTTCTTCCTCGCCGGAGAAGAAGATCCTCGCCGGAGACCTCGGTTCGCGCGTCGCTGCTACAGTGCCCCGAACCCTAGATCTGGGTTGACTTCTCCCCCTCTCTCAGTATTTTTTGCTATCTTTGACATGTCATAACTCTGCATCCGTGGTTCCGATTCGTGCGTGTAGCATATCAAAATGTTCGTCTCGACGAGTACTCCATTTCATCTCATTGCATAATTTTCATTTGAGCTCATCTTGATGCCTGAAATGCTGTTGGAAGAGGGATATGTGATGTTAGTTTTAGATTATTATCAGCATTTTCTCATTTGTCATTTTTGCCATGATTAATGTGTGCATGCTATGATCCTGAGCTCTACATGTGTTTTGAAGTATGCCATGCCATCTTTATAGGGGTGTATGCCATGTATTTTCGTGATCTTTTTGGTTACTAGCACAAGCATGCAAAGTAGCTTACCTAATGTTGCTGATTTCAGGGACTCAGAAATATTCTAAGTCTCTGCCCTGTTGATATTTTTATGCCATATGTTCATGTTGTTTCCTAGTGATCCGTGCCTCTTTTGAGCACGATTAGTAAGGATGTTTTGTAGATATTGTGGTGCTCTATCCATCCATGTCTTTGTTTGCATTTATGGAGCAACCTAGCTTGAGTCAATCGAGCTCTACTTTTGCTATAAAATGTTCCTGGCAGATTGTTAACATGATTAGCAATTTTGCCGAGCTTGTTGTAGTTGATCCATGCATGCTATGTTGTTGTTCTTGCCATGTTTAGCTTCTATGCCATTTCTACTTGCTGGGTGTATGCTTAGTTTGTCATGCCATGCCTCGTAGTGAGTGCATCAAGCTCGTTAACATGCCTACTTGATATCTGTTTTGCCACGTTCCAGTTTTTCTCTAAGTCTGAATCTGTTAACTATAATTGCTATGTTCACGTGGTTGCAATTGTATTTTATGATCCCTTTTGGCTCATGGTCAGTAAGGGACTTTTGTTGTATGCTTTGAGTAGCTTCATGCCATGCCTTGCCTTGCCATGATATGTTCCTGTAGCATGTAGTTATCGTGCTCTAAACATTGCTTCCTGATGTTAAATTCCTGACATGCTGTTAATTTTACTAAGTCTGAAACCTGTTATCATTTGCACTTTTGCCATGCTTGTTTGAACCTGTTATTGAGTGAATTAGCCATAGCTCAGTGTTCATCTTTCGTCAAGCATCTTAAGTGGATCTCTGCCATGTATTTTGTTGTCATGTTGGAGTGCTGTAGCATGTTGTGCTTGATGCATTTAGATGGTCTCGTGTTGTTAATCCCAGACCGGTGCCATATTTGTTTTGCTTGTCATTTCCAAACCGTGCATCTGATTCCGGTGATCTTTATATCGATTTCGACTGAAATCAACCCATCTTTCCAGTGGCACTCTTGGACTTCCAAGTTGAGGCCAGGTTCAATCATTCCTTTCCAAATCATGCATATGCATCACATATCACATCCCGCATATCATACCATGTTTGCATCATGCAGTCTGTGCATTGCACGTGGTTGATTGTGTTCCTTTTGCTTGTTGCTCTTGCTTTGGGTAGAGCCGGGAGACGAGTACGTGATCGAGGAGCCCGTTGAGTATGCTTACGTGGATCAAGTCAACTCAGAGAACTTTGCAGGCAAGATGACCATACCCTCGAAATCACTTCTATCTTTGCTTGCTAGATGCTCACTCTTTTGCTATGCCTATGCTACGATACCCACCACTTGCTTATCATGCATCCCATATTGCCATGTCAAGCCTCTAACCCACCTTGTCCTAGCAAACCGTTGTTTGGCTATGTTACCGCTTTGCTCAGCCCCTCTTATAGCGTTGCTAGTTGCAGGTGAAGATTGGATTTGTTCCTTGTTGGGACATGTTTATTATTGGGATATCATTATTATGTCTTGTCTATTTTAATGCATCTATATACTTGGTAAAGGGTGTAAGGCTCAGCCTTATGCCTGGTGTTTTGTTCCACTCTTGCCGCCCTAGTTTCCGTCATATCGGTGTTATGTTCTCGGATTTTGCGTTCCTCACATGGTTGGGTTATAATGGGAACCCCTTGACAGTTCGCCTTGAATAAAACTCCTCCAGCAATGCCCAACTTTGGTTTTACCATTTGCCACCTAGCCTCTTTTTCCCTTGGGTTTCCGGAGGCCGAGGGTCATCTTTATTTTAACCCCCTCGGGCCAGTGCTTCTCTAAGTGTTGGTCCAACTGAGCGATGTCCGGGGCTACCAGGGGCAACTCTGGGCTGGCCTACCCGATGTCTGGCTCATCCGGTGTGCCATGAGAACAAGATATGTGCAGCTCCTATCGGGATTTGTCGGAACATTTGGGTGGCTTTGCTGGTTTAGTTTTACCATTGTCAAGATGTCTTGTAACTGGGATTCCGAGTCTGATCGGGTTGTTTTGGGAGAAGGAATATCCTTCGTTGACCGTGAGAGCTTGTGATGGGCTAAGTTGGGACACCCCTGTAGGGTTTTGAACTTTCGAAAGCCGTGCTCGCGGTTATGGGCAGATGGGAATTTGTTAATGTCCGGTTGTAGAAGACTTGAACTTAACTTAATTAAAATGAATCAATTGAGTGTGTGGCCGTGATGGTCTCTTTTCGGCGGAGTCCGGGAAGAGAACACGGTCTCGTTTTATGCTTGTACGTAGGTCGTTCTAGGATCACTTCTTGATCATAGTTGTTCGACCGTGCCTTTGCCTTCTCTTCTCGCTCTCATTTGCATATGTTAGCCACCAAATATGCTAGTCGCTTGCTGCAGCTCCACCTCATACTTTTACCCTTCATATAAGCTTAAATAGTCTTGATCGTGAGGGTGTGAGATTGCTGAGTCCCCGTGACTCACAGATTACTTCCAAAACCAGATGCAGAGACCGATGATTTCGCTCCAGGTGATTCAACTAAGCTCAAGTGGGAGCTCGATGAGGACTCAGGATGTTACTACGTGTCTTTCCCAGATGATCAGTAGTGGTGCCCAGTTGGGGCGATCGGGGACTATGTTGCATTTGGGGTTTATCTTTATTTTGGTTCTGTAGTCGGACCTTGAGTGTAACTGGATGATTGTAATGTTATTTATGCTATTTGTGTGACGTGGCGAGTGTAAGCCAACTATGTATCCTTTTCCCTTAATGTATTACATGGGTTGTTGTGAAGATTACCTCACTTGCGACATTGCTTTCAATGCGGTTATGCCTCTAAGTCATGCTTCGACATGTGGGAGATATAGCCGCATCGAGGGCGTTACACCCATTACATAATTGAATGAGGTTTTCTCAGGATTATCAAAGTGGTACAAAATATTTTTCACATAATGATCATCGAGGGTTTTAGGAGGTTCCCCATCTCCATGAGTAGCAAGTACACCTATTTTTTTGGTATTTCGTGTTCCATATCCATAACTAAAGATAGAGAACAACTTAGAACAACAAAAAAAATTACTTAGTGATAAAGCAAACAAGCACACACAAGAATATTCACCCCACACTATTGCTCCCCAGCAACAGCGCCAGAAAAAGGTCTTGATAACCCACAAGTATAGGGGATCAATTGTAGCCTCTTTCGATAAGTAAGAGTGTCGAACCCAACGAGGAGCTAAAGGTAGAACAAATATTCCCTCAAGTTCTATCGACCACCGATACAACTCTACGCACGCTTAACGTTCGCTTTACCTAGAACAAGTATGAAACTAGAAGTACTTTGTAGGAGTTGTTGGATAGGTTTGCAATATAATAAAGAGCGCGTAAATGAAAAGTAGGGGCTGTTTAGATAAAGACACAACTAAATTAGTTTTAGTAAATAGCTTTTTGTCATGAGAAAGTTATTTGTCCCTAGGAAATCGATAACTAGACCGGTAATCATTATTGCAAATTTTTTGAGGGAGAGGCATAAGATAACATAATTTCTCTACTTGGATCATATGCACTTATGATTGGAACTCTAGCAAGCATGCACAACTACTAAAGATCATTAAGGTAAAACCCAACCATAACATTAAAGCATCAAGTCCTCTTTATCCCATAAGCAAACAACCTACTTACTCGGGTATATGCTCCTGTCACTCACGCCACCCACCATAAGCAAATCATTAACATATTGCAAACCCTACAACGGGGATCCCTCACGCTTGCTTGGCACGGAGAGCACCATAGGACAACACCAATAATAAAACATGCAACTCAAACCAATCACGATCATCAATTAACCTATAGGACAAAACAGATCTACTCAAACATCATAGGATAGCCATACATCATTGGGAAATAATATATAGCGTTGAGCACCATGTTTAAGTAGAGAGTACAGCGGGTAAAAGAGGGTTTACACCGCTGCATAGTGGGGGAAGAGTTGGTGATGATGGCGGTGAAGTTGTTGGTGAAGATTGTGGTGATAATGATGGCCCCCGATGGCACTCTGGCGCCACTGGAAGAGAGGGGGAGAGAGCCCCCTCCTCCTTCTTCTTCCTTGACCTCCTCCCTAGATGGTAGAAGGGTTTCTCCGAGATTGGATTTGTCTCTCTGTCTCTCTCTGTTTCTGCGTTCTCAGGTTCTTCCCTTTCACCGTTTCTTATATTCCCAGAGATCCGTAACTCTGATTGGGCTGAAATTTTAACACGATCTCTATCCGGATATTAGCTTTCTTGTGGCGATAGAAGGGCACCAACCACCTTACGGGGTGGCCACGAGGGTCAGGGGCGCACCTGCCCCCTGGTGCGCGCTCCCTGCCTCATGGCCCCCTCGGGCATCGTCTCGTGTGGATTTTCTTCCAAAAAATCACATATATTCCAAAAAAATCTCTGTCAGTTTTTATCCCGTTTGGACTCCGTTTGAAATGGATTTACTGCAAAAAAAAACATGCAACAAACAGGAACTGGCACTGGGCACTGGATCAATATGTTAGTCCCAAAAATAGAATAAAAAGTTGCCAAAAGTATATGAAAGTTGTAGAATATTGGCATGGAACAATCAAAAATTATAGATACGACGGAGACGTATCATACGCACACAACCAGGATCAAGAGAATTAAACCATGTTTTAGCATCACCCTTTAATGAGAATGAAAACAACTTAAGGATAACGTAATAGCGAGTTTTCTCATCATGAGTAAACAGGGCGGCTATATCATTTAATTTAATAAGATGTGCCACAACAGTTTCATATTCATAGCCATAAAAAGGATCAGATTGAACCAAGGTAATTAACTCAGGATCGATAGAGAAATCATAATCCTTATCAGTAATAAAGATATGTGAAGTAGCAAAAGCAGGGTCATATTTCATTCTAGCATTCAAAGACTTTTCTTTAAGCTTAGCTAATAATTTCTTAATCCATTGCAAGCTAAGAAATATCTAGCAGTTTCTTCATCCATAACATAACCCTCAGGCACAATAGGCAATTCATATCTAGGCGGAGAATCTTCATCACCACTTTCATCAATATTATCAGTTTCAATAATTTCATTCTCTCTAGCCCTAGCAAGTTGTTCAACAAGAAATTCACCTAGTGGCATAGTATTATCAAGCATAGAAGTAGTTTCATCATAAAGATCATGCAAAGCAGAAGTAGCATCATCAATAACATGCGACCTATCAGAATTAACAACATGTGTAGGTGTCGCAAGTTTACTCAAAACAGAAGGTGAATCAAGTGCAGAGCTAGATGGCAGTTCCTTACCTCCCCTCGTAGTTGAGGGAAAAATCTTGGTTCTTTGATCTTTCAAGTTCTTCATAGTGACCAGCAGATATAAATCCCAAGTGACTCAAAGAATAGAGCTATGCTCCCTGGCAACGGCGCCAGAAAATAGTCTTGATAACCCGCAAGTATAGGGGATCGCAACAGTTTCGAGGGTAGAGTATTCAACCCAAATTTATTGATTCGACACAAGGGGAGGAAAAGAATATTCTCAAGTATTAGTAGCTGAGTTGTCAATTCAACCACACCTGGAAACTTAATATCTGCAGCAAAGTATTTAGTAGCAAAGTAATATGATAGTAGTGGTAACAGTAGCAAAAGTAATATTTTTGGTTTTATAGTGATTGTAACAGTACCAACGGAAAAGTAAATAAGCGAAGAACAATATATAAAAAGCTCGTAGGCAATGGATCAGTGATGGATAATTATGTCGAATGTGATACCTCATGCAATAGTTATAACCTAGGGTGACACCGAACTAGCTCCAGTTCATCAATGTAATGTAGGCATGTATTCCGAATATAGTCATACATGCTTATGGAAAAGAACTTGCAGGACATCTTTTGTCCTACCCTCCCGTGGCAGCGGGATCCTATCGAAAACTAAGGGATATTAATGCCTCCTTTTAATAGAGTACCAGACCAAAGCATTAACACATAGTGAATACATCACTCCTCAAACTACGGTCATCACCGGTAAGTATCCCGATTATTGTCACTTCGGGGTTAATGGATCATAACACATAATAGGTGACTATAGACTTGCAATATAGGATCAAGAACTTACATATATTCATGAAAACATAATAGGTTCAGATCTGAAATCATGGCACTCGGGCCCTAGTGACAAGCATTAAGCATAGCAAAGTCATAGCAACATCAATCTCAGAACATAATGGATACTAGGGATCAAAACCTAACAAAACTAACTCGATTACATGATAAATCTCATCCAACCCATCACCGTCCAACAAGCCTACGATGGAATTACTCATGCACGGCAGTGAGCATCATGAAATTGGTGATGGAGGAAGGTTGATGATGACGATGGCGACGGATTCCCCTCTCCGAAGCCCCGAACGGACTCTAAATCAGCCCTCCCGAGAGAGTTTAGGGCTTGGCTACGGCTCTGTATCGTAAAACGCGATGAATCATTCTCTCTGATTTTTTTCTCCCCGAACACGAATATATGGAGTTGGAGTTGAGGTCGGTGGAGCACCAGGGGGCCCACGAGGCAGGTGGCGCGCCCAGGGGGGTCTCTGATTCTTTCGCTAGTATTTTTTATATATTCCAAAAATAATCTCCGTTAATTTTCAGGTCATTCCAAGAACTTTTATTTTTGAACAAAAATAACACCATGGCAATTCTGCTGAAAACAACGTCAGTCCGGGTTAGTTCCATTCAAATCATGCAAGTTAGAGTCCAAAACAAGGGCAAAAGTGTTTGGAAAAGTAGATACGACGGAGACGTATCAACTCCCCCAAGTTTAAACCTTTGCTTGTCCTCAAGCAATTTTGTTGATAAACTGAAAGTGATAAAGAAAAACTTTTACAAACTCTGTTTGCTCTTGTTGTTGTAAATATGTAAAGCCAGGATTCAAGTTTTCAGCAAAGATTATGAACTAACCATATTCACAATAACATTTAGGTCTCAAGTTTACTCATATCAATGACATAGTCAACTGGCGAGCAATAATAATAAATCTTGGATGACAACACTGTCGGTGTACTAGAGTAGGGGTACCCTAGTATCCCGAACTTGTGCACGGGCAGTCGCAGCGTCCCGCGGCAAGGCTTGCCGGGTGACCGCCAAGGTCCTCCGTGGTTCCTTTGGAGCCATTCAAGAACAAAGTATCCAACCCAAGGAGACAAGACCCCGGCAAGAGGAGCTTGCCGGGAGGGCCAACCAAGGCAAGGCGCTTAAGGAGACAAGACCCCGGCAAGAGGAGCTTGCCGGGAAGGCCACCCAAGGCATCTCAAGGAACTTGCCGCGGCGCACCTCGCGCCCCGGCAAGGCCCGGTGAGCGACAAGCTCCCGGACGCGACAAGACAACGACCGCGGCAAGGCACTTGCCGCAGCAAGCCACCACTCCACGCTCGCGCTCCAGCACATCCACCAACGTGTCACTCTGGGACCCTTCCAGGCGTACGTGGCGGGAGGCTATGCAGCCAGGGGTGCGCAGTGGCAAGCGGCGCTGACAAGATTGCCATCGTGGCAAGCGGTGGCGTCCCTAGCGGCCCCTTTTGCACTGTTTAGGCGACACAGACGGGCATTTAATGCCCTTGTCCCCTGCCGTCAGGGTTAGGTATGATACACTGTAGCAGGTAGCTGTACCTACCGCAGCACCTTTACATTTTTACCCTTGTCTACGTTGCCACCTGTCGGTGACCCCTTGAGCATATAAAAGGAGGTCCATGCGCAACGTAGAGGAGGTTTGCTGGTTAGCGGGTGAGCTAGTTAGCTAGTTCAGAAGACACTCACGCTCGGTCTGGCTAGCCGCTGGTGTGTACTGTAGCACTTCGCGCTCCCGAGCAAGAACTCAATACAAACCACAAAGCAGGAGTACGGTTTGACGCATCCGTGCGGCCCAAACCTGGGTAAACTGCTCGCGTGCTTCGCCTCGATCCGCTCTTTGCGCAACCTCCGCCCTCACCGAATCGAAAGGGACTCGGCCCGCCGGTCCCATAGGTGTTCGTGGATCAGTCCCCCGACATCTTTGGCGCACCAGGTAGGGGGATCGAGGTTGTGTGAACCAGATCCGGCGTTCACGCGAGCTAGATCTTCATCATCTCCATCAACATGCCGCCAAAGAAGAAGGTTTCGGAGGCAGCTGCTCTGTCTGCGCCGAACCCACCACCGCCGGAGCAAACGGCTGGTGGGGCGGACGCCGGCGGAAGAACGGGAGTTGACGAGGGAGCTTGCGGTGCTGCCAGGTCCAAGGACAAGGCTGCGCTGCCCATCGGCGGCGTGGCCGGCTCCCACAATGACCGGGTGCACTCCAAGACCTCGGCGTCCGTGCATGCACCGCGCCCAACTCAGGAGGCGCGGGACCGGCAGCGTCATGGTACTCATGGTACCGTGCGTTTGCTGGACCAAGATCGAGCTGGCAGATCTTGGAGTGCTCAAGACCAGCTTGCACGCCAGCATGCTGGCACGAGCGAGGCACGGTCGCCTGGACGAGATACTGCTCCTTCTAACATAGTTAGAAGTCCGAGCATATCTCGCTCCTCGCACCGTTCGCCACCGCCACCCGCCACTGCCGCAGAAGCTTTGGCGCGAGCTCAACTGCTCCTGGACTACCCTCCAGCGCCGGACAAGATCGACGACTGGAGGGCCACCATTCGGAGTCTCATCGGCTTCGCCAACGGCGACGCCCAACGGCAGCCAAGCATGTCGCAGCCGCGGCAAGTCAGCCAGGCATAAGCCGGTGGCGACAAGACTAGTGGGGGTGCAACCACTGTGCACTCTCCGCCCCGAAGGCCAAGATCACCGACTCGTGGGATCTACCTCGACAGCGACTCCACCACGTCATCAGATCCACGAGCTCGTCGCGATCAGCGCCAAGTTCTTCATGAACGACAGCAAGAAGACGCTCGTACTGCATCGAGCGCCGAAGAGAAGCGCGACGTCAATTAGACCAGCGCGCTGGGCCCTCTGTCGACATGCATGCGCCAGGGGAACCAGGCGACTTGCCGTACACGGTAGGTTGCCCTGTGTTTACTCGTGAGCTGCGGCAAGTCCAGTGGCCCAGCATGAAGAACTTCAAAACAGACGTACCAGAGAAGTACAACGGCAAGTCACATCCGTCGGAGTTCCTCAGCATCTACACCATCGCGGTGCAGGCTGCCGGGGGACGGGACGACAAGATCCTTGCCAACTACTTCCCGCTGGTGCTCAAGCCCAACGTCAGATCCTGGCTCATGCATTTGCCGAACAACTCCATATCCTCCTGGGCAGACCTTTGCCATCAGTTTATCGGCGCCTTTACAGGCGGCCACAAACCTCATGGCCAAGAAAGCGACCTTCATCTGCTCGCCCAGAAGGAAGGAGATCCTCTGCGCAAATACATTCAGAGATTCATCCGTGTACAGCACAACATCCTAGATGTCCACCCTGCCGCGGTCATCAGCGCATTCCATCAGAATGTGCGTAACCGCAGGATGCGGGAGGAGATGGCGATGTGCAAGATCAGAGACGTCATTGAGCTATATGCCCTGGCCGACAAGTGTGCACGTGCTGAGGAAGGGAGGAGACTCCCCGGAGAGAATATAGGAGCAGGAGGATCTGACAGTGAGGATGCTGCCCCGGCAAAGAAAAACCGGCGGCGGAATAGGAAGAAGAAAGGCAAAGATGTGCTAGTTGTTGAGCAGTCCGGCGACGAAGGTGGCGCCAATAAAGCCAAAGTTGGTAGCTCCGGCAAGGAGATTGCCGCATGCACCAACTGCCAGGCTGTGGCGGTCGCCGACAAGCAGGACGGCTCCGACAAGCAGTACTGCAAGATCCACCGCACCAAGGGCCATGACCTCCAGAGCTACAAGAAGGTCGAGCAGCTTGTCCAGCAACAAAAGGCTGAGTACGAGCGACGCGACAAAGAGAGGGCCCAAGGTGGCGATGGAGAATCCGGCAAGAAACGCGCCGGCCGGGGAGGACGCCGCGGCAAGGCCAAGCAGCGGCAAGGAGACAGACCTCCCCGCGGCCGCGACAAGGATGAAGATGACGACGACGACGAAGACATGAAGGATGTCGAGACCAGTGAGTAGGAGTTGCAGAAAGCCACAGAGGTCTTGTGCATTGATGGCGGTGCATCTCTGCATACTTCACACCGTCAACTCAAGTAGTGGGTGCGGGAAGTCAATGCGGCGGAACCACCTGTCGAGTCACGCAAGCTTCTGAAATGGTCCAGCACGCCTATCATCTTTGATATTGAGGACCACCCTGATCGCACAACCGCGGTCGGGTGCTTGCCGATGTTGGTTTCACCAACTATCCGCAACCTCAAGGTCACTAAGATGTTAGTTGACGGAGGGGCCGGCTTGAACCTGATCTCCTCCGCTGTACTCTAGAAACTCCAAATCCCTGACAGCGAGCTCGAAGAGACCGGCACATTCCAAGGAATCAACCCGGGAAGGAGCAAGCCGAAGGGGAAGGTCACGTTGCCAGTAACATTTGGCAGCGAGCTGAACTTCGGGACTGAGAGAGTCACTTTTGACGTTGCCGGTATTCCATTACCTTACAATGGGATACTTGGCCATCCAGCACTCGCCAAATTCATGGTAGCCTCTCACTACGCATACAACATGCTGAAGATGCCAGGCCCGATAAGCGTCATCTCTGTCCCCGGCGACAAGAAGGATGCCCTTATCTGCGCCGACAAGATCTACCAGGAAGCGGCAGCCGCAACAGACCGCAAGTCACTTGCCGCTGAAGCTCCCGGGGGGAAGAAGACCAAGTCCGGCAAGAGTTCTGATGCCCACTCCGGCAAGCGCACCTCTTCGGAGTGTTGTGCTGCCGTCGAGGAGGCACCATCGAGCTCCACCGGCAATTATAAGAAGACGATGGCAGCTCCGCCAGAGACGAAAAAGGTGTCCGCAAAGGAGGACGGCACTGGTGGTACCTTCACCATCAGTGCCACTCTCGACCCTAAATAGGAAAGCGCGCTCATTGCTTTCCTGCGGGCGAATGTCGACGTGTTTACGTGGCAACCGTCTGACATCCCCGGTGTTCCCAGGAAAGTAATTGAGCACCACCTCGCCGTTTGTCCTCATGCGCGGCCCGTCAAGCAGAAGGTCAGGAAGCAAGCAGTGGAGCGCCAAGAATTCATCGCAGAAGAGATCAAGAAATTGGAAGCAGCAGGCCTTGTCAGAGGAGTGCTCCATCCTACGTGGTTGGCCAATCCTGTAGTCGTGCGCAAGGCAAACGGGAAATGGAGACTTTGTATCGACTTTACCGATGTTAACAAAGCTTGTCCCAAAGACCCATTTCCTTTGCCACGCATTGACCAGATTGTTGACTCCACAGCCGGATGTGATTTGCTTTCATTTCATGACGCATACTCAGGATATCATCAGATCTTCATGGCAGAAGAGGATGAGGAGAAGACCGCATTTATTACTCCATGTGGCACATACTGTTTCGTACGCATGCCTTTCGGATTAAAAAATGCTGGTTCAACATTTGCAAGAGTAGTCCATGTTGCTCTTGAGCCACAAATACACATAAATGTGGAAGCCTACATGGATGATATAGTGGTCAAGAGCAAGGACAGAGCAACCCTGATTCAAGATTTAGACGAGACCTTTGCAAATCTGCGCAAGATCAGCCTCAAGCTCAACCCAGAGAAGTGTGTGTTTGGAGTCCCCTCCAGCAAGCTTCTCGGGTTCTTCGTGTCTCAGCGGGGAATTGAAGCCAATCCCGACAAGATCAAGGCCATTGAGCAGATTGAAGCACCAAAGCGCGTCAAGGATGTACAAAGACTTGCCGGTTGCGTGGCTGCTCTCAGCAGGTTTATCTCTAGGTCTGCTGAGCGCGCCCTGCCATTTTTCAAATTATTGAAAAAGGCAGGTCCAATGAAATGGACTCCGGAAGCGGAGGCTGCGCTGCAAGACTTGAAGAGATACATGTCCTCCCCTCCAATACTTGTCGCACCTAAGCCAGAAGAGAAGTTGCTGCTGTACATAGCGGCAACCAATCAAGTGGTTAGTGCTGCGTTAGTAGCGGAGAGGGAGGCAGATGATGGCCAGCAACCACGGCAGGCGCATCCAGCGACAAGCAGGGGGCTTCCCAGACAAGTTCTGGTCCCGACAAGGATGGATCTGCGCAGATGCACGAGGAAATACAAAAGAAAATGGTGCAGCGCCCAGTTTACTTTGTCAGCTCCCTTCTGCAGGGGGCTAGGTCAAGGTACTCTGGCGTGCAGAAATTGCTTTTCGGTCTTCTCATGGCCTCGAGAAAGCTGCGTCATTACTTCCAAGCACATGAGATCACAGTTGTCACTCGCTTTCCGCTGAAGAGGATACTACAGAATCCAAAAGCGACAGGCAGGATTGTTGAGTGGGCACTGGAACTGTCATGCTTTGGCCTGAAGTTTGAAAGTACTTCAACTATCCAAAGCAGAGCATTGGCAGAATTCATAGCAGAATAGACGCCAACACCAGATGAAGAAATTCCAGAAACGAGCATCCCCGTCAAGGAAGCAAGCAAAGAGTGGCTAATGTACTTTGATGGTGCCTTTTCGCTGCAAGGCGCCGGCGCTGGCGTGCTGCTTGTCACACCCACCGGAGAGCACCTCAAGTACGTAGTCCAGATGCATTTTCCCAAGGAGCAAGCAACAAACAATACTGCAGAGTATGAAGGCTTGCTTGCCGGTCTCAGGATCGCGGCAGACCTTGGGATCAAGAAGCTCATTGTCAGGGGTGACTCACAGCTTGTCGTCCGTCAAGTAAACAAGAATTATCAGAGTCCGTTGATGGAAGCCTACGTCGACGAAGTGAGAAAGCTAGAAGAGCACTTTGACGGCCTACAGATGGAGCATGTTCCAAGAGCTCAGAACGCCATTGCTGATGGCCTGTCAAAGTGCGCCGCACTTAAGTTACCTGTGGAACCAGGGATTTTTGTGCTCAAGTTGACACAACCGTCTGTAACGCCATCAACTGGACAGAGCAAGAAGAGGAAGTTGATTTCTGGTGACTATTTGCCGGCAGAGCTCCCCGAAGCCGCCGCCAAGAAGGTCCCCAAGATCAACGCCAAGAGCGCTGAGGAGCAGTCTGCTCCGGCAAGCCCTACGGTTTGTTCCATTGAAGCAGAAGCTCCCGACAAGTTTTGCTCCGGCAAACTTGCCGGGGAACGTCAAGCTCCGGCAGAACCGCAGATTCTTGCCGCAGAAGCGGACTTTCCCGCAGCAACAGATTTGCCTTGCGCTAAGGAGCAATCTGCTCCGGCAAGCCCTAGGGTTTGTTCCGTTGAAGAAGAAGCTCCCGACAAGTTTTGCTCCAGCAAGCTTGCCGGGGAACGTCAAGCTCCGGCAGAGCCGCAGATTCTCGCCGTAGAAGCGGATGTTCCCGCAGCAGCAGATTTGCCTTTAGTCCTTGTTGTCGAGCCACAAGCTCCAGCATGGGCACAGCAAATTGTCTGTTTCCTTCAGACAGGAGAACTTCCCAAAGAGCAAGAAGAAGCGGAAAGAGTAGCCCGACAGTCAAGTATGTACCAGTTTGTCGACAAGGCACTGTACAGAAGAAGACTCAAGGGTGTGAAATTGAAGTGTATTCACCGGGAAGACGGACAAAAGCTGTTGGTAGAGATACATGGAGGCATATGTGGACACCACATTGGCGCAAGAGCACTTGTCGGCAAAGCATTCTGGCAAGGTTTCTTTTGGCCGACAGCCCTCCAGGATGCAACTGCACAAGTAACCAAATGTGAAGCGTGCCAGTTCCATTCCAAGCAGATACACCAACCAGCTCAAGCTCTCCAGACGATCCCTTTATCCTGGCCATTTTTGGTCTGGGGGCTCGACATCCTCGGCCCCTTTCCCCGAGCAGTCGGGGGCTTTGAGTACTTGTACATTGCAATCGACAAGTTCACAAAGTGGCCGGAAGTGGAACCAGTGAGGAAGGTGACAGCACAGTCAGCAGTCAAGTTCTTCAGGTCAATTGTTTGCCGCTTCGGGATCCCTAATAGGATAATCACCGACAAGGTACACAATTCACGAGCCGCACCTTCATGCAGTACGTCCAAGATCTTGGCGCCAAGGTCTGCTTCGCTTCGGTTGCTCACCTGAGAGGCAACGGTCAAGCGGAGAGGGCAAATGCTGAAGTGCTGCGCGGGCTCAAGACCAGAACTTTCGACAGGCTGCACAACTGCGGAAGAAACTCGATCGAGGAGCTGCCGGTGGTTCTTTGGTCGATCAGGACGACGCCAAATCGAGCCACTGGCCAGACACCTTTCTCTCTAGTCTATGGAGCAGAGGCAGTTATCCCCACGGAACTCGTATACGGGTCACCTCGAGTGCTCGCTTATGATGAGCTTGAGCAAGAGCAGCTGCGACAAGATGACGCGCTGCTCCTTGAGGAAGACCGTCTTCAGGCTGCTGGGCGAGCTGCTCGCTACCAGCAAGCTTTGCGCCACTACCATAGCCGCAAAGTTAATGCCAGAAGTCTCGAGGAAGGCGACCTTGTTCTTCGGCGCGTTCAGTCCGCCAAGAATTCCAACAAGTTGACGCCGAAGTGGGAAGGCCCTTACCGGGTGAAACGAGTCACTAGGCCTGGCGCTGTCCGCCTTGAGACCGAAGATGGCATTCCGGTGAGCAACTCCTGGAACATTGAGCATCTTCGTAAGTTTTACCCGTAAGGCGCGGTTGCCGGAACCTGTCCCGGCAACCACCTTTTGTACAAGTCTTGCCGCTGTTGCATGTAATCCTTTGTACAAAGCCGGGCGCAGACCCCGTGCATGAGTAAAGATCATGTGCTCCGCACATTTTGTCAATTCCATGCTTTCTATTTTTTGCATGTGTTATTTGACACTTTGTGCAGCACTTACTCCACGGTAAGCAATAACGAGCCGTAAGGCTCCGTATCTTTATTTTCTCTTCTTTCTTTTTTCTCAAGGAAAGGAAGGTTCCCCCGCCCACAAGTTTGTCGGGGGGAAAGGAGAAGATAATGGTATGGACCAGGCGTCGCCCAAGAAAGTCTTGCCTTGCCGGGAAGCAAACAACAGAAAAGATAAGTTTCCAAAGTTTGAGCAGTCAGATTTTTTAAATTTTTAAGTTATCTTCCTTGAATGACCGTGCTTTGTATGGAAAACCTGTGCCCGGAGGAACTAGCTCGTAGCTAGTGGCGCCCTTACTTTGTTTCGAGTCCGCTCAACAACTTAAGTGAGCTGCGACTAGTTGTCGCGCCCTTACTTTGTTTCGAGTGCGCTCAACAACTTAAGTGAGCTGCGACTAGTTGCGACAAGGTTTCTTGTCAGCAGCGGCACCGCCAGCAGGCTGCTGACGTCCCGCACTCAGCGCTCACGGCTAAGGTGCCCGCGCCGGCAAGTTCCCTAAAAGCGTAGGGTAAAAGCATACAAAGCAAGGAGTCAAGTAAAGGGAATAACATTGCAATGGCTACCCAAAATAAAGTTATATTACAAAATAGCTTGTCGCAGCTCTAACAGATCGTTTTCATAACTTGATCAACAGCGACAAGAAAAAGGAGGAAACGGGCGGCCTAGTCTGCGCGATCGCCCTCAATCCTCTTGATCTCGCTCACCTTGTCCACAATGGGTGCGACAAGGGCCTTGAGCTCCTCTAGATCGGCATCCGGCGGCAAGGTCCTGAGGACATTGGTGAGGCGGAGGCCCGGGTTGCGGAAGGCCACCTTCATCAACACCTTCTGAAGGGCTCCCGCGCAGATCTTGCGCGACTCATCGGCCAGCTGCTTTGGGATCCTCTCCCGGAGTCGTTGGAGGGCCTTCGCCATGCCTTTGAAGAACAGGGTGATCTTGGTGCTGGTCTGGAGGCTCTCGTCGGAGGGATACCCGAGATCCACCATCCCCAGCTGCGCCAGCTCCCTGTCGATATCCGCGGCAACATTCACCAGACTCTCCGTCCAGTGCTCCACAGTTTCCCTGAAGGCGTTTTGGGTGGCGGCAACACTCTCTAGCAGCGCCTTGTCGGCCTTGATCTCCTCCCTCAAGGCCGCCTCCTGCTTCTTTGCGCTGTCCAACGTCTTGGTCAAAGCGGTCAGCTTCAACTCAAGACCCGTGTTGGAGTCCTTGGCGGTGCTGAGCTCTTTGCTCTTCTCGGCGAGAGCGGCCTCCAGCTGCGCCACCCTCGTCTCCAACTCCTTCTTGGCGGCCTCGGCGGCGGCAACATCCTCCGCTTGCTTGAGGGCTCCGCCAAGTCTTTCCCCGCGCGCGGCAAGCTCCTCCTCGTGGGCGTCAAGATTAACCTTCCGCTGCGCCAGCTCGCCCTCCTCCGCGGATAGCTTCACAGCGGCAAGCCGCTATTGCTCTTCGACTTCAGCCTTCTCGAGGAGGAAGGCCTTCTGCGCCTCGTCGAGTTGCTCCCGCTCCTCTGCCAAGGACCGACGAGCTTGCTGATGGAAGCCCCGGAGCTCCTCCGCGCGCTTCTCAATGTCTGCTCCCGCCTTCGCGACAAGCGCCTCGCAGGACTCCAGCTTGGCTTGCCGCGCGCGGTAGAGCGACACCAGCTTCCGCAGCAGCCGCTCCTCCTCAGGCTCATTGCTTCTGCTGCTTGGCGCGTCAACCACCATCAACCCAGCGGAGGCGAGCACTTCCCCGTCGAAGATCTCTCCCTCAACCGGCGCCCTGGAGCTTGACGCCCAGGGGAGGTTGATGAAGACGTCGTCGCCGGCCTTCAAGTAGACGCCAGGCTGGGGCTCTTCGGAGCCGGGCGCTGCGGCAGCGGCGGACGGGTCGGCGGTCGTTGTAGCGCCTGGCGCTCCTGCGGCCTCAGGGCCGTCAGTGCGATCGCCAGACCCCTCGCCAGCTGCTGCGGCGGCAGCCTTGGCGGCCTCTGCGCCGGCGGGATCGCCAGCGCCGGCTGCTTCTTCGGCGGCAACCTCGGTCTCCATCGGCTCCGTAGCAGATGGATCTGACAGCCGGAAAGGGGAGAAGAATCAAGCAAAAATCCAATAAAAAGAAGATCAAGAGAAGAAGAACCCAAGGGAAGTTTTGAAGCAAGAGGAGTAGCTGCACCAGTTTCTGCAGTCGTGGTCTCCGCCGTCGGGGGGCCGCTGGTGCTGTCCCTTGCCGGAGAACCCTCCCTTGCCGGAGACTTCTCCCTTACCGGGAAGCCCTCCCCTGCCGGAGAGTTCTCCCTTGTCGGGGGATCCTCCCTTGGCTCCTGGTGAGGCTGCTCTGCTCCTACACAAATCAACAAGCAGATATCAGCAAAGACAAGTACCCATGCGCGCCTCGCAGCGGAAAGTAAACCATATACTTACGCTGGGGGCTGCACTGGAGAAGGGTTGCCGGGTCTGGCAAGGTTGTCTTGGGCGCGCCCCCCGCCGTCGCGGTGGGTTCGTCCTCGATGACGATCACCGGGACCTTGGCCCTCTTTGCTGCTCTCTGGGCCAGAGTCCTAAAGAGGAATAAGTGCAGAGAAAAGCAAGTGAGAAACAAGACAAACAACAAGAATTGAAGAAACGCAAGTACAGCAAGAGAAGCTTACTCTTCTTCTTCTTCCTTGTCGGAGCTGAACCGGAGAAGTCGAAGTCCGCCGCGCGCCCGGCGTGAGGAGGCGGAGGAGAAGCTTCCCTTGGCCGCTTGGCGGGAGCAGTGGCGGTGGTCTAAGACGACCCCGCTCCGGCTGCCGGCACGGCGCGAGCAGCGGCAGGAACTGAAGCGGTGGTCCGGCTAGACTCCGCTCCAGTTGCCGTCGCCGCATGAGGCGCTCCCGCGGCAACGATGGTTGTCGCAGTGGAGCGCGTCACGCGGCGTGGCGACTGTTGACCCGCTTGCCGCTCCGCCACGTCACCGGCCTTGCGGAGACGTCTTCTTGGTGGGGATGGAGGCTCTGCTTGCGGCGAGCTGCCTGAAGATGAGGAGGAAGAAGAGTTGATGTCCAGCGAGCCGCTCGTATCCTTGGCGGGCTCGCTTGGCTCGGCGTCACGCCCGGCAAGCTCCTTCTTGCCGGCGGGCTCCCCTCGCTCGGCACGGCTTGCCGCCTCTGCTACATTGGCCTCCTCCACGGTGAATCCAAAGACACCCGCGGCTGTGGCTGCCGCCGCCTCTTCCACCCTAGTGGCGATGAGTGCAAACTCCGCATCGGTGGTGTCGCGGGTGAGGCCATCCTTCTCGTCGGAGCGGATCGGCACTTCCACCAAGTCATCGAAGAACTGCTGCACGACGTCGTCTGCGGGCTCCTGCCAAGTTGGCACAATTCCTTGCGAGTCGCACTCCGGCATCATTGCACGGATGCGGTTGAGCGAGGAATTGTTGCACAGCGGAACGACGCCCCCCGGCAACCTGAAGACCTCGGGATGTTGGGGGTCATACTTGAACAGCTCCTGCAGCATCGCGTGGAGCTCCAGGACAGTGAAGTTGTAGTTGAGGCCCGGCCGCAGCCTCATGATATCTGCCGCATTCTTGAACTCCCAAGTGGGCCTCCCTCGTTCCTGTAGGGGGGCGATGCGGCGGCGAAGAAAGTCTGCGCCAATAGCGCCTACAGTAAGCCCGGCAAGCCTAAGGCGTAGGATCCGGGTGACAGCAATCTTCAGCCTGTCGTCTTCCGGGGCCACGTCACTCCAATCGCTGCCGCGTGCTACTGGGGTTTTGCGTCGGGTGGTGAATGGCTGCGGGTTCTCCTTGTCAATCCAGCACCAGTCTGCTCTCCACTCCTCCCACTTGTCGCGGAATTCTCCCTCCAGATATGTTTCCTTCTTGCCGGCCCTTGAGATCCAGGCGATTCCGCCGGATAGGGGCTCTCCTCTCTCTACTCGGGGTATGAAGAAGTGGCGAAAGAGGGCTACGTTGGGATGGACTCCGACAAAGT
Source organism: Triticum dicoccoides (assembly GCF_002162155.2). Lineage (NCBI taxonomy): Eukaryota > Viridiplantae > Streptophyta > Magnoliopsida > Poales > Poaceae > Triticum > Triticum dicoccoides. Next base: position 199,765,086 of record NC_041388.1, on the reverse strand, counting down.
TTTCGCAGAGATGTGCGAAAACTGCCATGGTCAAAACGGCATTGGGGGTGAAGTCAAGGAGGTGGAATCCGTAGGTATTCATGATGTCGCAGAAGAACTCAGAGAAGGGCGGGCAGAGCCCGCAGTAGAAGAACAATGCGAAGAAGGGGTATCCGTTTGGGGCCTTCTTCCAAGCGGCAGCGGGGAGTACCTTCATGCGCGGATGCGCACGCGTCTCTGTCGACCAGAAGAGGTAGTAGTTCTCCCTCGGCTCCTTCGCGGCAAGCTTGGGGGGGAAGACGGCCCGCTCCTTCCGTAGCGCCGCAAGCCGCTGCTCCTCGGTCGACTTCACGACCTTCCCCTTGTCGGCTTTTGGAGCCATGGCGGAAGTGGTGGAGGAGGTCGACGGCATTGGTGGTACTGGTGGCGATGGGGGGCGGAGCGCTGCTCTCTCTCTCTCAGCTTTGGGAAGGCATGGGAGCGGCAGAGATTTCTGAGATTGGAAGCAGCAACAGGCGAATGGGCGAACTTCCCCTGTTTCCTCTGCTTATAAAGAGGGAGGGGGCGGACGTTTCGCATTTCTGAATAAAGAAACCACCCACGATCTCTCCCACGACGCCGCATTCAACGCGTGCCGTTCGGGGAGGGTGCGGTGGATACGGAGAGAGATACGGCGTAACCTAGGCCGCGCGTGCCCTGTTTTGGGCCTGGCCCAACAGCGCTCGGCACCGTGTTTGGCCCAGGCCCAGGGGCTCCTGTCGGTGTACTAGAGTAGGGGTACCCTAGTATCCCGAACTTGTGCACGGGCAGTCGTAGCGTCCCGCGGCAAGGCTTGCCGGGTGACCGCCAAGGTCCTCCGTGGTTCCTTTGGAGCCATTCAAGAACAAAGTATCCAAGCCAAGGAGACAAGACCCCGGCAAGAGGAGCTTGCCGGGAAGGCCAACCAAGGCAAGGCGCTTAAGGAGACAAGACCCCGGCAAGAGGAGCTTGCCGGGAAGGCCACCCAAGGCATCTCAAGGAACTTGCCGCAGCGCACCTCGCGCCCCGGCAAGGCCCGGTGAGCGACAAGCTCCCGGACGCGACAAGACAACGACCGCGGCAAGGCGCTTGTCTCGGCAAGCCACCACTCTGCGCTCGCGCTCCAGCACATCCACCAACGTGTCGCTCTGGGACCCTTCCAGGCGTACGTGGCGGGAGGCTGTGCAGCCAGGGGTGCGCGGTGGCAAGCGGCGCTGACAAGATTGCCATCGTGGCAAGCGGTGGCGTCCCTGGCGGTCCCTTTTGCATTGTTTAGGCGACATAGACGGGCATTTAATGCCCTTGTCCCCTGCCGTCAGGGTTAGGTATGATACACTGTAGCAGGTAGCTGTACCTACCGCAGCACCTTTACATTTTTACCCTTGTCTACGTTGCCACCTGTCGGTGACCCCTTGAGCATATAAAAGGAGGTCCATGCGCAACGTAGAGGAGGTTGGCTTGTTAGCGGGTGAGCTAGTTAGCCAGTTCAGAAGACACTCATGCTCGGTCTGGCTAGCCGCTGGTGTGTACTGTAGCACTCCGCGCTCCCGAGCAAGAATTCAATACAAACCACAAAGCAGGAGTAGGGTTTTACGCATCCGTGCGGCCCAAACCTGGGTAAACTGCTCGCGTGCTTCGCCTCGATCCGCTCTTTGCGCAACCTCTGCCCTCACCGAATCGAAAGGGACTCGGCCCGCCGGTCCCATAGGTGTTCGTGGATCAGTCCCCGGACAAACACTTTCTCAAAACAATCATAATATGATATAACAAGATGGTATCTCACTAGCCTGTTCCGAGACCACAAAACATAAATGCAGAGAACCCCTGAAGATCAAGGGCTGACTGGAAATTGTAATTTATGGTAAAAGAGATCCAGTCAAGTCATACTCAATCTAAACTAACAATAATACATGCAAATAACAGTGGTGCTCACCAACTGGTGCTTTTTAATAAGAGGGTGATGACTCAACATAAAAGTAAATGGATAGGCCCTTCATAGAGGGAAGCAGGGATTTGTAGAGGTGCCAGAGCTCGGTTTTGAAATAGAGATGAATAAAATTTTGAGCGGCATACTTTCATTTTCAACATAACAACCGAGAGATCTCGATATCTTACATGCTACACACATTATAGGCAGTTCCCAAGCAGAATGGTAAAGTTTATACTCCCCTACCACCAACAAGCATCAATCCATGGCTGGCCCGAAACAACGGGTGCCTCCAACTAACAACAATCCTGGGAGAGTTTTGTTTGCAATTATTTTGATTTGATTTGAGCATGGGACTGGGCATCCCGGTGACCAGCCATTTTCTCGCGAGTGAGGAACGGAGTCCACTCCTCTTGAGAATAACCCGCCTAGCATGGAGGATATAGACAGCCCTAGTTGATACATGAGCTATTCGAGCATACAAAACAAAATGTTTATTTGAAGGTTTAGAGTTTGGCACATACAAATTTACTTGCAACGGCAGGTAGATACCGTATATAGGAAGGTATGGTGGACTCATATGGAATAACTTTGGGGTTTATGGAATTGGATGCACAAGCAGTATTCCCGCTTAGTACAAGTGAAAGCTAGAAAGAGACTCGGAAGCGACCAGCTAGAGAGCGACAACAGTCATGAACATGCATTAAAATTAATCAACACCGAATGCAAGCATGAGTAGGATATAATTTACCATGAACATAAATATCGTAGAGGCTATTTTGATTTTGTTTCAACTACATGCGTGAACATGTGCCAAGTCAAGCCACTCGAATCATTCAAAGGAGGATACCACCCCATCATACCACATCACAACCATTTTAAAAGCATGTTGGCACGCAAGGTAAACCATTATAAACTCCTAGCTAATTAAGCATGGCATAAGCAACTGTAATCTCTAACTATCATTGCAAACATGTTTTATTCATAATAGGCTGAATCAGGAACGATGAACTAATCATATTTACAAAAACAAGAGAGGTCGAGTTCATACCAGCTTTTTCATCTCAATCAGTTCATCATATATCATCATTATTGCCTTTCACTTGCATGACCGAACAATGTGGATAATAATAATAGTTTACGTGCATTGGACTAAGCTGGAATCTGCAAGCATTCAATACAAGGGACAAGACCAGGTAATATGGACTTTTTGTTAGATCAACAATAATGCATATGAGAGCCACTCAACATTTTCATCGTGGTCTTCTCCTCTCGACCCCCTAAAGAAAAGAAAGGAACAAAACTATTTACATGGGAAAGCTCCCAACAAGCAGAAGAAGAATGAGAAATCTTTTTGGGTTTCTTTTTAATTACTACTACTAGATGCATGAAAAGTAAACTAGCTAAAAGCTACAACTATTTTTTGGGTTTTTCTTAAGGTTTTTCAAACGCACAAGAAGAAAGCTTAAAAAGAAAATAAACCAGCATGGATGATATAATGAAAAAGTATGAGCACCGACAACTGGCATGAGTGTGTGAACATGAATGTAATGTCAGTGAGAAATACGTACTCCCCCAAGCTTAGGCTTTTGGCCCAAGTTGGTCTATGCCCATGGATGGCCTGGTGGATATCCGAAGTTGAAGCTGGGGTCGTACTGAGATGCATCAACTACTGCCTGAAGGGCTGCAGCTTGGAGGCAGGCTGCCTCCGTCCTCCTCTCATACACGTTCGCCTCCTCCCTGGTTGTAAAATATCTCCCTTTTGCCTGAAAGTCAAAGAAAGGAGCAGTAGGGAGAGCGACATGATAGGTACGTCGTCTGTAAAAGATTTGTCGGTACTGGAGGGACTGATCATTCCTCTCAACAAACTGATGATGAACCATAGCATTATAATCTAAATAAGTAGGAGGCAACTCAATATCATCTCCATGCATGGGTATCTCAAGAAAATTAGCTAAACGGGTTGCATAAATTCCACCAAAGAGATCTCCATTAATATTATTATTATGCAACCTACGTGCAACAATGGCCCCCAAGTTATATTGTCTATCTCCTAATACAACACTCTTGAGAACACTAAGATCTGGAACACGCATGTGACATGCCTCATCCTTACCATTTATGCATCTACCTATAAAGAGAGCAAAATAATGTATAGCAGGAAAATGAATGCTCCCTATGGTAGCTTGCGTGATTTCCCTAGATTCCCCCACAGTTATACTAGCAAGAAAGTCTTTATATTCAGATTTGCGAGGTTCACTAGCACTACCCCACTGCGGGAGTTTACAAGCAGCATTAAAATCTTCTAAGTCCATGGTATAAGATTTATCATAAAGATCAAACAGGACAGTTTGAGAATTGCATGATGATGTAAATTTAAATCTTATCACAAAGGAATCAGTTAGGTAGTAGTACTGAGGGCACTTATCTTCCACGAAGCCCTCCAGTTCAGCGTTACACACATACGCTTCAAATTCCTCCTTAATTCCTACATGAACCATGAAATTTTCTGAGAGCCATTCACAAGGCCGCACTTGAGCTTCTCTTGGTAGTTCATGGTCTGGCTCGTGTATCGCGGGCCTGGGTCCTTGCTTCCTTGAGGAACCACCTTGGTACATTTTCCTAAACATATTTCTTCCTTTGAAAAATTTCCAAATTTTTTAGTAACTCAAAATAAAAGTGAACTAAACTCAACAAGATTGATAGCAACTACTCCTACAAGTGCCTACAGGCTATATCATGCATTAAAACTACTTTTGACCACATAAATTTGACATGAAAGCTCGAGAACAGGGTCACCTAAGCAGCAAAAATTTGCAATAAATAAAGCACTAGAACAAAAACTAATTGGACCATTGGAGGAGTCACATACCAAAGAACAATCCCCCAAAGCAGTTTTGTGATTGGAGGTTTGAGCAAGGAGATCGAAAATGGCAGCAAGATGAGCAAGAACTCGGGTTTGAGCTGGTGGATGATTTTTTCTGGAGCAAGACGAAGTGTGTGGGTGCAAGAATAAGTGGAGGGGACCCACGTGGGGTCCATGAGGCAGAGGGCGCGCCCAGGGGGGTAGGCCGCGCCCTCCACCCTCATGGGCACGTGGTGGATCCCCCTGCTGTGTTCTCAGTGCCAGATATTCTCAAATATTCTAGAAAAAATCATATTAAATTTTCAGGGCATTTGGAGAACTTTTATTTTCGGGGTATTTTTTTCTATTGCATGGATAATTCAGAAAACAGACAGAAAATACTATTTTTGCTTTATTTAATATAAATAACAGAAAGTAAAAAGAGGGTACAAAAAGTTGTGCTTTCTAACTTCATCCATCTCATGCTCGTAAAAAGCAATCCACTAACAAGGTTGATCAAGTCTTGTTAACAAACTCATTCCGAATCGCACAAAACCGGAGAAATTTCGAATAACACTAGGTTACCTCAACGGGGATATGCACGTCCCCAACAATAAGAATATCATATTTCTTCTTGACAGTAGGAAGAGTAAATTCAAAACCTCCAATAATAATCGTTGAAAATTTTACAATAGAATTGATACTATGGACTTGAGGTTGTTTCCTCGGAAAGTGTACCATATGCTCATTACCATTAACATGAAAAGTGACATTGCCTTTGTTGCAATCAATAACAGCCCCTGTAGTATTCAAAAAGGGTCTACCAAGGATAATCGACATACTATCGTCCTCGGGAATATCAAGAATAACAAAGTCCGTTAAAATAATAACGTTTGCAACCACAACAGGCACATCCTCACAAATACCGAAAGATATAGCAGTTGATTTATTAGCCATTTGCAAAGATATTTCAGTAGGTGTCAACTTATTCAAATCAAGTCGATAAAGAGAGAGGCATAACACTAACACCGGCTCCAAGATCACATAAAGCAGTTTTAACGTAGTTTCTTTTAATGGAGCATGGTATAGTTGGTACTCCTGGATCTCCAAGTTTCTTTGGTATTCCACCCTTAAAAGTATAATTAGCAAGCATGGTGGAAATTTCAGCTTCCGGTATCTTTCTTTTATTAGTAACAATATCCTTCATGTACTTAGCATAAGGGTTCATTTTAAGCATATCAGTCAAACACATACGCAAAAAGATAGGTCTAATCATTTCAGCAAAGCATTCAAAATCCTCATCATCCTTTCTCTTGGATGGTTTAGGAGGAAAATGGCATGGGTTTCTGAACCCATGGTTCTCTTTCTTTACCATGCTTCCTAGCAACAAAGTATCTCTTATCATAAAGTTGATTATTTGATTGTGGGTTATCAAGATCAACAACAGGTTCAATCTCTACATCATTATCATTGCTAGGTTGAGCATCAACATGAACAACATTATTAACATTATCACTAGGTTCATGTTCATTACCAGATTGTGTTTCAGCATCAGAAATAGAGATATCATTGGGATTCTCAGGTGTGTCTACAACAGGTTCACTAGAAGCATGCAAAGTCCTATCATTTGTCTTCTTATTATTTTTAGAAGAACTGGGTGCATCAACATTAGTTCTCTGAGAATCTTGCTCAATTCTCTTAGGTTGGTCCTCAAGATACAAAGGTTCCTGAGTCATTTTACCTCCTCCAGTCATAACTCTAAGAACATTATCATTCTTCTTATTATTTAATTCATTGAGCAAATCATTCTGAGCTTTAAGCACTTGTTATACTTGAGTGGTAACCATAGAAGCATGTCAACTAATAAGTTTAAGTTCACCTTTAACACTAGCCACATAATCACTCAAGTGTTCAAGCATATCAGCATTGCGTTTCAATTGTCTACCAACATAAGCATTGAAGTTTTCTTGTTTAACAATAAAATTATCAAACTCATCTAAGCATTGGCTAGTAGACTTATAACGAGGAATATCACCTTCATCAAATTTATAGAGAGAATTTACCTTTACTACCTGTGTCGGGTTATCAAGACCATGTATTTCTTCCATAGGTGGTAAATTCTTAACTTCTTCAGCTTTAATACCTTTTTCTTTCATAGATTTCTTTGCCTGCATATCTTCAGGACTGAGAAGTAGAATACCCCTTCTCTTTGGAGTTGGCTTAGGAGTTGGTTCAGAAAGTGTCCAATCATTTTCATTACTCAACATATTATTCAATAGCAATTTAGCTTGATCAACAGTTCTTTCCCTGAAAACACAACCAGCACAACTATCCAGGTAGTCTCTAGAAGCATCGGTTAGTCCATTATAAAAGATATCAAGTATTTCATTTTTTGAGAGGATGATCATGCAAAGCATTAAGTAATTGGAGAAGCCTCCCCCAAGCTTGTGGGAGACTCTCTTCTTCAATTTGCACAAATTTATATATTTCCCTTAAGGCAGCTTGTTTCTCATGAGCAGGGAAATATTTAGCAGAGAAGTAATAGATCATATCCCGGGGACTACGCACACAACCAGGATCAAGAGAATTAAACCATGTTTTAGCATCACCCTTTAATGAGAACGAAATCAACTTAAGGATAAAGTAACAACGAGTTTTCTCATCATGAGGAAACAGGGTGGCTATATCATTTAATTTAGTAAGATGTGCCACAACAGTTTCAGATTCATAGCCATAAAAAGGATCAGATTCAACCAAGGTAATTAACTCAGTATTGATAGAGAAATCATAATCCTTATCAGTAATAAAGATAGGTGAAGTAGCAAAAGCAGGGTCATATTTCATTCTAGCATTCAAAGACTTTTCTTTAAGCTTAGCTGATAATTTCATAAGATAAGATCTATCATTCCAAGCTAAAAATCTCTAGTAGTTTCTTCATCCATAACATAACCCTCAGGCACAAAAGGCAATTCATATCTAGGAGGAGAATCTTCATCATCACTTTCATCAATATTATCAATTTCAATAATTTCATTCTCTCTAGCCCTAGCAAGTTGTTCATCAAGAAATTCACCTAGTGGCATAGTATTATCAAGCATAGAAGTAGTTTCATCATAAATATCATGCAAAGTAGAAGTGGCATCATCAATAACATGCGACCTATCAGAATCAATAGCATGTGTAGGTGTCCCTCAAAGCAGAAGGTGAATCAAGTGCAGAGCTAGATGCCAGTTCCTTACCTCCCCTCGTAGTTGAGGGAAAAATCTTGGTTCTTTGATCTTTCAAGTTCTTCATAGTGACCAGCAGATATAAATCCCAAGTGACTCAAAGAATAGAGCCATGCTCCCTAGCAACGACGCAAGAAAATAGTCTTGATAACCCGCAAGTATAGGGGACCATAACATTTTTCGAGGGTAAAGTATTCAACCCAAATTTATTGATTCGACACAAGGGGAGCCAAAGAATATTCTCAAGTATTAGCAGCCGAGTTGTCAATTCAACCACACCTGGAAACTTAATATCTGCAACAAAGTATTTAGTAGCAAAGTAATATGATAGTAGTGGTAAAGGTAGCAAAAGTAATATTTTTGGTTTTATAGTGATTGTAACAGTACCAACGGAAAAGTAAATAAGCGAAGAACATATGAAAAGCTCGTAGGCAATGGATCAATGATGGATAATTATGTCGGATGCGATTCCTCGTGCAATAGTTATAACCTAGGGTGACACAGAACTAGCTCCATTTCATCAATGTAATGTAGGCATGTATTCCGAATATAGTCATACGTGCTTATGGAAAAAAACTTGCATGACATCTTTTGTCCTACCCTCCCGTGGCAGCGGGGTCCTATCGGAAACTAAGGGATATTTAGGCCTCCTTTTAATAGAGTACCGGACCAAAGCAATAACACATAGTGAATACATGAACTCCTCAAACTACGGTCATCACCGGTAAGTATCCTGATTATTGTCACTTCGGGGTTAACGGATCATAACACATAATAGGTGACTATAGACTTGCAATGTAGGATCAAGAACTCACATATATTCATGAAAACATAATAGGTTCAAATCTAAAATCATGGCACTCGGGCCCCAGTGACAAGCATTAAGCATAGCAAACTCATAGCAACATCAATCTCAGAACACAATGGATAATAGGGATCAAACCCTAACAAAACTAACTCGATTACATGATAAATCTCATCCAACCCATCACCGTCCAGCAAGCCTACGATGAAATTACTCATGCACAGTGGTGAGCATCATGAAATTGGTGATGGAGGAAGGTTGATGATGACGATGGCGACGGAATCCCCTCTCCGGAGCCCCGAACAGACTCCAGATCAGCCCTCTCGAGAGAGTTTAGGGCTTGGCGGCGGCTCCGTATCGTAAAACGCAATGAATCCTTCTCTCTGATTTTTTTCTCCCCGAAGACGAATATATGGAGTTCGAGTTGAGGTCGGTGGAGCACCAGGGGGCCCACGAGGCAGGGGGCGCGCCCAGGGGGAGGCGCGCCCCCAACCTCATGGACAGGGTGTGGGCCCCCTGGCCTTGATTCTTTTGCCAATATTTTTTATATATTCCAAAAATAATCTTTGGTGATTTTCAGGTCATTCCAAGAACTTTTATTTCTGCACAAAAATAACACCATGGCAATTCTGCTGAAAAGAGCATCATTTCGGGTTAGTTCCATTCAAATCATGTAAGAGTTAGAGTCCAAAACAAGGGCAACGATGTTTGGAAATGTAGATACGACGGAGACGTATCAATGCATTGTTCTCTCTCGGAACCACGAGCCTTCTAGTGAGTTGCTCCGGTTTGTGAGGGTGCGTGTCCAAACTTTCGTCAAACAGGCCAATTCTTTTAACACATCATCTTGGTGGCATGACATTACATCAAGCAAGGTTTCATGTTTTTCTGATCATTTTTTCATTTTTTGGAATTAAAATTCCATGGCACTCCATGCATATGTGTCCATGCAGTGAGACCAATATGTTTGAAAATTCCTTCTAATTTACTACACATGGAATTAACTCGCACACAAGTACACAAATATAATTTTTTTTCAAACTGTTATGGTTAGCTTTTGCATGAAGATGTAGTTCAAATTTGAATTATGGTCATTAAATGACTAGAAAATCACTTAAATGTCTTTAAAAGTTCAAATGACCCCTAGAATTCTCCATTTTTCACATGGTAGTTGTATTAGTGCACGTTAAACGTAGAAAAAAATTTGAAGGCCGTAAGAGGAAGTTATCTCCTGTTCTTCATCAAACATGCATTGTTCCCTCTCGGAGCCACGAGCCTTCTAGTGAGTTGCTCTGGTTTGTGAGGGGTGTGTGTCCAAACTTTCGTCAAACATGCCAATTTTTTTACCACATCATCTTGGTGGCATGACATTACATCAAGCAAGGTTTCATGTTTTTCTCATCATTTTTTAATTTTTCGTAATTAAAATGCCATGGAACTCCATGCATGTGTCCCTTCCGTGAGGCTAATACGTTTTAAAATTCCTTCTAATTTACTGCACACAGAATTAACTCACACACAAGTACACAAATATGATTTTTGAAACCGTTATGGTTAGCCGTTGCATGTATATGTATTTCAAATTTGAATTACGGTCATTAAATGGCTAGAAAATCACTTAAAGGTATTTAAAAGGTCAAATGACCACTGAAATTTTCCAAATTTTCACATGTTAGTTGTATTAGTGCACGTTAAACGTAGAAAAGAAATTGAAGGCCGTAAGAGGAATTTATCTCCTGTTCGTCATCAAACATGCATTGTTCCCTCTCGGAACCATGAGCCTTCTAGTGAGTTGCTCCGATTTGTGCGGGGTGTGTGCCCAAACTTTTGTCAAACAGGCCAATTTTTTACCACATCATATTTGTGGCATGATATTACATCAAGCAAGGTTTCATGTTTTTCTGATCATTTATTATTTTTTTGGAATTAAAATGCCATGGCACTCCATGCATATGTGTCCATGCCATGAGACCAATATGTTTGAAAATTCCTTCTAATTTACTGCACATGGAATTAACTCCCACACAAGTACACAAATATGATTTTTCAAACCGTTATGGTTAGCTGTTGCATGAAGATGTAGTTCAAATTTGAATTACGGTCATTAAATGGCTAGAAAATCACTTAAATGTCTTTAAAAGTTCAAATGACCCCTAGAATTCTCCAATTTTTCACATGACAGTTGTATTAGGGCACGTTAAACATAGAAAAAAATTTCAAGCCCGTAAGAGGAAGCTATCTCCGGTTCGTCATCAAACATGCATTGTTCCCTCTCGGAACCACGAGCCTTCTAGTGAGTTGCTCCGGTTTGTGAGGGGTGTGTGTCCATACTTTCTTCAAACAAGCCAATTTTTTTACCACATCATCTTGGTGGCATGACATTACATCAAGCAAGGTTTCATGTTTTTCTAATCATTTTTTTATTTTTTGGAATTAAAATGTCCTGGCACTCCATGCATATGTGTCCATGCCCTGAGACCAATATGTTTGAAAATTCCTTCTAATTTACTGCACATGGAATTAGCTCGCACACAAATACACAAATATGATTTTTCAAACTGTTATGGTTAGCTGTTGCATGTACATGTAGTTCAAATTAGAATTACGGTCATTAAATGGCTAGAAAATCTCTTAAATGTCTTTAAAAGGTCAAATGACCCCTAAAATTTTCCAAAATTTCACATGACAGTTGTATTAGTGCACGTTAAATGTTGAAAATATTTGAAGGTCGTAAGGGGAAGCTATCTCCCGTTTATCGTCAAACATGCATTGTTCCCTCTCGGAACCACAAGACTTCTAGTGAGTTGCTTCGGTTTGTGAGGGGTGTGTGTCCAAACTTTCATCAAATATGCCAAAGTTTTTTTCACATCATCTTGGCAGGATGACATTACATCAAGCAAGGTTTCATGTGTTTCTTATCTTTTTTTTTTATTTTTTGGAATTTAAATGTAATGGCACTCCATGCTTAATTGTGTCATAGTCGTTAGACCAATATGTTTGAAAATTCCTTCCAACTTACTGCACATGGAATTAAATCGCACATAAGTACACAAAATATGACTTTTCAAACCGTTATGGTTAGCTGTTGCATGTACATGTAGTTCAAATTTGAATTACGGTCACTAAATGGCTAGAAAATCACTTAAATGTCTTAAAAGGTCAAATGACCCCTGGAATTTTCCAAAATTTGACATGACAATTGTCTTAGTACTACAAATTTCCTCGTACATTTAAAACACTATCCGTTGCCACTTTACTCCAAATTCGTCTGTCCCAGCTAATAAAAAATATCAACAACATCACACATAGTTTTTTATAGGAACCGTTTGTGATGAAAAATTTCTGGGTCTATTTAAGTCTTCCTCCTTAAGATTCGTCGGCTCGTCTGCTCCAGTGCCGGCAACCCCCGAATCCCGATCCCCATTCCTGCACCCCCTTCTTGCAAAGATAACGCTGTAGAAACGCTTCATGAAGGCCTGTACGATGTCTGCGTCCTCCCCGAGCGCGGCCGCCTACGCCGAGAGCGCGGCCGCCTATGCCGAGAGTGCCGCCGCATCTGCATTGAGCGCGGCCGCATCCGCCGAGAGGGTGTATGCGGAAGTCGACTGGGCAGCTGCAGCAGCCGAGATGGCTATAGCTGCTACTGTGACGGCGGCTGCACATGTCGAGAGTGCTCGAGCTACCGTCCGTGCCGCCGATGTCGCCCCGGCCCCGGTCGAGGCCATCCACGCCAAGATCGAGGACGCACACGCCAAGATATTCCAGGCCACCTCAGAATCCAGCATGCAACCCATGTATGAAAAGGCGGCGATGGCCATGGAGCACTTTCTTCCTCATGAGATTGCCGATTTGGAGCTGGAGATGCAGGAGGCAGCAGAGATCAAGGAGCACCGGGAGGAGGAGTTGCGCATGGCCAAGGTCGAGGTAGAGAAGAGTTTGTCCGTTAAGGAATCGGTGGTGGAGTACCAATGCGAGCTCTTGCGGCAACCACTACTACGAGTACTACAACCTTGAGGGCGGCGTCGATGACAAGGATGAGTACGCAGTGGAGTTCAGAAGGGGGGCGCGGAGTCCACCAACGGCGGCATGTCGCCAGGACAAGTCATCGACGTCTCATCTCACACTGGCCATGCATAGGCCGGCACGGCGACGGATTTGTTAAAATTATGCGTACTTAGGCTTTGTTTTTAATGCTCGTCTTTTGTTAGGGCAAAGTTTAGGTCATCTGGCTCTATTTAATTACTAAAATTGCACGATTCAGTAAGTGTGGTCTGTGTGCTGTATGCTCTTTTGTTTGCGCAAATTAGCAAGCGATGTTAAATTATGCAATGGTGTACCCAGGGAAATTTCCACCAAAATTTGAATTATCAAACTCATCCCATGCGCGTAAAGAAGAAGAATCGTTTGTGATGCACACAATCGTTCAAAGTGAATGGTCCGGCGGCACCACGCGCAAAGTTTCCCTCCACATTTCCAAAATTTTGGCCTACCACCAAAATATCCACCCCGCTTCACCACCCCCTTTTCTCCCCGACCACAAGTCACATTTCCCTCGTTTCCTCCTTCCTTCCTCCTTCCTAAGCTATAGCCGCTTCCTCGCTCTCGTCGTCTCGCATCCTACCGCCAGGGTCGCCATGGTATTCTTCAATGACCTCTCGAGCGGTTCCTCCTCTGACGACGATTCCTTCACCACCTGGGTATGCCTCTCTTCTCTCTCTCGGGCTATTACTTGGAATGAAGGATTTTAACCTTGCGGTGGATTTGAGTCATTTCTTCCTCCTGTAGCTCCCTAGGACCATCAGTTGCAATGAATGGAGCGGGGTGGCTGAAGATCTGTCTGCTCGTTGTCACCATCAATCTACATGCATGAAGCTAGTTGCGTTCGAATCTGTGGACAGTGGGAGGAAGTTTCTGGCATGTGCAGAGAAGGTTAGACCCTCTTTTGTTGTTGCAAATCATTTGTTAGATGTGATTCAGACACTGTCATGGTCTCAACCCATTCATACCACACCTTCAACCAAACACATCCTAAGACAGTGTCACAGTTTGTACCTAGTATCTAAAAATGTTGTCATCTCATCAGTGGTGCCATTAGAAAATTATTTGGCACCACTTTAGTAGTTTGTGCAACCAACTTTGGTTCACACATCCGAGCAGCCAAGCAGTAAAATACTAAATATTTATGGCACGAAGGAACTAGGCATCAGAGCAACTTGGTGCTTCGGAGTCCGGGTCCCTGATTTTTCTCCGCTGCATCGGCTCGCTAGTGCAGGGCACTGGTGTGAGATGTAGCAACAGTTGTCTTTACACCGGTTTTGGCATACATAGTGGATGGCCTTAGTGCTATTAATTCTATGTTACTAAATTTGTGCTTGTACACACCTGTTAGTATCAATTTGTTGTCATCCAAACATTGTCGCTATGCTGTTGTAGTTATATTTACCTTCCTCATAAAATGTTCAATTTGTTATTTATAGTACATAAGTAAGAACTTGTAGCGTTGTTGCAGTTAATTATAGCTTCTAATGTTTCAGAATTTGGTTGTTGTCTCAGTAGCAATTAATTCATTTGCACATTGATCTTTTTGAGAAGATATGTCATAATTAACTTGTTTCTTCAGTTTTTCAAAATAAGTATTAGTGATTTTCTATGTTGCTATAAACCCATTTCCCCTACAATTGTTCTTGATATAGTTTTAAATATTACAGGATGAACGAAAGTGTTCTTACTTGGAGTGGGCTGATCAAGAGTGGCCACAGTCTTTGAAGATGTGCCTAGCAAAGCTCTGGAGCATGTATGGGGAAGAGAATAGAGGTAGCCTTGGAGAAAGTGTTGTCAACGGTGAAGAATATTTGAAGATGCAGGATAAAAAGAGGAAGGTGGAGAATGAGCTCAGATTTTTTTAAACCAGACTTTGCAAAGATGGGGTTGGCGAAGGAGGAGGCACTTTCCCAGTTGGCCAGTGCAAAACAGGTTCTTACTGAACTGAAAGCAGAGGTGGATAATACGAGCCTGGATGATCTCGATTAGGGAAATGAATATATTGTTCTAATATTATTCTTATGAAGTTGAACTAGCTATATGATGTATTGTGATGTTTTCACGTAGCTATCGTAATATGATGTTAAAATATATTTATGTGCCTGATATGAAATTGGCAAACAGTTTTTCGATATGAAATGTGAATTTGCGTAATACTAGAATTATTAATTGTATACTAATAAACCTGCTAAATGGGTCATGGAACTTTGCAAATAGTTCTAGCGGTAAAAGCGCTTGTGATGGATAGCCCAATGCCACACATTTTTCTTCATCGAATCGTGTGTGATGTAGTTGATAAAAGCAAACAGTTAACCAAGGCAGAGCGTGTGTGATAGTTACACCTGTCACACATGAGCCTATACAAAATCCTATGTGGGATGTACATACGAACAAAAACGTTTTCCCTGGATTGACTGTGTGGGATGTACATATGAACCGAAACGTTTTCCCTGGATTGACTGTATGGGATGTACATAAGAACATAAACGTATTCCTTGGATTGACTGTGTGTGATATACATACGAACGGAAATGTTTTTCTTGGATTCACCGTGTGGGATGTACATACAAATGGAAACGATTGGGTTTTGATGCCTCGCCTGATCGCACACGAGCTCATTTTGCCCCAGCCTGTGTGCCAGGAGGGCCTATCCCCGACGGTTTCTGGGTCATGTGGGAAGGACCCCCCTATCGCCCACACTCACTTGGTGACGGTTCCAAATGCCGTCCCGAAGAGGGGTTAAAAACCGTGTCTATAGCACCTCGCTGTACCAGTGCACAAAGCTCTAGTAGCTTGGTGATAGTGACTAGAGAATCATGTCAATCACTATCTTATCTGGAAGATTAACTCACACTTGATTCAAGCGACTGTAGTACCCAGACATTCTGAGCACATGCTCACTGGCTGAGCTATTCTCCTCCATCTTGTAGGCATAGTACTTGTAAGAGGTCCCATACCTCTCAACACGGGCATGAGCCTGAAATACCAATTTCATCTCTTGGAACATCTCATATGTTCCATGGCATTCAAAACGTCTTTGGAGCCCCGGTTCTAAGCCGTAAAGCATGACACACTAAACTATCAAGTAGTCATCAGATCGAGCATGTCAAACGTTCATAACGTCTATATATCAGTTCATGCAGTAGGTATGTCAGCTAGCGGTGCATCAAGGACATAATTCTTCTGTGCAACAATAAGGATAATCCTCAGATCATGGACCCAGTCCGCATTATTGGTACCATCGCCTTTCAACTTAGTTTTCTCTAGGAATGCATTAAAAATACAAGGAAACAGTAACGCGGGCCATTGATCTACAACATAGATATGCAAATACTATCAAGACTAAGTTCATGATAAATTAAGTTCAATTGATCAAATTACTAATTAACTCCCACTTAAATTAACATCCCTCAAGTTATCTAAGCGATGCACGATCCAAATCAACTAACCCATGTCCGATCAGCACGTGAGATGGGGTAGCCATCAATGGTGAACATCTCTATGTTGATCATTGTTGGGGAACGTAGTAATTTCAAAAAAAAATCCTATGCACATGCAAGATAATGGTGATGCATAGCAACGAGAGGGGAAGACTGTTGTCCACATACCCTCGTAGACTATAAGCGGAAGCGTGATGACAATGCGGTTGATGTAGTCATATGTCTTCACGATCGACTGATCCTAGTACCGAAAGTACCGCACCTCCGTGATCTGCACACATTCAGCTCGGTGACGTCCCATGAACTCTCGATCCAGCTGAGTGTCGACGGAGAGCTTTGTCAGCACGACAGCGTGATGATGGTGATGATGATGCTACTGTCGCAGGGCTTCGCCTAAGCACTACGCTGATATGACCGAGGTGGATTATGGTGGAGGGGGGCACTGCACACGGCTAAGGGATAAATGATCAACTTGTGTGTCTATGGGGTGCTCCCCTCCCCCGTATATAAAGGAGTGGAGGAGGGGGGAGGGCCGACCCTTTATGGCGCACCCTAGGGGAGTCCTACACCCACCGAGAGTAGGATTCCCCCTTCCAAGTAGTAGGAGTAGGAGAGAAGGAAGGGGAGGAGAGGGGAAAGGAAAGGGGGTTCTACCTCTTGAGCACTGCGTTGGTTTTCCCTTGAAGAGGAAAGGGTGATGCAGTAGAGTAGCGTAAGTATTTCCCTCAGTTTTTGAGAACCAAGGTATCAATCCAGTAGGAGGCCACGCACGAGTCCCTCGCACCTACACAAACAAATAAACTCCTCGCAACCAACGCGATAAAGGGGTAGTCAATCCCTTCACGGTCACCTACGAGAGTGAGATCTGATAGATATGATAAGATAATATTTTTGGTATTTTTATGATAAACAGAAATAAATATGCAAGTAAAATAAATGTCAAAGGAAATAACTAACTATTGGAAGATTAATATGATGGAAAATAGACCCGAGGGCCATAGGTTTCACTAGAGGCTTCTCTCGAGAGCATAAGTATTACAGCGGGTGAACAAATTACTGCTGAGCAATTGACAGAATTGAGCATAGCTATGAGAATATCTAGGTATGATCATGTATGTAGGCATCACGTCCGAGACAAGTAGACCGACTCCTGCCTGCATCTACTACTATTACTCCACACATCAACCGCTATCCAGCATGCATCTAGAGTATTAAGTTCAAGAGAACAGAGTAACGTTTTAAGCAAGATGACATGATGTAGAGGGATAAACTCATGCAATATTATATAAACCCCATCTTGTTATCCTCGATGGCAACAACACAATACGTGCCTTGCTGCCCCTACTGTCACTGGGAAAGGACACCGCAAGATTGAACCCAAAGCTAAGAACTTCTCCCATTGCAAGAAAGATCAGTCTAGTAGGCCAAACCAAACTGATAATTCGAAGAGACTTGCAGAGATAACCAATCATACATAAAAGAATTCAGAGAAGATTCAAATATTGTTCATAGATAAACTTGATCATGAACCCACAATTCATCGGTCTCAACAAACACACCACAAAAGAAGATTACATCGAATAGATGTCCACAAGAGAGGGGGAGAACTTTGTATTGAGATCCAAAAAGAGAGAAGAAACCATCTAGCTAATAACTATGGACCCGTAGGTCTGAAGTAAACTACTCACACTTCATCAGAGAGGCTATGGTGTTGATGTAGAAGCCTCAATACCCCCTCCGGCGGAGCTCCGGAAAAGGCCCCAAGATGGGATCTCGTGGATACAGAAAGTTACGGCGGTGGAATTAGGGTTTTGGCTCTGTACCTTGTACTTTGGGGGTACATAGGTATATATAGGAGGAAGGAGTACGTCGGTGGAGCAACGTGGGCCCCACGGGGGTGGAGGGAGTGCCTGGGGGGCGTAGGCGCGCCCCTACCTCGTGCCTTCCTCGTTGATTGCTTGACGTAGGGTCCAAGTCCTCTGGATCATGTTCGTTCCGAAAATCACGTTCCCGAAGGTTTCATTCCGTTTGGACTCCGTTTGATATTCTTTTTCTGTGAAACCCTAAAATAGGCAAAAAACAGCAATTCTGGGTTGGGCCTCCAGTTAATAGGTTAGTCCCAAAAATAATATAAAAGTGTATAATAAAGCCCAATAATGTCCAAAACAAGATATAATATAGCATGGAACAATAAAAAATTATAGATACGTTGGAGACGTATCAAGCATCCCCAAGCTTAATTCCTGCTCGTCCTCGAGTAGGTAAATGATAAAAACAGAATTTTTGACGTGGAATGCTACTTGGCATAATTTCAATGCAATTCTATTAATTGTGTTATTTATATTCAGATCCGAAAGATTCAAGACAAAAGTTTAATATTGACATAGAAATAATAATACTTCAAGCATACTAACTAAGCAATTATGTCTCTTCAAAATAACATGGCCAAAGAAAGTTATCCCTACAAAATCATATAGTCTGGCTATGCTCCATCTTCACCACACAAAGTATTCAAATCATGCACAACCCCGATGACAAGCCAAGCAATTGTTTCATACTTTTGGTGTTCTCAAACTTTTTCAATCTTCACGCAATACATGAGCATGAGCCATGGACATAACACTATAGGTGGAATAGAATGGTGGTTGTGGAGAAGACAAAAAGGGAGAAGATAGTCTCACATCAACTAGGCGTATCAACGGGCTATGGAGATGCCTATCAATAGATATCAATGTGAGGGAGTAGGGATTGCCATGCAATGGATGCACTAGAGATATAAGTATATGAAAGCTCAATCAAAAAGAAACTAAGTGGGTGTGCATCCAACTTGCTTGCTCAGGAAGACCTAGGGCATTTTGAGGAAGCCCATCACTGGAATATACAAGCCAAGTTCTATAATGAAAAATTCCCACTAGTATATGAAAGTGATAACATAGGAGACTTTCTATGAAGATCTTGGTGCTACTTTGAAGCACAAGTGTGGTAAAAGGATAGTAGCATTGCCCCTTCTCTCTTTTTCTCTCATTTTTTTATTTGGGCCTTTTCTCTTCTTTTTTTATGGCCTCTTGTTTTAAGCCGGAGTCTCATCTCGACTTGTGGGAGAATCATAGTCTCCATCATCCTTTCCTCACTTGGGACAATGCTCTAAAAATGATGATCATAAAACTTTTTTATTTACTGACAACTCAACAATTACAAGTCGATACTTAGACTAAAATATGACTCTATGTGAATGCCTCCAGCGGTGTACCGGGATATGCAATGAATCAAGAGTGACGTGTATGAAAGAATTATGAATGGTGGCTTTGCCACGAATACAATGTCAACTACATGATCATGCGAAGCAATATGACAATGAGGGAGCCTGTCATAGTAAACGAAACGGTGGAAAGTTGCATGGCATTATATCTCGGAATGGCTATGGAAATGCCATGATAGGTAGGTATGGTGGCTGTTTTGAGGAAGGTATATGGTGGGTGTATGATACCGGCGAAAGGCACGCGGTATTAGAGAGGCTAGCAATGGTGGAAGGGTGAGTGTGCGTATAATCCATGTACTCAACATTAGTCATTAAAACTCATATACTTATTGCAAAAATCTACAAGTTATCAAAGAAAAGTATTACGTGCATGCTCCTAGGGGGATAGATTGGTAGGAAAAGACCATCGCTCATCCCGACCGCCACTCATGAGGAGGACAATCAATAAATACATCATGCTCCGACTTCTTAACATAACGACTCACCATACGTGTATGCTACGGGAATCACAAACTTTAACACAATTATTTCTCAAATTCACAACTACTCAACTAGCATGACTCTAATATCACCATCTCCATATCTCAAAACAATTATCAAGTTTCAAACTTCTCATAGTATTCAACACACTCATAAGAAAATTTTATTATTAATCTTGAATGCCTAACATAATTAAAGAAAATTACCATGTTGTTTTGTAGGACTCTCAAAATAATGTAAGTGAATCATGAGAGAACAATGGTTTCTATAAAACAAATCCACGAACGTGCTCTAAAAGATATAAGTGAAGCACTAGAGCAAAAACTATATAACTCAAAAGATATAAGTGAAGAACATAGAGTATTCTAACAATTTCCGAATCATGAGTGTCTCTCTCAAAAAGGTGTGTGCAGCAAGGATGATTGTGGAAAACTAACAAATAAAGACTCAAATAATACAAGACGCTCCAAGAAAAACACATATCATGTGGTAAATAAAAATATAGCTCCAAGTAAAGTTACCGATAGAAGTAGACGAAAGAGGGGATGCCTTCTGGGGCATCCCCAAGATTTGGATTTTAGGTGTCCTTAGATTATCTTGGGGGTGCCATGGGAATCCCCAAGCTTAGGCTCTTGCCACTCCTTGTTCCATAATCCATCAAATCTTTATCCAAAACTTGAAAACTTCACAACACAAAACTTAAAGTAGAAAATCTCGTGAGCTCCGTTAGCGAAAGAAAACAAAACACCACTTCGAGGTACTGTAATGAACTCATTATTTATTATATTGATGTTAAACCTACTGTATTCCAACTTCTCTATGGTTTATAAACTATTTTACTAGCCATAGATTCATCAAAATAAGCAAACAACACACGAAAAACAGAATCTGTCAAAAACAGAACGGTCTGTAGTAATATGTAGCTAACGCAAGATCTGGAACCCCAAAAATTCTAAAATAAATTGATGGACGTGAGGAATTTATCTATTAATCATCTTCAAAAATAATTAACTAAATATCACTTTCCAAATAAAAATGGCTGCAGTTCTCGTGAGCGCTAAAGTTTCTGTTTTTACAGCAAGATTAAAAAGACTTTCCCCAAGTCTTCCCAACAGTTCTACTTGGCACAAACACTAATAAAACACAAAAAACATAACCAAAACAGAGGATATATAAATTATTTATTACTAAACAGGAGCAAAAATCAAGGAATAAAAATAAAATTGGGTTGCCTGCCAACAAGCGCTATCGTTTAACGCCCCTAGCTAGGCATGAAAGCAAAGATAGATCTAGGTATTGCCATCTTTGGAAGGCAATCCGTAAGTGGCTCTCATAATAGATACATAAGGTAATTTAATTTTCTTTCTAGGGAAGTGTTCCACGCCTTCCCTTAACGGAAATTGGAATATAATATTCCCTTCCTTCATATCAATAATTGCACCAATCGTTCTAAGGATAGGTCTACCAAGAATAATAGGACATGAAGGATTGCAATCTATGTCAAGAACAATAAAATCCACCGGCACATAATTCCTATTTTAAACAATAAGAACATCATTAATTCTTATCATAGGTTTCTTAATACTCGAATCTGCAAGGTGCAAGTTTAAAGATCAATCATCAAAATCACGGAAACCTAGCAAATCACACAAAGTCTTTGGAATTGTGGAAACACTAGTACCCAAATCACACAAAGCATAGCATTCATGATCTTTAATATTAATTTTAATAGTAGGTTCCCACTCATCATAAAGTTTTCTAGGGATAGAAACTTCCAACTCAAGTTTTTCTTCATAAGATTGCATCAAAGCATCAACGATATGTTTGGTAAAGGCTTTATTTTGACTATAAGCATGAGGAGAATTTAGCACGGATTGCAACAAGGAAATACAATCTATAAAAGAGAAATTATCATAATTCAATTCCTTGAAATCCAAAATAGTGGGTTAATTAATATTTAAAGTTTTGACTTCTTCAATCCCACTTTTAACAATTTTAGCATCAAGATCTAAAGACTCCGAATTTTTGGAACGTCTTCTAGGTAAAGGTGGATCATATTCAGTCTCATCATTATCAAGATTCATATTACAAAACAAAGATTTAATAGGGGACACATCAATAACTTTTAGATCTTCATATTTATTATCATGAAAACTAGAAGAACACGCTTTTATAAAGCAATCTTTCTTAGCACGCATCCTAGCGGTTCTTTCTTTGCACTCATCAATGGAAATTCTCATGGCTTTGAGAGACTCATTGATATCATCTTAGGAGGAATAGATCTAAGTTTCAAAGAATCAACATCAAGAGAAATTCTATCAACGTTCCTAGCCAACTCATCAATCTTAAGCAATTTTTCTTCAATCAAAGCATTGAAATTCTTTTGCGAGGTAATAAATTATTTACTACTAGATTCAAAATCAGAGAGTATATTATTAAAATTTCCATAAGAATTGTTGTAGGATTTACCATAATTATTAGAGGAATTACTAGGATACAGCCTAGGATTAAAGTTTCCTCTATACGCGTTGTGACCAAAATTATTCCCACCAACAAAATTCACATCCAAAGATTCATTATTATTCTCAATCAAAGAAGACAAAGGCATATCATTAGTATCAGAATAAACACTTTTATTAGCAAATAATTTCATAAGTTCATCCATCTTACCACTCAAAACATTAATTTCTTCTATCGCATGCACTTTCTTATTAGTAGATCTTTTAGTGTGCCATTGAGAATAATTAACCATAATATTATCGGAGTTTAGTAGCTTCTCCTAAAGTGATTTCCATAAAAGTGCCTCCCGCAGCCGAGTCTAAAAGATTTCTAGAAGCAAAATTCAATCCGGCATAAATTTTTTGTATAATCATCCACAAATTCAAACCATGTCTAGAGCAATTACGTATCATTAATCTCATCCTCTCCCAAGCTTGTGCAACATGTTCATGATCAAGTTTCTTAAAATTCATAATATCGTTTCTAAGAGAGGTGATCTTAGCGGGAGGAAAATACTTAGAGATAAAAGCATCTTTGCATTTATTCCACGAATCAATACTATTTTTAGGCAAAGACGAAAACCAAGCTTTAGCATGATCTCTAAGAGAAAAAGGAAATAGATTCAATTTAACAATATCATTGTCCACATCTTTCTTCTTTTGCATATCACACAAATCAACGAAGTTGTTTAGATGGGTAGCGACATCTTCACTAGGAAGGCCGAAAAACGGATCTTTCATGATAAGATTCAGCAAAGCAACATTAATTTCACAAGATTAAGCATCGGTAAGAGGAGCGATCGGAGTGCTAATAAAATCATTGTTGTTGGTATTAGTAAAGTCACACAATTTGGTATTATCTTGAGCCATCGTGACAAGCAAGCAATCCGACACACAAGCAAACAAGAAACGGGCAAAAAGTGGCGAATTGAGAAAGAGAGGGAGGATGGAGAGAGAGAGGGCGAATAAAACGGCAAGGGTGAAGTGGGGGAGAGGAAAATGAGAGGCAAATGGCAAATAATGTAATGCGGGAGATAAGGGTTTGTGATGGTACTTGGTATGTTGACTTTTGCGTAGACTCCCCGGCAACGGCGCCAGAAATCCTTCTTGCTACCTCTTGAGCACTGTGTTGGTTTTCCCTTGAAGAGGAAAGGGTGATGTAGTAGAGAAACGTAAGTATTTCCCTCAGTTTTTGAGAACCAAGGTATCAATCCAGTAGGAGGCCACACACGAGTCCATCGCACCTACACAAACAAATAAAATCCTCGCAACCAACGCGATAAAGGGGCTGTCAATCCCTTCATGGTCACCTACGAGAGTGAGATCTGATAGATATGATAAGGTAATATTTTTGGTATTTTTATGATAAAGAGAAATAAAGATGAAAGTAAAATAAATGGCAAAGGCAATAACTAAGTATTGGAAGAATAATATGATGGAAAATAGACCCGGGGCCATAGGTTTCACTAGAGGATTCTCTCGAGACCATAAGTATTACGGTGGGTGAACAAATTACTGTTGAGCAATTGACAGAATTGAGCATAGTTATAAGAATATCTAGGTATGATCATGTATATAGGCATCATGTCCGAGACAAGTAGACCGACTCCTGCCTGCATCTACTACTATTACTCCACACATCAACCGCTATCCAGCATGCATCTAGAGTATTAAGTTCAAGAGGACAGAGTAACGTTTTAAGCAAGATGACATGATGTAGAGGGATAAACTCATGCAATATGATATAAACCCCATCTTGTTATCCTCGATGGCAACAACACAATACGTGCCTTGCTGCCCCTACTGTCACTGGGAAAGGACACCGCAAGATTGAACCCAAAGCTAAGAACTTCTCCCATTGCAAGAAAGATCAGTCTAGTAGGCCAAACCAAACTGATAATTCGAAGAGACTTGCAGAGATAACCAATCATACATAAAAGAATTCAGAGAAGATTCAAATATTGTTCATAGATAAACTTGATCATAAACCCACAATTCATCGGTCTCAACAAACACACCGCAAAAGAAGATTACATCGAATAGATCTCCACATGAGAGGGGGAGAACTTTGTATTGAGATCCAAAAAGAGAGAAGAAGCCATCTAGCTAATAACTATGGACCCGTAGGTCTGAAGTAAACTACTCACACTTCATCGGAGAGGCTATGGTGTCGATGTAGAAGCCCTCCGTGATCGATACCCCCTCCGACGGAGCTCCGAAAAAGGCCCCAAGATGGGATCTCATGGATACAGAAAGTTACGGCGGTGGAATTATGGTTTTGGCTCCGTATCTGGTAGTTTGGGGGTACGTAGGTATATATAGGAGGAAGGAGTACGTCGGTGGAGGAACGTGGG
>NC_041388.1:199677944-199740012 GCF_002162155.2 Triticum dicoccoides | reverse complement strand
CTCGTTCCTTCCTCGTTGATTGCTTGACGTAGGGTCCAAGTCCTCTGGATCATGTTCGTTCCAAAAATCACGTTCCCGAAGGTTTCATTTCGTTTGGACTCCGTCTGATATTTTTTTTCTACGAAACTCTAAAATAGGCAAAAAAACAACAATTCTGGGCTGGGCCTCCGGTTAATAGGTTACTCCCAAAAATAATATGAAAGTGTATAATAAAGCCCAATAATGTCCAAAACAAGATATAATATAGCATGGAAAAATAAAAAATTATAGATACATTGGAGACGTATCAGCGGGCGGCCCCCACCAATTCTGATTGGGCTAGGGGGGCGCGCCTCCCACCTTTTCCCTTCCTCTCCTCTATTCCACTAAGGCCAATATACTCCCCGAGGGGTTCTGGTAACCTTCCGATACTCCGGAAAATGCCTGAACTCATCCGGAACCATTCCGATGTGCAAACATAGGCTTCCAATATATCGATCTTTACGTCTCGATCATTTTGAGACTCCTCGTCATGTCGGTGATCAAATCCGGGACTCCGAACTACCTTCGGTACATTGAAACTCATAAACTCATAATACCGATCATCACTTAACGTTAAGCATGCGGACCCTACGGGTTTGAGAACTATGTAGGCATGACCAAGACATGTCTTCGGTCAATAACCAATAGCGGAACCTGGATGTTCATATTTGCTCCCACATATTGTCACATCCCTAGTTCTGGTATCTCCTAGGCTAGCCCTTCATGTTTGCATCATGTTTAAATTCCATTTAAATTTGAAATGGGGATTTGTGAAACCCTCAAAATCATTTATGGAAATAATCCAGATAAAAATTTCTCCAAAAAGGTCCAAGAAAATGTTCATCTTACTCTCTGAAAATATTGGTCAGAGGTAAAAAACCAAACCAATATTTTTAGGATGTCATAAATATTTTTTTTGGACATTTGGAGTTAATCCAGTAATTATTTGCGTTGGATAAATATTTTTATATATACAAAATATTGTCCAATAATTCTGAATTTTGGTGAGGGGCTTTGGATTAATTCCTTAGGTCCCTGCAAAATTTGACATAATTAATTAAAATGGTTTAGTATTTTATTTAAACCAAACAAATGTCAGAAAAATAGAAAAGAAAACAAAAAAGGAAAAGCCTACCTGTGCTTACCTGCGGCCTGGCACTGTGCAGCCGGCCTGGCCCAGCGGCCCAGCAGGCCGCCCTAGCCGACTGGCACTGCCAGTCGTCCCCTTCCTCGCGCCAGGAGGACAGGGGCATGCGCTCGCCGCACGCGAGCACACGTCGGCCACCTCCTGCTTCCCCGCTCGCCGCTGGAGGCACCCGACGACGCCACGCACTCCCCCAAACCTCTCTCACTCTCCCTCCATGCTTCCCCCCTTCTCTGGTCCCCCTCCACCTCGCACCCGACCGGAGCGCAGCGCGCCGCTGAGCACCACCACAGCCACCGTGCTCCCCTTGCCCCTCTGCCCTGTCCAGCGGGTCGTCCTCGACGCCGTGAAGCACCAAAACGAAGCACACGCCCACGGGACGCCTGAAACGACGCCATCGTCTTCGTCTTCCTCGTCGGCCACCGCGGATTTCCACCGTCGATTTGCCGCCGTCCGAGCTTCCCCGAGCCCGCTTCTACGGCCCCTGCAACCGCTGTGAGCCCACTATCCTTTTCCCCTAACCATGTGGCTTGCCGCTCGCTGTTGCCGTCGTTTCATAGATGGCCAAAGCGCCCCGCCGCCGTCCATGTCGCCGCCGTCGCCCTGGCCACCGCAGCCCGCAGCCGAGCGCGTCACCCTGCTCCTGGTGACGCCAGGAGGCCGTAGAGCCTCTCCGCTCGCTTCCCCATGCACCGCAGCCCTCGCCCGCACTTGGCCGTGCTCCGGCCGCCGCCCCGAGCCTCGCTCCGGCGAGCTCCGGCCACCCGTCCTCCTCCTACCTACCCCACTAGATGCGAGAGAGCACGGGCTACGCCCTGGTGCTCCCAGCCGCCGCCCCCGTGCCCTGCAGCGTGGACGCCGCCGCGTCCAGAGGTCGCCGGCGACGACCTCGCCGGCCTGATGTGCGGGCCCGACCTGCCAGGTGATTAGCTTAAGGCCAATCACCATTTTCTAACCCCCTGACACTGACACAGGGCCCAACGCCACTAATTTCAATTAGATTAGTATAATAACCCCATGTTAACTAACTGTGTCACTGACCAGTGGGTTCCACTGGTCAGGTTTGACCTGGACCGCGCCGTTGACTACTGACATCATAGTGACATCATGCTGATGCAATAACTCTTTTCTGGATTTATTCTTTTACAGGAAATTCCAGAAAATTGCCTACACTTCAAAAATTCATAGAAATTCAACCGTAGCTCAGATTGAAATAATTTATATATGAAAAATTATCAAAAAAATTCAATCTATCCATCTGTACCATTTTCATGCATGACAAACCATCTATACATGCTGTATATATGAAAACACACTTATGGCATATTTAAGAGCTTAATTTGGAGTTGTATTTGAACCCTTGGTTCAAATGGACTTCAACCAAATAAATGCTAGTTGCATTGACTCAAACAAACATCACCTACTCATGCCATGTTCATGCATCATAATGTTGCATATGTTTGTGTTTGATTTCCGACACCATTCCTTCTCGATATGTCCTGCTCCGGAGAGTGTTCTAGAGTACCTGTCTGAGGAGCAGTGCCCCCCTGTTGATCTACCAGGCAAGCAAACCCCCTTGTTCATTCCGATACAATCCTACTCTCTCGCTCCTGTTCTCATTTATTGCATTAGGACAACAATGATTCAACTGCTACTTTATGCTGCGGTAGTTGAACCCATTCCTCTGCATGACCTGTCATTGCCACAGTAAATAGTTGAAACCGACTAGCATGTGTAGGAGTTGCTTGGGCCATGTTGTGTTCTTGCCATGCCATGCCTGCTATTGCTTAGAGTATGTCAGGTCTGATTCATTGGGAATGAATTAGAGTACAGTGCTATGTTCTGATGTTGAGAGTTAAGCGTGTGAACACGATTTGGTAAAGGTAGCGGTGAGAGGCCATGTAGGAGTACATGGTGGGTTGTCTCACTAGAACCGTCCCTAAGAACTAAGTTCTATGTAAGTTGTCCATTGACTAGCTACTACCACACATTGGGCTCCGGGCGCTCCAAGCTCTCTCGACTTATTAACCACCTTGATCTCTGTCCAGGAGTTACAAATAGTTTCTGGTGTTTATAGGTAGTGCTATTTTTCTATAGAGTGGCACCCGGCAGGGTGGACTTGGGACAGACTAGGCACACGTGGCCCGGTGTACCGAGTGGCACCCGGATGGTGGGCTCGGGAACCCTGTACACATCGTTTGGGGCCGTGAGCGAAACCCCGGCTGGATCTCCTTGCAGATGGAACCCAAATAGGCGATAAACCTGGACTAGAGTCTTGTGTGGTTAGTCAGGTCGTGGCCGACACCCTCGCCAGGCTTCCGCTTGAAGGTTGCCGAGATACATGACGTGTATATGGTGATAAGTGGTGAGAGCGTGTGTGAAGAACTACACCCCTGCAGGGTTATCATGATCTATTCGAATAGTCGTGTCCTCGGTTATGGACTTCTTGGATGCTTACGTGGTACATAGACAACTTTAAGTGGATACTCTAAAATGCTCAAGACAAGTGTGAGTGCTATGGATGGCCTTCTCGTAAGCAGACGAGGATGAATCCATAGTAGTGTATTGATGTGGTGATTAGTGGACTCGTGTGCGCTGCCTCATCTCAAAGAAGTTTCTCGTTGTCATACAGCAGGACAGCCACTGAGTCAAAGCTGGCTTGCTGCAACTAAACCCCACATTACCTTCTTGATACAAATGCATGTATGATAGGATCTGATGTAAGTCTTGCTGAGTACCTTTGTACTCACGTTTGCTTTATTTATGTTTTGCAGGTGAGACATCTGTCTCACTAGTAGTACCGCTTGGACTTCGACGAGTAGCTTGTTACCTCATCTACGATCTTGTACCCTTGGGAGGGTCTTGTAGATAGTCAGGCTTCTGAGCCTTTTTCCTTTTGTAGTTGTCTGTACTCAGACATGTAATGCTTCCGTTGCTTGTATGCTCTGAATGATGGGTCATGTGACCCCTGTTTGTATTAATGCTATGTGGCTCTTCTGAGCCTTTATCTATATGAGTTTGTGTTATGTTGTGATGCCATGTTGTACATCACATACTCGCATGTTATGCGTACGTGTGATGTGTATTGCTATGTGTTGGATCCGACAATCTAGTTGTTTATCCTTGGCAGCTTCTCTTATGGGGAAATGTAGTCTAGTGCTTCCTTGAGCCATAGTAGTCCGCTACAGCCCGGTTCACTTGAGTCCTGCTAGCCCAGCACTACTACTCAGAACACTTGACTGGCCGGCATGTGTTTCACTTCGTTCCTGTGTCTGTCCCTTCGGGGAAATGTCACGCAGTGACATCCGGAGACCTGCCTAGCCTACTACAGCCCGGGTTCCCCGGAGTCCTGTTAGGCCAGTGCTACAGCCCGGATTCACACGCTGCTGACCGACATGCTCGATGTGAATCATGTATGCCTGTCCCCATAGGTTAGTGCCGCTTTGGTTCACGACTAGCCATGTCGGCCCGGGTTCTCTGTCATATGGATGCTAGCGACACTATCATATACGTGAGCCAAAAAGGCACAAATGGTCCCGGGCCATGGTAAGGCGAGACCCGTGGGGATACCATGTGTGAGGCCGCAAAGTGATATGAGGTGTTACATGCTAGATCGGTGTGACCTAGAATCAGGGTCCCGACAGCTTTGGTATCAGAGCCTGACTGCCTGTAGAATTTCCAAGCCAACCTGGTCGAAGTTGAGTCTAGAAATTCTTTAGTTATATAAGGGAATTGATTGTGGAAGGGAACGTAAGGCTCTTTTTACTCCTTATACCTCATGCCCTTCTCATCTGAGTCGTCCTATCTTTCCTATGGGGTTAAGGAACTAGGCTTTCTCTTCCGTCTATCAGGATCACATGTTACTACTCCATAGTCTCTTAGGTTTGGTTGATCTGAGTCATATCCCAGTTCGAGTACCTCCGGTGTAGCCTGTTTAGTAATATCTCAGAACCTTGAGTGATGATGTTGAGTATGGTACTACCCCATCGTTTGCAGGATGTCTCATTTTGAGCATTTTACTGCCGTTATGCTGCCGGAATTGTCCTCGTACTATATTCTACATCCTTATGATGATGCTGAATCCATCCTTGTTTCCTTGGTTGGTTCTTCAGGATGTCGTCAGTTAACCGAAGTTCTGTTGCTCGTAGCCGGAACCACGGAGATGGTAGGGATGAGGATCCTCCCGACCAGCCTTCGTTGGCAGAGTTCATGTTAGAGATGGAGAAGAACAAGCGAGAGTCTAACCGCTTGTTGGCACATATCGAGGAGAACACCTCCCATCAGCACAAAGAGTCAGCGTCCATCTATGATTTCATTGGTCTGAAACCACCTACCTTCCATCATTCCATTGAACCACTCGGTGCAGATGACTGGCTCCGTAGTATCACACACAAGCTGCGTTCTGCGAACGTAGCTGAACGTGACAAGGTCACCTACGCTGCTTATCATCTGGAAGGTCCTGCTAGTCTTTGGTGGCAGAACTATGAGGCTATGCTTCCAGCTGGCCAGATACCTACCTGGAGAGATTTCACTGAGGCTTTTCGCGAGCATTACATTCCTCAGGCTCTCATTGACCGCAAGAGAGAAGAGTTCTGTAGTTTCATCCAGAGTAAGATGGTTGTTGATGCTTACAGTAGAGAGTTTGAGAACCTTGCCCGCTATGCTACAGAAGAGGTGTCCACGGACGCCAAGAAGCAGGCTAGGTTCCGGAAGGGTCTCAACCCCCAGTTGCATCGTGATCTCCACTTGCATCATTGCAATACATTCCTGGCTCTTGTAAACAAGGCCATTAATGCAGAGACAGCTCAACTCACTTACAAGGAGTCTTGTAAGCACATCCGTGATTTGGGTTCTTCTTCTGGTTCTACTTCGCAGAAGCGCCGGATTTGGGTTTCGAACTCCGCTCTTCCACCCGGTTACTCACCGAGGACCTATTATGTGGCGCCTCACCCAGTTCAGTTACGTACTCCACCCAAGCCTGTTGGTAGACCACTTGTCAAAGCGGGTCCATGTCCTACTTCAGGGACTTGTTTCACATGCGGAGAGCCAGGACACTATGCACGTGACTGCTCTCAAACCAACTATGCTCCACCCCAACCTGAGAAGTCTGTTGGCCGTGGTAAGCCATCACACAAGATGATTAGTGTCAAGTCAGCTCCCACTGAACATGGATGTGTGCATCACGTCTCAGCTAAAGACGCTCATGATGATCCAGATGTCGTTCTTGGTACACTCCTTGTCAACTGTCATCCAGCTTCGGTTCTGTTCGATACCGGAGCATCTCACTCCTTCATCTCTGAAGGCTATGCTCGTTTGCACGACATGTCATTTTGTGATATGCCAACTCCACTTGAAATCCAAACTCCAGGGTCTAGATGGCAAACTACCAGAATAAGCCATGGTAATGAAATCCTTGTTGACAGACTTGTATTCCTTGCGTCACTTATAGCCCTCAAGTCTACAGTTATTAACATCATCTTGGGTATGGACTGGATGAAAGCTCATTATGCCAAGATCGATTGTTACACTAGGTCTGCTCAGCTTACACACCCATCTGGCAAGATAGTCACTGTCTCCACTAGAGTTGCAAAGCGTCAGCTCTATTCTCTTAATGCCAGCCCTCTTCCAGACTTTGAAGATATTCCGGTAGTCCGTGACTTTCTGGATGTCTTTCCAGAGGAACTGCCAGGTATTCCACCTGACAAAGATGTAGAGTTTGTCATAGATCTTATCCCAGGAACCGCTCTAATCTCTAGGAGACCTTACAAGATGGCACCCTTAGAACTAGCTGAGCTTAAGAAACAACTCGATGAATCCTTGCAAAAGGGTTTCATCCGTCCTAGTTCTTCTCCCTGGGCTTGCCCCGTCCTCTCCATCAAGAAGAAGGATGGTACGGACCGGATGGTTGTAGATTATCGTCCCGTTAATTTGGTCACGATAAAGAACAAGTACCCGCTCCCCAGGATCAACGACCTATATGATCAGCTCGCTGGATCCTCAATCTTGTCCAAGATGGAATTGAGGTTAGGCTACCACCAAATCAAGATCAAAAATGGGGACATTCCTAAGATGGCTTTCGTCACTCATTATGGCCAGTACGAGTACACCGTCATGTCCTTCGGTCTAACCAATGCTCCAGCTACATTCTCCTGCTTGATGAACTCGATCTTCATGGAGTACTTAGATAAGTTCGTCGTGGTTTACCTCGATGATATCCTTATTTACTCGAAGAACGAGGAAGAGCATGCCGAACATCTTAGACTTGTGCTAGAAAAACTCAGAGAGCACCGCCTTTATGCCAAGTTCTCCAAGTGCGAATTTGGTTTACCAGAAGTGACCTATCTCAGCCACGTAATCTCTGGTAAGGGCATTGCCGTCAATCCCGAGAGAGTTCAGGCCGTTCTTGATTGGACTCCGCCTGAAACAGTTAAGCAAGTTAGGAGTTTCCTTGGTCTAGCCAGTTATTGTCGCTGCTTCGTTGAGAACTTCTCCAAAGTGGCCAAACCTCTCACAGAACTTCTCAAGAAAGATAAAAAAGTTTGAGTGGTCCCCACAGTGTGAGCACAGTTTTTAGGAACTGAAAAGACGCCTGACTTCTGCTCCCATACTTGTGCCACCGGATTTCACTAAGGACTTTGTTATCTATTGTGACGCCTCACGACAGGGACTAGGCTGCATTCTTATGCAAGATCGCCATGTGATTGCCTATGCATCTCGACAGTTGCATCCACATGAGGAGAATTATCCTACACATGATCTAGAGCTTGCAGCCGTAGTCTATGCACTTAAGACCTGGCGACATTACCTTCTTGGTAAGCGTTGCGAGATTTACACCGATCACCAGAGTCTCAAGTATATCTTCACCCAACCAGATTTGAACCTTAGGCGAAGACGTTGGTTGGAGTTGATCTCAGATTACGACTTAGGGATTACCTACACCCCAGGCAAGGGAAATGTTATGGTTGATGTGCTAAGTCGTAAGTCCTATTGCAACAATCTCATGTTGCAACAGGGCCAACCACTTCTTCATGAGGAATTCTGCAAGCTAAACCTTCACATCGCTCCTCATGGATTCCTTTCTACCTTGGTGGCGAAACCTACTCTTGTGGATCATATAATAGAAGACCAGAAGCAGGATACGGGAATTTCCCGGATCAAGAGAAACATTAACAAAGGAGTTGGTGGTAGTTTCTCTATAGATGATCGTGGTGTTGTTTTCTTTGAGAGTCGCTTGGTGGTTCCCAAGAATCAACATATTCGACAATTAATCCTTAAGGAGGCGCATGAATCTCCTCTCACGATTCATCCCGGTAGTACTAAGATGTATCAGGACCTACGCCAGAGGTTCTGGTGGACTAGGATGAAGAGAGAAATTGCTAAGTTTATTGCTAACTACGATGTTTGTCGTCGCGTTAAGGCAGAGCATGAAAGGCCTGTTGGCACCCTTCAACCTTTAGCTATTCCTGAGTGGAAATGGGATAAAGTTGGTATGGACTTCATCACCGGTTTTCCCAGGACCAAGGAAGGGAATAATGCTATCTTCGTAGTCATTGATCGTCTTTCCAAAGTGGCTCACTTCCTACCTGTTCGGGAGAGTATCACTGCTAGTCAGCTCTCTGACTTATATATTTCTCGAATAGTGTCACTTCATGGTGTTCCACTAGAGATCAATTCAGACCGTGGTAGTCTTTTCACTTCTCATTTCTGGGAGAGTTTCCAAACTGCCATGGGCACCCATCTTTCCTTCAGTACCGCTTTCCACCCTCAATCAAGTGGTCAGGTGGAAAGGGTCAACCAGATTCTCGAAGACATGCTTAGAGCTTGTGTTATCTCATTCGGTATGGATTGGGAGAAGTGTCTTCCCTTCGCCGAGCTTGCTTATAACAATAGCTACCAATCCAGCCTCAAGAAAGCTCCTTTTGAGATTATGTATGGACGAAGATGTCGAACACCTTTGAGCTGGTCAGAAACCGGTGAAAGACAATTCTTTGGACCGGATATGATCCAGGAGGCAGAAGAGCAAGTTCGCATCATTCGTGAGAATTTGAAAACAGCCCAATCTCGTCAAAAGAGCCAGTATGACCGTCGTCATAAGGAAGTGGCTTATGAAGTTGGCGACAAGGCTTACCTTCGGGTTACCCCTTTGAAGGGTGCCCATCGATTCGGTATCAAGGGCAAGTTGGCTCCTCGTTACATTGGTCCCTTTCTCATTCTCGCTAAACGAGGAGAGGTTGCCTACTAGTTGGAACTACCGCCAACTCTTTCTCGAGTTCATGATGTCTTCCACGTCTCTCAACTCAGGCGTTGCTTCTCGGATCCCATCCGCGGAGTGGACCACGAAGCGCTTGATCTTCAAGATAACCTCACCTATCGAGAGTACCCTGTTCGCATCCTTGATCAAGCAGAGCGTGTCACTCGACGTCATAACATCAAGTTTCTCAAGGTTCAGTGGTCTCATCATTCCGAGAGAGAAGCTACTTGGGAGCGTGAAGATCGTCTTCGACTCGAGTACCCCACTTTCTTTCCGCCAACTCCTGAATCTCGGGACGAGATTCTTCCGAGTGGGGGCGAGTTGTCACATCCCTAGTTCTGGTATGACCTAGGCTAGACCTTCATGTTTGCATCATGTTTAAATTCCATTTAAATTTGAAATGGGGATTTGTAAAACCCTCAGAATCATTTCTGGAAATAATCCAGATAAAAATTTCTCCAAAAAGGTCCAAGAAAATGTTCATGTTACTCTATGAAAATATTGGTCAGAGGTAAAAAACGAAACCAATATTTTTAGGAGCTCATAAATATTTATTTTGGACATTTGGAATCCAGTAATTATTTGCGTTGGATATATATTTTTATATATACAAAATATTGTCCAATAATTCTGAATTTTGGTGAGGGGCTTTGGATTAATTCCTTAGGTCCCTGCAAAATTTGACAGAGTTAATTAAAATGGTTTAGTATTTTATTTAAACCAAACAAATGTCAGAAAAATAGAAAAGAAAACAAAAAAGGAAAAGCCTACCTGTGCTTACCTGCGGCCTGGCACTGTGCAGCCGGCCTGGCCCAGCGGCCCAGCAGGCCGGCCCAGCCGACTGGCACTGCCAGTCGTCCCCTTCCTCGCGCCAGGAGGACGGGGGCACGCGCTCGCCGCACGCGAGCACACGCCGGCCACCTCCTGCTTCCCTGCTCGCCGCTGGAGGCACCCGACGACGCCACGCACTTCCCCGAACCTCTCTCACTTTCCCCCTTGTTCCCCCCTTCTCTGGTCCCCCTCCACCTCGCACCCGAGCGGAGCGCAGCACGCCTCCGAGCACCACCGCACCATCGTAGCCCCTGTCCAACGGGTCTTCCTCGACGCCGTGAAGCACCAAGACGAAGCACGCGCCCATGGGACGCCTGAAACGACGCCATCATCTTCGTCTTCCTCGTCGGCCACCGCGGATTTCCACCGTCGATTTGCCGCCGTCCGAGCTTTCCCGAGCCCGCTTCTACGGCCCCTGCAACCGCTCTGAGGCCACGATCCTTTTCCCCCTAACCCCGTAGCTTGCCGCTCGCCGTAGCCGTCGTTTCATAGATGGCCGAAGCGCCCCGCCGCCGTCCATGTCGCCGCCGTCGCCCTGGCCACCGCAGCCCGCAGCCGAGCTCGTCACCCTGCTCCTGGTGACGCCAGGAGGCCGTAGAGCCTCTCCGCTCGCTTACCCATGCACCACAGCCCTCGCCCGCACTTGGCCGTGCTCCGGCCGCCGCCCCGAGCCTCACTCCGGCGAGCTTCGTCCACCCCTCCTCCTCCTACCTACCCCACTAGATGCGGGAGAGCACAGGCTACGCCCCGGTGCTCCCAGCCGCCGCCCCCGTGCCCTGCAGCGTGGACGCCACCGCATCCAGAGGTCGCCGGCGACGACCTCGCCGGCCTGATGTGCGGGCCCGACCTGCCAGGTGATTAGCTTAAGGCTAATCACCATTTGCTAACCCCCTGACACTGACAGTGGGCCCAACGCCACTAATTTCAATTAGATTAGTATAATAACCCCCTGTTAACTAACTCTGTCACTGACCAGTGGGTCCCACTGGTCAGGTTTGACCTGGACTGCGCCGTTGACTGCAGACATCATAGTGACATCATACTGATGCAATAACTCTTTTCTGGATTTATTCTTTTACAGGAAATTCCAGAAAATTGCCTAAACTTCAAAAATTCATAGAAATTCAACCGTAGCTCAGATTGAAATAATTTATATATGAAAAATTATTAGAAAAATTCAATCTATCCATTTGTAACATTTTCATGCATGACAAACCATCTATACATGCTGTATATATGAAAACACACTTATGGCATATTTAAGAGCTTAATTTGGAGTTGTATTTGAACCCTTGGTTCAAATGGACTTCTACCAAATAAATGCTACTTGCATTAACTCAAAGAAACATCACCTACTCATGCCATGTTCATGCATCATAATGTTGCATATGCTTGTGTTTGATTTCCGACACCGTTCCTTCTCGATAGGTCCTGCTCCGGAGAGTGTTCTAGAGTACCTGTTTGAGGAGTAGTGCCCCCCTGTTGAACTACCAGGCAAGCAAACCCCCTTGTTCATTCCGATACAATCCTACTCTTTTGCTCCTGCTCTCATTTATTGCATTAGGACAACAACGATTCAACTGCTACTTTATGCTGCGGTAGTTGAACCCATTCCTTTGCATGACCTGTCATTGCCACAGTAAATTGTTGAAACCCACTAGCATGTGTAGGAGTTGCTTGGGCCTTGTTGTGTTCTTGCCATGCCATGCCTGCTATTGCTTAGAGTATGTCAGGTCTGATTCATTGGGAATGAATTAGAGTACAGTGCTATGTTCTGATGTTGAGAGTTAAGCATGTGAACACGATTTGGTAAAGGTAGCGGTGAGAGGCCATGTAGGAGTACATGGTGGGTTGTCTCACTGGAACCGTCCCTAAGAACTGAGTTCTGTGTAAGTTATCGAATGACTAGCTAATACCACACATTGGGCTCCGGGCGCTCCAAGCTCTCTCGACTTATTGACCGCCTTCATCTCTGTTCAGGAGTTGCAAATAGTTTCTGGTGTTTATAGGTAGTGCTATTTTTCTACTGAGTGGCACCCAGCAGGGTGGACTTGGGACAGACTAGGCACACGTGGCCCGGTGTACCGAGTGGCACCCGGATGGTGGGCTCGGGAACCCTATACACATCGTTTGGGCCGTGAGCGAAACCCCGGCCGGATCTCCTTGCAGATGGAACCCAAATAGGCGATAAACCTAGACTAGAGTCTTGTGTGGTTAGTCAGGTCGTGGCCGACACCCTCGCCAGGCTTCCGCTTGAAGGTTGCTGAGATACATGACGTGTATATGGTGATAAGTGGTGAGAGCGTGTGTGAAGAAGTACACCCCTGCAGGGTTATCATGATCTATTCGAATAGCCGTGTCCTCGGTTATGGACTTCTTGGATGCTTACGTGGTACATAGACAACTTTAAGTGGATACTCTAAAATGCTCAAGACAAGTGTGAGTGCTATGGATGGCCTTCTCGTAAGCAGACGAGGATGAATTCATAGTAGTGTATTGATGTGGTGATTAGTGGACTCGTGTGTGCTGCCTCATCTCAAAGAAGTTTCTAGTTGTCATACAACAGGACAGCCACTGAGTCAAAGCTGGCTTGCTGCAACTAAACCCCACATTACCTTCTTGATACAAATGCATGTATGATAGGATCTGATGTAAGTCTTGCTGAGTACCTTTGTACTCACGTTTGCTTTATTTATGTTTTGCAGGTGAGACATCTGTCTCACTAGTAGTACCGCTTGGACTTTGAGGAGTAGCTTGTTACCTCAGCTACGATCTTGTACCCTTGGGAGGGTCTTGTAGATAGTCAGGCTTCTGAGCCTTTTTCCTTTTGTAGTTGTCTGTACTCAGACATGTAATGCTTCCGTTGCTTTTATGCTCTGAATGATGGGTCATGTGACCCCTGTTTGTATTAATGCTATGTGGCTCTTCGGAGCCTTTATCTATATGAGTTTGCGTTATGTTGTGATGCCATGTTGTACAACACATACTTGCATGTTATGCATACGTGTGACGTGTATTGCTATGTGTGGGATCTGACAATCTAGTTGTTTATCCTTGGCAGCTTCTCTTATGGAGAAATGTAGTCTAGTGCTTCCTTGAGCCATAGTAGTCCGCTACAGCCCGGTTCACCGAAGTCCTGCTAGCCCAGCACTACTTCTCAGAACACTTTACTGGCCGGCATGTGTTTCATTTCGTTCCTGTGTCTGTCCCTTCGGGGAAATGTCACGCGGTGACATCCGGAGTCCTGCCTAGCCTGCTACAGCCCGGGTTCCCCGGAGTCCTGTTAGCCCAGTGCTACAGCCCGGATTCACACGCTGCTGACCGACATGCTCGATGTGAATCATGTATGCCTGTCCCCATAGGTTAGTGCCTCTTTGGTTCACGACTAGCCATGTCGGCCCGGGTTCTCTGTCATATGGATGCTAGCGACACTATCATATACGTGAGCCAAAAAGGCGCAAACGGTCCCGGACCATGGTAAGGCGACACCCGTGGGGATACCGTGCGTGAGGCCGCAAAGTGATATGAGGTGTTACATGCTAGATCGGTGTGACCTAGAATCGGGGTCCCGACACATATTCTACGAAGATCTTTATCGGTCAAGCCGCATGACGATATATGTTGTTCCCTTTGTCATCGGTATGTTACTTGCCCGAGATTTGATCGTCGGTATCTCAATACCTAGTTCAATCTCGTTACCGACAAGTCTCTTTACTTGTTCTGTAATGCATCATCCCGTAACTAACTCATTAGTCACATTGCTTGCAAGGCTTATATTGATGTGCATTACCGAGAGGGCCCAAAGATACCTCTCCGACAATCGGAGTGACAAATCCTAATCTCAATCTATGCCAACTCAACAGACACCTGTAGAGTACCTTTATAATCATCCAGTTATGTTGTGACGTTTGGTAGCACAAAAAGTGTTCCTCTGGTATTCGGGAGTTGCATGATCTCATAGTCATAGGAACATGTAGAAGTTATGAAGAAAGCAATAGCAACAAAATAAACGATCATCATGCTAAGCTAATGGATGGGTGAAGTCAATCACATCATTCTCTAATGATGTGATCCCATTAATCAAATGACAACTCATGTCTATGGTTAGGAAACATAACCATCATTGATACAACGAGCTAGTCAAGTAGAGGCATACTAGTGACATTCTGTTTGTCTATGTATTCACACATGTACTAAATTTCTGGTTAATACAATTCTAGCATGAATAATAA
The DNA here is from genome assembly GCF_002162155.2 of Triticum dicoccoides. Lineage (NCBI taxonomy): Eukaryota > Viridiplantae > Streptophyta > Magnoliopsida > Poales > Poaceae > Triticum > Triticum dicoccoides. Next base: position 199,725,533 of record NC_041388.1, on the reverse strand, counting down.
ACATTTATCATGATATAAAGAAAATATAAATAACAACTTTATTATTGCCTCTAGGGCATATTTCCTTCAGTCTCCCACTTGCACTAGAGTCAATAATCTAGATTACATTGTAATGATTCTAACACCCATGGAGTCTTGGTGCTGATCATGTTTTGCTCGTGAGAGAGGCTTAGTCAACGGGTCTGCAACATTCAGATCCATATGTATCTTGCAAATCTCTATGTCTCCCTCCTTGACTTGATCACAGATTGAATTGAAGCATCTCTTGATGTGCTTGGTTCTCTTGTGAAATCTGGATTCCTTTGCCGAGGCAATTGCACCAGTATTGTCACAGAAGATTTTCATTGGACCCGATGCACTAGGTATGACACCTAGATCGGATATGAACTCCTTCTTCCAGACTCCTTCATTTGCTGCTTTCGAAGCAGCAATGTACTCCACTTCACATGTAGATCCCGCCACGACGCTCTGCTTGGAACTGCACCAACTAATAGCTCCACCATTTAATAAAAACATGTATCCGGTTTGTGACTTACAATCATCCGGACCAGTGTCAAAGTTTGCATCGACGTAACCATTTACAACAAGCTCTTTGTCACCTCCATATACGAGAAACATATCCTTAGTCCTTTTCAGGTATTTCAGGATGTTCTTGACCGCTGTCCAGTGATCCACTCCTGGATTACTTCGGTACCTCCCTGCTAAACTGATAGCAAGGCACACATCAGGTCTGGTACATAGCATTGGATACATGATAGAGCCTATGGCTGAAGCATAGGGAACACCTTTCATTTTCTCTCTATCTTCTGTAGTGGTCGGGCATTGAGTCTGACTCAACTTCACACCTTGTAACATAGGCAAGAACCCTTTCTTTGCTTCATCCATTTTGAACTTCTTCAAAACTTTATCAAGGTATGTGCTTTGTGAAAGTCCAATTAAGCGCCTTGATCTATCTCTATTGATCTTGATGCCTAATATATAAGCAGCTTGACCGAGGTCTTTCATTGAAAAATTCATATTCATGTATCCTTTTATGCTATTCAGAAATTTAGTATCATTTCCGATCAACAATATGTCATCTACATATAATATCAGAAATGCTACAGAGCTCCCACTCACTTTCTTATAAATAAAGACTTCTCCAAAAGTCTGTATAAAACCATATGCTTTGATCACACTATCAAAGCGTATATTCCAACTCCGAGAGGCATGCACCAGTCCATAAATGGATCCCTGGAGCTTGCACACTTTGTTAGCACCTTTTGGACTGACAAAACCTTCTAGTTGCATCATATACAACTCTTATTTAAGATATCCATTAAGGAATGCAGTTTTGACATCCATTTGCCAATTTCATAATCATAAAATGCGGCAATTGCTAACATAATTCGGACGAACTTAAGCATCGCTACAGGTGAGAAGGTCTCATCGTAGTCAACTCCTTGAACTTGTCGAAAACCTTTTGCAACAAGTCGAGCTTTGTAGACAGTAATATTACCGTCAGCGTCAGCCTTCTTCTCGAAGATCCATTTATTCTCTATGGCCTACCGATCATAGGGAAAGTCAACCAAAGTCCACACTTTGTTCTCATACACGGATCCCATCTCAGATTTCATGGCCTCAAGCAATTTTGCGGAATCTGGGCTCATCATCGCTTCCTCATAGTTTGTAGGTTCATCATGGTCAAGTAACACGACTTCTAGAACAGGATTACCATACCACTCTGGCGCGGATCTTACTCTGGTTGACCTACGAGGTTCGATAGTAACTGGATCATAAGTTTCATGATCATCATCATTAGCTTCCTCACTTACTGGTGTAGGAATCACTGGAACTGATTTCAGTGATGAACTTATTTCCAATAAGGGAGAAGGTACAATTACCTCATCAAGTTCTACTTTCCTCCCACTCACTTCTTTCAAGAGAAACTCGTTCTCTAGAAAGGATCCATTTTGAGCAATGAATATCTTGCCTTCGGATCTGTGATAGAAGGTGTACCCAACAGTCTCCTTTGGGTATCCTATGAAGATACATTTCTCCGATTTGGGTTCGAGCTTATCAGGTTGAAGCTTTTCACATAAGCATCGCAGCCCCAAAGTTTAAGAAACGACCACTTGGGTTTCTTGCCAAACCACAGTTCATAAGGTGTCGTCTCAATGGATTTAGATGGTGCCCTATTTAACGTGAATGCAACCGTCTCTAAAGCATAACCCCAAAACGATAGCGGTAAATCAGTGAGAGACATCATAGATCGCACCATATCTAATAAAGTGTGGATACGACGTTCGGACACAACATTACGTTGTGTTGTTCTAGGTGGCGTGAGTTGCGAAACTATTCCCATTGTTTCAAATGAAGTCCAAACTCATAACTCAAATATTCACCTCCATGATCAGATTGTAGAAACTTGATTTTCTTGTTCCGATGATTTTCCACTTCACTCTGAAATTCTTTGAACTTTTCAAATGTTTCAGACTTATGTTTCATTAAGTAGATATACCCATATCTGATCAACTCATCTGTGAAGGTGAGAAAATAACGATATCCGCCATGAGCTTCAACGTTCATTGGACCACATACATCAGTATGTATGATTTCTAATAACTCTGTTGCTCGCTCCATTGTTCCGGAGAACGGAGTTTTAGTCATCTTACCCATGATGCATGGTTCACAAGTACCAAGTGATTCATAATCAAGTGATTCCAGAAGTCCATCAGAATGGAGTTTCTTCATGCGCTTTACACCAATATGACCTAAATGGCAATGCCAAAAATAAGTTGCACTATCATTATCAACTCTGCATCTTTTGTCTTCAATACTATGAAAATGTGTATCACTACTATCAAGATTTAGTAAAAATAGACCACTCATCAAGGGCGCATGACCATAAAAGATATTACTCATATAAATAGAACAACCATTATTCTCTTATTTAAATGAATAACCATCTCGGTGCAAACAAGATCCAGATATAATGTTCATGCTCAACGCTAGCACCAAATAACAATTATTTAGGTCTAAAACTAATCCCGAAGGTAGATGTAGAGGTATCGTGCCGAAGGCGATCACATCGACTTTGGAACCATTTCCCACGCGCATCATCACCTCGTCCTTAACCAATCTTCGCTTAATTTGTAGCCCCTGTTTCGAGTTGCAAATGTTAGCAACTAAACCAGTATCAAATACCCAGGCACTACTGCGAGCATTAGTAAGGTACACATCAATAACATGTATATCAAATATACCTTTCACTCTTCTCTGCCAAATACTTGGGGCAGTTCCGCTTTTAGTGACCAATTTGTTTGCAGTAGAAGCACTCAGTCTCAAGCTTAGGTCCAGACTTGGGTTTCTTCTCCTGAGCAGCAACTTGTTTGCCATTGTTCTTGAAGTTCCCCTTCTTCTTCCCTTTACCCTTTTTCTTGAAACTGGTGGTCTTGTTGACCATCAACACTTGATACTCCTTGATTTCTACCTCCGTAGCCTTTAGCATTGCGAAGAGCTCGGGAATTGTCTTATCCATCCCTTGCATATTATAGTTCATCATGAAGCTCTTGTAGCTTGGTGGCAGTGATTGAAGAATTCTGTCAATGACACTATCATTCGGAAGATTAACTCCCAGTTGAATCAAGTGATTGTTATACCCAGACATTTTGAGTATATGTTCACTGACAGAACTATTCTCCTCCATTTTGCAGCTGTAGAACTTATTCGAGACTTCATATCTCTCAATCCGGGCATTTGCTTGAAATATTAACTTCAACTCCTGGAACATCTCATATGCTCCATGATGTTCAAAATGTCGTTGAAGTACCGGTTCTAAGCCGTAAAGCATGGCACACTGAACTATCGAGTAGTCATCACCTTTGCTCTGCCAGGTGTTCACAACATCTCACGTTGCTCCTGCAGTGGGTTTGTCACCTAGCGGTGCTTCCAGGATGTAATTCTTTTGTGCAGCAATGAGGATAATCCTCAAGTTACAGACCCAGTCTGTGTAGTTTCTACCATCATGTTTCAACTTAGCATTCTCTAGGAACGCATTAAAATTCAACGGAACAATAGCTATCTCTCTAAGGTACTATCAGGTACTAAGTTCATGATAAATTAAAGTTCAATTAATCAAATTACTTAAGAACTCCCACTTAGATAGACATCCCTCTAATCTTCTAAGTGATCACCTGATCCATATCAACTAAACCATGTCCGATCATCATGTGAGATGGAGTAGTTTTCAATGGTGAACATCACTATGTTGATCATATCTACTATATGATTCACGCTCGACCTTTCGGTCTCAGTGTCCCGAGGCCATATATGTATATGCTAGGCCCGTCAAGTTTAACCTGAGTATTCTGCACGTGCAAAACTGGCTTGCACCCGTTGTATGTGAACGTAGAGCTTATCACACCCGACCATCACGTGGTGTCTCGGCACGACGAACTGTAGCAATGATGCATACTCAGGGAGAACACTTATACCTTGAAATTTAGTGAGAGATCACCTTATAATGCTACCGTCGAACTAAGAAAAATAGGATGCATAAAGGATAAACATCACATGCAATCAATATAAGTGATATGATATGGCCATCATCATCTTGTGCCTTTGATCTCCATATCCAAAGCACCGTCATGATCACCATCGTCACCGGCTTGACACCTTGATCTCCATCGAAGCATCGTTGTCGTCTTGCCAACTATTGCTTCTGTGACTATCGCTACCACTTAGTGATAAAGTAAAGCAATTACATGGCGATTGCATTTCATACAATAAAGCGACAACCATATGGCTCGTGTTAGTTGCCGATAACTGTGTTACAAAACATGATCAGATCATACAATAAAATTTAGCATCATGTCTTGACCATATCACATCACAACATGCCCTGCAAAAACAAGTTAGACGTCCTCTACTTTGTTGTTGCAAGTTTTACGTGGCTGCAACAGGTTGAGCAAGAACCGTTCTTACCTAGGCATCAAAAACCACAACACGGTATAGTGATTGCTTTTTGATCTTCAGAAAGAACCATGTTCATTGAATCTTATTCAACTAAAGTTGGAGAAACTGACACCCACCAGCCACCTGTGTGCGAAGCACGTCGGTAGAACCAGTCTCGCGCAAGCGTACGCGTAATGTCGGTCTGGGCCACTTCATCCAACAATACTGCTGAATCAAGAATCAACTAGTGATGGCAAGCAATATGTATATACCCACACCCACAACTCCTTTGTGTTCTACTCATGCATATAACATCTACGCATAAACCTGGCTCGGATGCCACTGTTGGGGAACGTAGTAATTTCAAAAAAATTCCTACGCACATGCAAGATCATGGTGATGCATAGCAACGAGAGGGGAAGAGTGTTGTCTATGTACCCTCATAGACCTTAAGCGGAAGCGTTATGACAATGCGGTTGATGTAGTCGTACGTCTTCACGATCGACCGATCCTAGTATCGACAGTATGGCACCTCCGTGATCTGCACACATTCAGCTCGGTGACGTCCATGAACTCTCGATCCAGCTGAGTGTCGAGGGAGAGCTTCGTGAGCACAATGGCGTGATGACGGTGATGATGATGCTACCGTCACAGGGCTTCTCCTAAGCACTACGATGATATGATCAAGGTGGATTATGGTGGAGGGGGGCACCGCACATGGATAAGGGATCAATGATCAACTTGTGTGTCTATGGGGTGCTCCCCTCCCCCGTATATAAAGGAGTGGAGGAGGGGGGAGGGCCCGCCCTCTATGGCGCGCCCTAGGGGAGTCCTACTCCCACCGGGAGTAGGATTCCCCCCTTCCAAGTAGTAGGAGTAGGAGAGAACGAAGGGGAGAGGGGAAAGGAAAGGGGGGCCCACCCAATTCGGATTGGGCTAGGGGGCACGCCTACAACCTTTTCCCTTCCTCTCCTCTATTCCACTAAGGCCCAATAAGGCCCATATACTCCCCGGGGGGTTTCGGTAACCTCCCGGTACACCGGAAAATGCCCGAACTCATCCGGAACAATTCCGATGTCCAAACATAGGCTTCCAATATATCAATCTTTATGTCTCGACCATTTAGAGACTCCTCGTCATGTCCGTGATCAAATCCGGGACTCCAAACTACCTTCGGTACATCAAAACACATAAACTCATAATACCGATCGTCACCGAACATTAAGCGTGCGGACCTACGGGTTCGAGAACTATGTAGACATGACCGAGACATGTCTCCGGTCAATAACCAATAGGTGAACCTGGATGTTCATATTGGCTCCCACATATTCAACGAAGATCTTTATCGGTCAAATCGCATAATGATATATGTTGTTCCCTTTGTCATCGGTATGTTACTTGACCGAGATTTGATCGTCGGTATCTCAATACCTAGTTCAATCTCGTTACTGGCAAGTCTCTTTACTCGTTCCGTAATGCATTATCCCGCAAGTAACTCATTAGTCACATTGCTTGCAAGGCTTATATTGATGTGCATTACTGAGAGGGCCCAGAGATACCTCTCTAACAATCGGAGTGACAAATCCTAATCTTGATCTATGACAACTCAACAAACACCATCGGAGACACGTGTAGAGCACCTTTATAATCACCCAGTTACATTGTGACGTTTGGTAGCACACAAAGTGTTCCTCCGGTATTCGGGAGTTGCATGATCTCATAGTCATAGGGACATGTATAAGTTATGGAGAAAGCAATAAAATAAACTAAACGATCATCATGCTAGTCTAATGGATGGGTCAAGTCAATCACATCATTCTCTAATGATGTGATCCCATTAATCAAATGACAACTCATGTCTATGGTTAGGAAACATAACCATCATTGATTCAATGAGCTAGTCAAGTAGAGGCATACTACTGACATTCTGTTTGTCTATGTATTCACACATGTACTAAGTTTCCGGTTAATACAATTCTAGCATGAATAATAAACATTTATCATGATATAAGTAAATATAAATAACAACTTTATTATTGCCTCTAGGGCATATTTCCTTCAATCATATCTACTATATGACTCATGTTCTACCTTTCGGTCTCCAATGTTCCGAGACCATATCTGTACATGCTAGGATCGTCAGTTTAACCCAAGTATTCTGCATGTGTAAAACTGGCTTACACCCATTGTATGTGAACGTAGAGTCTATCACACCCGATCATCACGAGGTTCTTCGAAATGACGAACTTTAGCAATGGTGCATACTCAGGGAGAACACTTTTATCTTGAAATTAAGTGAAGGGATCATCTTATAATGCTACCGTCAGTCTAAGCAAAATAAGATGCATAAAGGATAAACATCACATGCAATCAAAATATGTGACATGATATGGCCATCATCATCTTGTGCTTTTGATCTCTATCTCCAAAGCATCGACTTGATCTCCATCGTCATCGGCTCGACAACTTGATCTCCATCGTTGCGTCGGGGTCGTCTAACCAACTATTGCTTCTATAACTATTGTTAACGCATAGCGATAAAGTAAAGAAATTACATGGCGCTTGCATTTCATACAATAATTAAGAGACAACCTTAAGGCTCGTGTCGATTGTCGATATTACAAACATGATCATCTCATACAACAACGTATATCATATCACGTCTTGACCATATCACATCACAACATACCCTGCAAAAACAAGTTAGACGTCCTCGACATTGTTGTTGCAAGTTTTACGTGGCTACTATGGGCAACTAGCAAGAACCATTCTTAACAACGCAAAACCACAACGACGAATATCAAGTTTGTATTTTTAACCTTCTTCAAGGACTGGCCATTGTCAAATTCGATTCACTAAAGTAGGAGAAACAGACACCCGCTAGCCACCTTTATGCAAAACATGTTGCATGTCAGTCGGTGGAACCGGTCTCATGTGTGTGGACATGTAAGGTTGGTCTGGGCCGCTTCATCCCACAATACCACTGAATCAAAATAAGACGTTGGTGGTAAGTAGTATGACCATCACCGCCTAAAACTTCTTTGTGTTCTACCCATACATATCATCTACGCATAGACCTGGCTCTTGATGCCACTGTTGGGGAACGTTGCATGGAAAACAAAAAAAATTCTACGCACATGCAAGATCTATCCATGGAGATGCATGGCTACAAGAGAGGAGAGTGTGTCTACGTACCCTTGTAGAACGTTAAGCGAAAGCGTTTATCACCGCGGTTGATGTAGTCGCACACCTTCATGATCCGCCCGATCAAGTACCGAACGTAAGACACCTCCGCATTCAGCACACGTTCAACTCGATGACGTCCTCGCCTTGTTGATCCAGCAAGTGATGATCCACAAGTATAGGGTATCAATTGTAGCTCTTTTCGATAAGTAAGAGTGTCGAACCCAACAAGGAGCAGAAGGAAATGACAAGTGGTTTTCAGCAAGGTATTGTCTGCAAGTGCTGAAATTTTAAGTAGGAGAGTAGTTTGATAGCAAGATATTTTGTAACGAGCAAGTAATGATAGTATTAACAAAAGTGCAGCAAGGTAGCCCAATCCTTTTGAGGCAAAGAATAGGCCAAAACGGTTTCTTATGACAAGCAAAGCGTTCTTAAGGGTACACGGGATTTTCATCTAGTCACTTTCATCATGTTGGCCTAATTCGTGTTTGGTACTTTGATAATTTGATATGTGGGTGGACCGGTGCTTAGGTGATGTTCTTACTTGAACAAACCTCCTACTTATGATTAACCCTCCCGCAAGCATCCGCAACTACAAGAAAAGTATTAAGAATAAATTCTAACCATAGCATTAAACTTTTGGATCGAATCGGTCCCTTACGGAATAGCGCATAAACTGGGGTTTAAGCTTCTGTCACTCTCGCAACCCATCATCTAATTGCTACTCCACAATGCATCCCTTAGGCCCAAACATGGCTAAGTGTCATGTAGTCGACGATCACATGACACCACTAAGGGAATCACAACATACATGCTATCAAAATATCGAACACATATCAAGTTCACACGATTACTTGCAACATGATTTCTCCCGTGACCTCAAGAACAAAAGTAACTACTCACAAATGATAATCATGCTCAAGATTAGAGGGGTATTAAATAGCATATTGGATATGAACATATAATCTTCCACCAAATAAACCATATAGTAATCAACTACAAGATGTAATCAACACTACTAGTCACCCACAAGCACCAATCTATAGTTTCGGTAACAAGATTGTACACAAGAGATGAACTAGGGTTTGAGATGAGATGGTTCTATTAAATATGTTGATGGATATTGCCCTCCCCAAGATGGGAGAGTTGTTGGTGATGATGATGATGATTTCCCCCTATGGGAGGGAAGTTCCCGTGGCAGAATCGCTCTGCCGGAGGGCAAAAGTGCTCCTGCCTAAGTTCCGCATCGAGATGGCGGCGCTCCGTCCCGAAAGTCCACTCCTTATTTTTCTAGGTCAAACTGACTTATATACCAGAAGATGGGCACCGGAGGTGGGCCTGGGTGAGCACAACCCACTAGGGTGCGCCTCGGCTCCCTGGCGCGCCCAGGTCGGTTGTGCCCACCTGGTGGGCCCCCTCTGGTAGTTATTTGTTCCAATATTCTTCATATATTTGATAAGAAATCTCAGCGAAGTTTCAGCTTGTTTGAAGTTGTGCAGAATAGGTGGCCTGGCGTAGCTTTTCCAGGTCGAGATTTCTTGCTGCCGGAATTCTCCCTATTTGTGTATACCTTGCAAATTATGAGAGAGAAGGCCTTACAGTTGCTCCAAAAAGCATTATTACGGATAAAAACATCATAAATAACAGTAAGAAAACATGATGCAAAATGGACGTATCAACTCCCCCAAGTTTAGACCTCGCTTGTCCTCAAGGGAAAACTGAAACCGAAAAACATGTCCACATGCTTAGAGAGAGAGGTGTCGATAAAAACAAAATATGGACATAGAAGCATCATGTTCATTATCATAACAGCAACACACTTAAACATAAAACTTTTATCATAGACTTCTCATGAATAAGTGACAATTCATCACACTATTGAAGTATAAAGCAAAAAACTCTATTAAAAACCAACAAACTATGTTCTCAGTCAACTTTGCAACTACAATTCATCATCTTTTCAGGAAGGGTCACGTATCGGAGCCTTTAGGCAAGTCCACAAACTCAACCATCATACAGTCTTCTATGATTGCTAACACTCACCGCGTACACATGAGCAAAATGTTTCAACCGGACACATAGAAAGAGAGGTGGTTATAGTTTCGCCTCCCAACGTATTCACCTAAAGGGTGATGTCAACAATAATAACTCATGCTATCTAAATTCAACTGGACATATGTGCCTAGATCTTTCCTCACCACATGATGCCTGCCAAAGGAGAAAAATAAAAAGGAATAGAAGGAAAACTTTGACTCTTTGCATAATAGTAAATACATAAAAGTAAAGGATAAGCCCTTCGTAGAGGGAAGCAGAGGTTGCCATGCGCTTATTTGTTTGTATGCTTAACCCCTTAGTGCAAAAGAACATCATGCTGCATTGCCCCTTGTGATAGCGACCTTTATTATGCAGTATGTCGCTTTTATTCTTCACCATCACAAGTTCGTGCAATGCTCAATTTTCTCTTACACTAAATGATCTCATGCTTTTAGAAGCAATTTTTATTGCCTTTTTGCACCAGTGACAACTTACTTGAGGGATCTTGCTCAATCCCTAGGTAGGTATGGTGGACACTTGAAAACAAGATTTGGGTTTAAGGGTTTTTGGATGCACAAGTATATCTCTACTTAGTGAGGAATTTTTGGCTAGCAAAGATAGGGGCACGCACCACATGTTAAAGGATCCATGACAATATGACTTCTACATGAATATAAACAAACATAAACCATTAAGTTGTCTTCCTTGTACAATGTCAACAATTTTGGCATATTATATTTTGATGAGGGCTCACAATCACAAAATATTTCTAGGATAGTATATTTATGTGTGAATTTTCTCTTCCCTTATTAATTCTTTCATGAGTTGCACCATTGACTAATGCTATGTTTGTCAATCTCTAATAAAATTTTCTACTTATACTTTTCCGTATGTGGTGTCATCACCTACTATAGGATTAGTATATGATATTTTTGATTTATTTCCTTTCTCTTTTACTTTTATTTTCAACATGAAAGTAAATAAAGCAAAAACTCAAACTAAACTTTATTATATATCTCACACACGACTACAAGGATAGATCACTAAGCAAACTCTTGAAAAGAAAGGATCGACCTAAACTTTTATTCATTTAAAGCAAAGGATCGAACTAAAATAAGTAAAGGCAAAAGGATAGTAGGATGATACAATACCGGGGCATCTCCGCCAAGCTTGGTGGAAGCCAAGGGGAGTGCCCATACCCGATACTCAATTCTCCTTTGGTGATGAAGAAGAAGGTGGTGGTGGTGAAGTAGTAGTTTCCAATATAACCATGAGTAGATCCTTCAAGCCTTGGATCTCCCTAAGGGCTTGATGAATTAGTTCACTGTTTTTCTTCACTTTTATCATTATGTGTTTATTCTCCAGGCCCCGAGGGTTTATTCCTACACTATTTTCTCTTGGGCGAGATATGTCCCAATTGGACGGTATGTGCCTACGAGGAGCATTCTCGAACCCATAGTTATGAATCAAATTGCGAAAATTGTTACGATGTAACCTGTGTAAAAGCATTCTTGGTGGGGTTTCTTCTTTAACTTCGAGGCTCTCTTGATTATTTGACTGTATCATAGCTTATTGAGGATTCAGATCAGTGGAGATGCTAGCCAATGTCCCTCTCTCGGAAGCTGGAGAGTGAACTCCGAAAGGATTTCCCTCCTCTTCCTCCATAGCAACTTCTTCAGCTTCCTCTCTCCTTAGATCCACCTGAAATACCTCTATGTCTTCTTCTCCATTGTTGGAGGGTGAGGAAGACATGATGCCTGACTGAACAGATCTGACCGAAAACAACAAGAAAAGAAAACATAGGATTGCTTCGCGATACAATGATCAACAGGTTCGGGAAGTATATATAGGTTTTTTTATCTTGGTGGACAAGCAAACAGAAGAAAAACGGAGTCCGGAAGGTGTCCCAGGTGGGCACAATCCACCTGGGTGCGCCAAGCAAGCCCGGCATGCCCTGGTGTCGTGTGCCCACCAGGGTACGCTTCTCGATAGTTCCTTATTTTTCCTATTTTTCTAAATATTCCAAAATTGACAAAAAATATTTTTGCGGATTTTTCGGAGTCCGTTTACTTACCGTATCACGTACCTCCTTATTTTCACAATTCTGGAGTGTTCCGGAAGGACTCTATTATGTGTTCTTCCGGTGTCATAGTTTTGATAATATTACTTTCAACACTAATGGGCGTGCCTGAGATATAATGTTTTCTTCGTTGCCCATTGACAACCTTCGGGTTAGTAAATTCGGCATTATTTATTTTGATGACTCCAGACCGATAAACCTCCTCGATAACGTCGGGACTTCCCATTTTAAGAGGATATTTCCTGCAAAGAATCTGAAATGACTGTTGTACAAAACAACATATTCTCCGACTCTAAACTCACGTTTTTGGATTCTTTTGTCATGCCATCTTTTAACTTTTTCTTTGAATAATTTTGCATTTTCATAAGCTTGGGTTCTCCATTCATCGAATGAGCTAACATCAAATAACCTCTTTTCACCAGCAAGTTTGAAATCATCATATAATTTTATATGCTCACCAAGTATCATCATATATGCTTCAAGATGGAGGCTGCCAGAAGCGTAGTCTTCGCTAGGACTAGCTTTCCCCCTCTTATTCTGGCATTCTGTAGTTCAGTCCACAGATACTACCCATTTCATTGATACCATTGCATATGTAGTGTAGATCCTTACTTGCGAGTACTTTGGATGACTACTCACGGTTGCTTTGCTCCCCCTTTCCCCCCTTCTCCTTTCTTCTCGGATGCCGCAACCAGATGCTGGAGCCCCGGAGCCAGACACCACCTTCGATGACTCCTACTACACGAGGGTGCCTACTATTACGTGCAGGCTGCCGACAGCCAGGAGTAGTTTAGGAGGAACCCAGGCAGGAGGCCGACGCTTCTTTCGATCTGTATCCTAGTTTGTGCTAGCCATCTTATGACAACTTGTTTAACTTATGTCTGTACTTAGATATTATTGCTTCCGCTGACTTTTGTGTCTTCGAGCATTTGTATTCGAGCCTTCGAGGCACCTGGCTTGTAATATAAAGCTTGTATTATTTCATTTGTGTCTAGAGTTGTGTTGTGATATCTTCCCGTAAGTCCTTGACCTTGATCATACACATTTGCATGTATGATTAGTGTATGATTAAATCGAGGGCGTCGCAAGTTGGTATCAGAGCCGACTGCCTGTAGGAATCCCCCTTCCAAACTCCTTGGCCGAAGTTGAGTCTAGTTAGTGAAAATTGTTTTAGTAACATGGCTGTGTGGCTTACGGGCCCACGTCGCCATTGGGTGGTATTAGGATCTTTTATTCCTCGTCTATACTCTGTGATTCTGCTCTCTCTTCTATTCGGGTTAAAAGATTTTCTAAAATATAACTTTAGGTTCTTGAAAACACTTTCTCCCGGAGGGCCCCTTACTCCAGATGATTACTTGGTGCACCCGAAGATCCTGAAGATACTCTCCGACATTCTCTCGAGACTTTGTGCCCACCGCTTTTGCTATTCCCAGCCACCGATAAACCCTTATGGATAACTACTTACACTTGTCTTTCATACTTTCGTTCCCAGTTGCCCGTGTTATTACTTGATACCCTGAAAAATTCTTCGATATTCCAAGAATCCTTTGTGCCTACCACTTTGTAGCTCTTTTCCGCATTAATACCCCTACGGATAATCCCTCACACTTATCGAGTATCTGCTCATCCCCAGTTGATTCATGTATTTCACAAAGTCTTCAAAATACCATTCGATCTTCCGAAAATCCTTGACAACCTATTGCTCTTGAAATTCTTGCTTGCTTGCATTATGATAATCCCACAAGTCTGGTGATCTTATTTGCATCCGTTGTCATTATCATTTTGAGTCCTTTCATTCAATATGTTGTGAATGCTCGCAATCCTCAATCGGATCCTAGAATTCATCTTTTTGGCTCAGACATTTTTTTAAACATGGGCTGCATCTCAAAAATCAATTTCCATCGATTGTACCCCTAAGCCGGCCCAACTTATGCATCCTTAATCAGAGTGTTTGCTTCTGACCCCTTGATTTGGAAATCACAATTCTTTTGCATTTGAGCTTTGAATTAGTTAGTTGTTTCTACAATATGATCTCCTTACATTCTTTCTTCCTCTGGTTGTGTATCGATGCTCACATCAGATTCCTTGAGGATAATCGGATCCTTTGTTGGATTTTATCCGACAGCGTCCTTCATATTCAGTCACTTTAGAAGTTCTTTCCCTGATACATAATGCCATTGGTAATTCTTATTCTCTGAATTGGCTAACCATGCTCTGCTTTCGGGCTAGTGATATTTACTCTTGAAGCTTGTGGTATATGTTTCTAAGATGCCCCGATGGGTTGAACCTATGCCTTCCTTAATCTATGTGAAACCGAAAGTTTTCATGGGTCATACTCCTCTGGTAATTCACCAGGTAGGTTTTCACACTCAACTCATTTTAATAGAGCAGTGAATGAATGGTCATGCATTGGAGAAGTGGGAGTCGAGCTTGGACTTTGTGTTCATGCCCATGGACACGATGTAGATCTTATCATGAAAACTTCTCTTAAATTAATTATTCCCTTAGGATAAGTTCATCTTATACCTGGGATCTAGTATTTTGCAACCGTGGTTCTGACCATGATTGTTCTTCTTTGATCCCATTTCTCGGACAAGTTAAAGAACTTGTCTTTTGCAAGTCAATACACCAGTCCAACCTCAGCTTTGATCTACCGTCGAGTATGACCCTCTGGTATCTCAAGAATATCTAAGAACTGTGTTGCATCTTATGAGTTTTTCATGAGCTATTATTTCTCACTAATTCCAATTTTTCATGGGTTCTGAGTTATCAGTCACTCAAGAATGCTGGTAAGTGAATCGATTACGCACTCTGATCCTATAACTCTAAGTAATTTTCATTGCTTACGAGTTTAATAACCCTTCAAGTCATTCCTAGCCTCATCAGCTATATCATTATCGTGCTAAATTTTAACTGTGCTACCTGGTCCTTCTTCCTGGAGCACAATTTTGATGATGAGCTTAGCTTACGTCGATCTTCCTCATCATATCATTTCTCTTTGAACATCAAGCTTGGTTTGGAGTTTGTGTCGTACCCTTGGTTCCATTAACCTTTCGCTTCATCATTCCTTTGACTTGATGTCATCGCCGACGATTACATCTTTGTAGAGCCTCTCGACAAAATTTGATGTGATCATCATCAACATTTTGACTCCTTCTAGGATATCAACTGAATTCATGATGGTAAGTGCCATCCCCGTTCTTGGTAATTTGAGATACCATCGACAACATCTTTACCTTCCTTTCATCACAAACTTGTTCATGTTATGGATGCAACTTGCTATCCAGTTTGTATTATGTTCTACCTTGAAGTATTGTTGTCCTTTATGTCAAGGATGTTTCAAGGATTGCTCCACCTCTTAAGAATTCTTGGTATAGTGATACTTCTCACAAGCACCATTCTTTCTTGGTCCCCGTATTGACTAACCGGGAATATCAACAAGTGAATGATGCTGCTTGGATTCTGTAATTCAAGTAACCCTATTGTTGAAGTTAATGGCCGTCAGTTCATCCTCAAACTATTGGTTATTGAATCGTCATTCTAACATTTATCATGCTACATAAGCCCATATTTCGGGTGCACCTTTCAACCAATGTTTAATTGTGTATGTTTTCCTCGGGCATACATTATTAGATCATTTGATCTGACAAGAGTTACCACCTTGTTCACATAACTATGGAAATCCATCTTTTGTTAATCTCCACGAATTGTCGCTGAGTCCATCAGCCACCTCCTCATCCTCTCCTTGGTTTAATGATGAACTCTTGTTTTGGAATTTGCTTCAATAGTTCATTTCTTGAGAATCTTACAATTTCATCCCGTCAATTTGTGTTGCACCTTTTCTTCTCAGACATCCTAAGTCTGAGGTATCCTGACACCAATCAAATCTAAATCTCAGCCAGATATGATGGTTGGAACATATTTCTAGGAGTTATAACATCTTTACATGACCCGGTACGGCGATGTCATGCCTAGCACACCTGGCCGGAGGACCTATTGTTATATTTTCCTTTTCTGCGAGGTTATCCATTCTTCCATGAGGAAATTGTAAGACTTATTCTATAAGTCGTTCCTGATGGATCATTTGTGTATCCAAAGTCTGATCTTTACCTAATGACCATGAGGTTATAACATCTTGAAGCATGTTTGTGGTACTCCGATCTTCAATAAGAACATTTGAAGCACAAATGCTAAATTTTCTTTATCAATTATCTAAACGCCATTGTATGGGTAATGTCATGAAATTCCTCTCCCATTACCTAAATGGTTTTCTACCTTCTATCCTGTCATGGACATCATGCTCTGCTTGCCCTTTGAAAGGATATAACCCTGAAATATGTGTTTAAACACATTTTCCTTTCCATTGTTCTGTTTAATCTGATGATCACCTTTTCCTTTCCATTGTTTTGTTTAACCTTTCCGGTGATTATAATCTATATGATCTAAGCAGTAATATTCTTCTACTTATGTAAACACCTTGGTGTACAACTGTGTCGGTAAGACCCTGTTGTTTTTGTTGACGACATTCTGGTAACCACCGATGGATGAGAACTTTGCTTATTGGTATGCCTCAGTGCAACGAGCAGGAAAATGGTTCTCTTTGTCCCTCGCCCTTGGTACCGACGTTGCTACCGACATAACTGGCATTTTATTCTCTAAGATGCCTTGTTATCATGACTGTGCAAGTTTTCAACGTCCTCCCTACTTTTAACCCACATGTTGGACCCATAACCCACAGTTCCACAGGATCAAAACCAGAATCTCCTGTACATCATTGTTTTCAAAGTTATTTCTAGTGCTTGGCCTTGTATGTAGTTCACGAGCCACCTTGCTAGTGATCTATTCTGGTATCAGATGCAATACTTATTCTCGTTGCTCTAGAGCCCTTTCAAACGTTGTTTTAGTCATTGAATGATCGTCTATCCATTTGAGACTTCTTATTGTACTTTATTACATTACTCTCAACGTGCCGTTCAACTCAAGAGATGCTCGTGTGTTCATTTCGTTCAAGGGATAACCCCCGACGATTACCCCTAATAGCATTATACCGTTGTCGAGCTGCCCCTTTCCTATTCGTAAGTACGATGGAGATCCTGAAGAAAGGATGTCGGCTTCATCATGACGACTAGAAGCACTACAAAAAAAATACACTTCCATGATGATATGTGTTTGTCACAATAGTTCATGTTTTCTGTCATGCATGTACATCCATGACAATTTTATGACAGAATCAAGATAGTCATACATGTGCTGTCGTAGAAGTGTTCCATGACATTACCAAAATTATCACCACGGAAGTGTCCACTTCCATGATGATAAATGGCGCATCATAGAAGTGTTTTCATCAAGGGTGACCGACACGTGGCATCCACCATAACATGTCCCCGTTAAGCTATCAGGTCCGGTTTTGGATATGATAACCAGTTAACAGCCTAGACCAATGGGGGATTTTCCACGTGTAAAATTCTCATTGGCCAGAGGAAACATGTGTTGGCTCACCGTTGGGATAGATGTCATCCACTCATTGGACAAGAGGTGCCCATGATACGTCGACACGTGGCATGTCCCAATAGAGGCCCATTCCGGTGAAAAGGCCGGTCCGTTTGACTTGGTCAAAAGGTAACGGGCCAGCCCACGGAAAGCCTGTTAACGGCATGTTCGTATATCGCCCATTTACGGCCGGCTAACTCCCGGCCCGTTACGCCCTATCGGAATTTAGCCCAGTAGCTTCATGTATGGCCCATGTATTGCATCCCATTATTACTTCCGGCCCATGTATGGCCCTTGATGTCTTTCGGCCCATATGAGGCCCATCGTAACTCTAGGCCCAATAAAGGCCTCAGATGAAACTGACCCATAATGAACAGTGTATCGCTTTATACCCATTAATGGCCCATTATTCCGTCAGCTGTTTCCAGACAGTGCTAACTTTCGGCCTTCTAAGGGCCCATTTATTCTTGGGTTCATTTCTAGAATTTGGTTAGTTACGGTCCGTTACTCGCCTGTTCCGTTTGTGGGCCAAATTCAGCCCATGCTTACATTCGGCCCGTTTGTGGCCCGTTAACCCATTGGGTTGTTTTCATAGAATTATCAAATACGGCCTATTAACGGCCCGTTATGGTCCATGAATAGTACGACCCATGTTTGGCGAAATGATTATACGCCCCATAGAAGGCCCATGGATCCTACGGCCCGTAGAAGACCAATGGATCCTACGACCTGTAGAGGGCCCATGGATGATAAGGCCCGTAGGAAGTCCATGGATCATATGGCCCGTAGAGGGCCCATGGATCACGGCCCGTAGGAGGCCCATGGTCACAACAGTCTGTGTGTTGCCATGATTATTGTGGCCTAGTTACCAAAAATAGGTTATTGTGGCCACTAGAAAAACACGGAAAAAGAACTGCAGTGACTACAAGCAAACAACTAAACAAGACAATAAGGAAAAAAATAACCAAGCAACTAACGCTAGCCTATTATAGCTATTACACAGATTACATCCACTAGGCATCAAAGTTCACCACCAGTGAAAATGTAGGGAACAAAGCAGCATATTACATACACTGGTCGTCAAAATTGGCCACCAGTGCAAATAAACACGGCAGCAAAACAAGAGCATAACTGAAACAACTTCAGAAGAGCTCAAGAAACGTTATCCTGGGTATCCACCATGCTGGCAATAAGCTTAGCAAGCTTATTAGCTTTGTCTTATTTGGCGCTAAAATCCTCCAACGCTTGCTGTTGCACCAGAAAGTATGCATCTGAATGCTCCAGGGACTTCCGCAGTCCTTCTGCTT
Source organism: Triticum dicoccoides (assembly GCF_002162155.2). Taxonomy (NCBI): domain Eukaryota; kingdom Viridiplantae; phylum Streptophyta; class Magnoliopsida; order Poales; family Poaceae; genus Triticum; species Triticum dicoccoides. The sequence continues at coordinate 199,706,504 of NC_041388.1, read as the reverse complement.
CTTGTCGCAGCACAGCTGATCGATGTATTTCAGCTTGTAGTTGAGACTTAAGAAATCTAACTGATTCAGACAGTGAGTTTGAATAGCTTGTGCAAGCGATAGTGGCCAGTAACTTGAACACTAAACCAAGACAGGACTTTGGGGCTGTCTCACTGTCTTGAAGATAGTATTCCTTAGCTGTTTTATCAGCTTTGTTGGAGACCAACAAGGATATCTCACTATCCTGAACCTTATCTGCATTACTTCATGTACCATTGCTTAATAAGGCACTCTTCCCCAATATTCTGTCAGCATTCTAAAAGAAGAAACAAGCAGACACATAACAGGTTTATCATCTACTAGTATATGAAACTCATTTCGGTTAACCAGTTCATTAGTAAGGTGGACAGGATTAAACTACCAAGTCTTCTATTGCCAAGTACTAGTACATAATAAAAGCATCAATCAAACATATATCTATGTCCTATGGTCACTACATTGTCTTGCCAAATCAAAATAGAGACAGGGTTCAAATCATATCAGTTCAAGACAAAGCAGCGGTGAAAGAATACAAAGCGTGGGAAACTACACGGCACAACAAGATTTCAGATGGGGACGACGGGTCTACATGTACAACAACACTATTAGCTCTATTGTGATTCTAGTAATGTGCATGATATGAGAAGTCAACTGTATACACAATTGAAATTGAAATCAACAGAGCTATTGGTAAGAGCAAACATGTTAAAGAAACATGCGTGAACATACCTGCTGTGCCATTGGAGTTTCGATTGGATCCTTCAATTTAAAAATAAGTTTGTATGAGTAAATACGGTGATACAAGAGCAAAGCAGTATGGACGATAGCAATGGAATCTTAAATTAGAACAGTTGTTCTTCAGGTTTAAGCACTTGTTCTTCATGAACAGAATACAGTAAGACACAAGAATACAATACTTAAAAAATGAGCTCATAGACCTTACCATATTATTGGTTCGGGACCAGTACAGAACAAGGCGTTCCCGGTCATCGTCCAGTAAATGTGTCTCAGGAGAACGTAAGGGAATTTGATGAGTTTCTTTGCCAGTGAAGTACGTTTTCTTCAGGTAATTCTAATACTGCCACCAAGCATTCTTGAAGATAGCAGAGGTATTAGCACAGGTTACATCATCCTGAGTTTCCAAATCGGTCCTTCTCTATAGAGAAAAACAGGAAAGTTTGTTGTATTATAACCATCATGGAGGTAGAATGTATGTGTCGTGGAATTGTCACGGCAGCTGTCCTTATTGTCTGGACTTAGTCGCGAGGCCAACGCACCTATGTGGTAGGTTGAGAGGGGTTGAGTGGGACGAGAGACACGAGGTTTTACCCAGGTTCGGCCCCTTACGGTGGAGGTAAAAGCCTACATCTTGCTTCATTGATACTGATGATGATGATCACGATTACAAGGGTGCTCTATATCGAGAGCTATTGAGTTGTCTGTCTAAACCTAACTTATAAAAACCTCTCCCTCTTAGGGTGCCCTGCCCCTCCTTATATAAGTTTAAGGGGCGGTTTACATGACTAGTCCTAGCAGGATTAGGATTACTCTATTACAAGTGGAGTCCTAGTCTTGCTTCCTTTGTAGGAGAATATTCATTATGCCTTTCATCTTAAGCCGGCCTACCATAACATAAGCCGGCCTTCTGGGCCTTGAGCCTTCTGGGCCTCCGGGTCTTGTTGGTCCTCTAACCCGCCTGCTGGGTCAGCAATGAGTCACCTGGCTCTGACAGGTCATCAGTGAATGGAGAGATTCGGGCAGGTCATTAGTGAGCCGCCAAGTCCGACCGGGTCATATATCCGGCTGGGTCATACCGCGGGGTATATCCCCGACATTAGCCCCCAATTTAATTTGTATTTATCCATGTTAAACTGATCCTACAAAATAAACACAAGAACAAATTTGACAGGTTGTTCTCCGGGTTAAAAATTCTTGTAAGCCCGCACCTAATCATCCTGAAGTCCTTGTCATTTCCTTCTTCTAGAAAGTCCGGGTCAATAGGCCAGCTTCATAATCATTTTGCCGTCATTGGTTTCTTACAGAAATATTGTGAAGAATAATTCATTTGTTTCAGCTCCCAATGCTTAAAAAAATATTAGTCTTGAAATACTCATCTAATTTTCAGCCGGCTTGAAGATGTAGATCTTGTCAATTTATGATTACCAAAATTGTCTGGTTATAAACAGATGATGTCGAGTCATAATTGTTGCCGACGCTGGGTCATAATTATTGGTGATACCGGGTCATGATTGTTGCAGACACCGGGTAAATCTAGTTAGCTCAAAACTGAGAATTTGAATAGATTTCTCCCTTATGTCCATATTACCTGTAGCCCCCATGTCTTGAACAGAGCAAAGTGATGACTTAAGACTTGCTTCAATATAAATACTACCACTTTGAAGAAATCCCTGTTGTTCATCTTAGTCACTAGTAAAAACTGAATATTCCATATATTTAGGCCCCAAGTGTCAGGTTGTCATGCTTCGAGCAACCTGGGACTTGTAATTGCCTTATTCCCCTAAAAACTTCAACCAGTGTAGCCCCCAAGGGCCGGGTCATTATGCAAAAATGAGCAGGGACTTTATAAATATGATCATGTAGAGTTGAACAGCAACATGTAGCCCCCAAGGGCCAGCTCAGCAAGACAATACTAAGTTGGGACTTTATTTATACTTCATTGAAAATAACATCATATGATGTAGCCTCCATCGTAGGGCTTGAACCCACATCCACAAGGCTAAGAGCCTTGTGCTTTACCAACTGAGCAATGCACCCTTCAATATAATGGATTTAACTTGTCTACCTTGAATTTTTAACAGGAGCAATTAGTAGCCCCCAAGGGCCGGCTCATTACAATGTGATGAGTCGGGTCTTCAACGAGGCAAGTAAGAAATGACCTTGCATAGCCCCCAAGGGCCGTGGTGCATGCTGGCAGTGACATGGGACTTGCATATTTGATGTAATCTCAACTTGAATAATGTAGCCCCCAAGTGCCAAGTCGTGTGCCTGCAGCGACTCGGGACTATTCCTTCCATTGTAGAATAAATCATATCTATTGATAAAGAAATAATAGCCATTGCGCTAAAGCGACTTTGAAAACCTCAATCATAATACTGGTTATTAATAACCATAATAAAAATCCAGCCATGTTGGCTTATCAATTGACAAGTAAATCCGGACTTTAAATACTCGATGGCTCTTGGCCCATCGCGACTTAATGTGCATTCATTGTAAGCTGGAATTTTTATAACCTGGCGGCTTATAGCCTTTGAGAAAATCCAGAATGGATAACCCTTTTGAAACACCAATTTCAATTTTTGATGACGGGCTTGAACTTAATCATTTATGGAAACCATAGCTCTGGATGTTCTGCACAAAGTTTAAACAACATATGCCCTGGCGACTTAACGTCCAAAACCAGGGCGGGTAACAACCAAACATATTATAGTCTTATGCAATTATGGAAAAGACTAGTATTAAGGCCATTCAAGCCTAAACATATTGGCAACTTAAAGTTAAAAGCCAGGGTGGGTTATCAAACCTTGCATATTCATATAACCAGGAAAACATACCTGCAAGATTGATTTATATTGCTAGCTTACATTACCATACCAAGTGAAGATAACAATCCAATGATTTGTAAGCACATGATTCCAATGGCGCAATCCAAAATATACTCGCGACTCAATGTCCAAAACCAGGGTTGTAACATCCCAAATTTCAATTTGGATTGTTATACATAGGACATCATATGCATATCATATTTTATTTGCATTTTGGTTTTGTGATCCTTAAAATCCTAAGCAACTCAAGGACCCACAGAGAGAGTTGGGGATTTTATTATTTTCATATTTGAATTTTTCTCAAATATTGAAAAGGGGATCACTTTGGTTTTAATTATTTTTCTCTCCAAATAATATTTCCAATATTAAAAATATATGAGAGGAGATAATATGACTTCTCCAAAATAAATGAAATATTGGACGAAAATTATTAAAATCAAATAAATTCTTTTATTTTGATTTTATTGCTATTTTATACGAATTAGGAAACTATGCATTTTTCAAAATTGCATTTTTAGGCCAAGAAAATGTTCACTTTGTTCTAAATATTTTTATTTAGATGGTGAAAATTGTTTTTGGCATTTTTAGAAAAAAAATATTTATTAGGATTTTTTCTCTCACGGCGGAATTGTATTTTTTTTTAAGTTTCGGACCGACTAGGCCGAAGCCCAGCCGGCCCAGCTCACTCGCCGCCGACCCCGAGCTGGATTCCCGCATGACGCACCGTCGTGGCCGAGTCGGCCACCACCGTGGCCCCTGGGACCCGCCGAAGCTGCCGCCGCCCGCTTGGCCTCTCGCCGCCGCTGCCGAGCCACCGCCACCCCACCCCGCAGCCCCGCGACACCCGCGCCGTCATCGATGTTGCCGCCGCCGCGCCGGATCTCGTCGGAGCCACCACCATTGACCCCGCCCGTTTGACCGGTCGGTTTTTCTTCGGTTAACCCCGGTTTTTTTAGTTTTCTAGTTTAATTTCTTAGATCGGTTTTTGTCGGTTATTTTATTTAGCGGACGTTCGTCCGTTCGTTCGTTTTAAGGAACGTTGTTCGCCAGTTAGGTTCAGACAGCGAACGTTCGTTCGTTAGTCTTTTCTTTTTATTTTATTTTCGGTCAGGGACCTATCTGCGATTAATTTTATCGCAGATTAGCCCCTGATCTTCAAACGCTCGCCGTTTCTTAACCGTTTGTCCAAATCCAGTTAAACCAACGCCAAAATCTTCGTCTCGAACCCCTCTTTTTGTTTCATCAACTTTTTACATGGTTTTGACAATTTAAAGTTTGGTTTCAAGCAGATTTGTATTCGAAGTTCTTTTGACCATAGTTTCAGTTCTGTACCTCCGATTTGATCGATTCTTTTTGCAAATCTTACCTCTTCAGTTGAGCTTTCAGTTTGGAAATTCTTGTTGGAGTTTTACCCATGCAGATTTGCTTGAGTGCTTATGTATGCTATTGTTTGTTTGCAATAGAATTCCCGGAGTGCGCAGCGTGCTACTACGAGTCTCTAGGTTTTGCGGATCATCAGTAAGGCAAGTAACACTTTAATCATACTCTTTATTGCCTAGTTTTTATGCATTAGTTACAATCCTCAAACATTTCATGAGTAGGATCTTTTGACATGTGGGTTTTGGGAAGTAGATGATGAGGTAGAACCTATTGCTCTTTTATTATCAAACCCTTGGGAGTTACTCCTACGTTATGCTTATACCGCCATGCTATGCTCATAGACGTGGATTGGGTTTGAGTGTAACCATGACAGATGTGAGATTATTAATTAATGGTTAACTTAAGGTGGCCACTTAAATACACATCTGGGTGGATTGGTTGCGGGCACCTAGGGATATACCAGTGCTGTCCTTTTTGGTTCGCCACCCAGGCTGAAAGGGATCATAAGATTATTCATGCTAGAAACTTCTGTGTGTAGCCACAAGCTATTATGGGATCTAGCATAGTTGAGTATGTTGCATGACCTCTTTCAGTGGTGGGCCAGCAGATGTAGGGGAAAGTAGGTGTAACTATCCACCCGGAGTAAAGAGTTAGTACTTCTGAAAGATTGTGTCTCAGTCACCCATTTCTCAAACACCATGCAGTGCGAGAAATACAACGGAGGAGATTGAGTCTTGTGGGGAAAATTGCGCAAACCTCTGCAGAGTGTATAAACTAATCATGGTTAGTCGTGTCCTCGGTTATGGACATCTTGAGTATCTGGATCATGGATTATCATTATGATCTCATCACTCTAAATTAATTCTGTTGGGTTGTTAATTACTTTTTAATTGGGATTGAGATGGGGATTTACCGTTCTCAATGTTTACAACTACCATGATAGTTAAATAAAATATATTCCTTGGTTGTAGGGGAAAATTAGCTTTTTGGAAGAACATTTAAACCGTAGAGCCTCCACCAGCCCCATATGCATGTAGTGATAGTCCTAACTTTTTCATTGCTCTACTGTGTTATCTTGCCAGCATATTCCATGTGCTGACCCATTTCGGGCTACAACATATCATTATTGCAGACTTTTCAGACGAAGAGTAAGGTGCGCTAGGTTGTTGTCGTGCACTCAGCTATGCCGTTGGAGTTGATGAACTCACTTTATCTTCCAAGCCTTCCGCTGTTATCTTATTTAGATGGACTTAATCCATATTTATTGTAATAAGTTCTCTTTTGAGACATTCCATGTAATAAGTGTGTGATTGCCACTCTGTAATAAATCCTTCAAGTACTGTGTGTGTCAGCATTACCGATCTAGGGATGACACGTATATACATAGATTTGACCGTTTGAGGTCGGATCAATACAATATGGTATCAGAGCACACGCTGAATGTAGGACACGACCACTAAGATGAGCCATAGGTCACTCTTCTCTACTCATTTCTGACTTCTCTCCATCTTCTACTCTATAGGATGGCGGACACAAGGAACAAGTTTGCATAGCCGGATGAAGACACGCCTTTTGGACGACACTTAAAGGAAGTCACATGGTACCTGAACATCACAATACCAAGCTTCACCAGGACCTACACTGCCACTTTACCATAAGAGGAGCGTTGGATGATTCGAGCTCAAGTTCCAGCAAGGACATTCATGCCAGTTACTGAACCCATAGAGTTTTCCTTTGATGCACCAACCTATAGTCTAGGAAAGAGCATGGCAGCTCATATCACCATAGGACGCATCGGCGAAGTTTATCAACAGGATCTTAAGGACACCATTTACTAGATATGTGGGCGCCGAGATGAGCAATGGGAGATGATCAGCACCAGGAAGGACAGGTCCATTGCAGCTTTCATCCAGGAGTTAAACCAGCACATTCGTCGCCAGGAGAACCAAATGTGTGCAAGCATGATAGATCTAAAGAAGTTGATGACTAGGAACATGGAGCTGGAATAGGAACTCAAGTCTACACACGACTGATACAAGGAGGAAATCACCATACTAGTGGAGAGGAATGATGACCTGACAAGGAAGCTAGGAGTATTCATGGGAGACCCTGCGCTAGGAGAAGATGACGACCATCCCAAGGACTACAGCATCTTCGACGACACCGACTCTGGCCCCGGCAGTAGTGATGATGATTATGAAGGCGAAGCTGGAGCAGATATCATGGAGTCTTCTACCGATCAAAATTTCTAGTAGACCACCATATTATTAGTATTATTTCCCCCATGTATATAGTAGTAGTCTGAGCACTGTAAGTTAGATCGATTGTATGCCCTTGCTTGAAATTATTTTGGTGTGATATGATTGTGTTTGTCCCATGTGCATATGGGTAGTGTTTTCCACTATACCTCATTCTATTCCAATCTCTCCCCTCTAAACCCATCAGATGCCTCCGAGACGTGACCCCGAATTTGCCTTCCCACCGGAGCTCACTCAGTTGATCCAACAGTAGAATACACTGATGCAGTTGCTAGTTCAGAATCAAGGAAACAACAACAACAACCCACCGCCAGCCCCTCCAGTTGACAACTTAGCCCGTTTACTGAGGTTACAACCGCCGGTGTTTTCCAGTAGCACCGAGCCCATAGTTGCTGATGACTGGCTGCGCAGGATAGGAAGGGAGTTGACCACTACAGGTTGCACAGATGCTGAGAAGGTGCATTTTGCCGCACACCAATTGGATGGACCTGTAGCCTCATGGTGGGAGAATTACACAGCCACTTTCCCTATAGCCAATGTTACTTGGGAGCATTTCCAGCAAGCATTCCGCACTGCTCATGTCTCAACTGGAGCTATGAGCATGAAGAAGCGTGAGTTTCGCAACTTACGCCAGGGCAACCGTACTATGGGGTAGTACGTGGAAGAGTTTAGCAAGTTAGCTCGCTATGCACCGGATGATGTGGCCACAGATGCCGTGAAACAGGAGAAGTTTATGGAAGGGCTGAATGATGAGATGAGTATGCAATTAATGGTGGCAACATTTAACAACTACCAGGAGTTGGTAGATAAGGCTCTTATGATTGAAGGGAAGCAGCAGCAAATTGAGAGCCGCAAAAGGAAGTATGGACAAGGGAAGTACAATTCAGGAGCTCAGCAGAAGCCTCATTTTACCCCGAACTCGGGAGGATATACCCATAACCATGGAGGCCATACCCACAATGGAGGAAGTTCGCATAACCACAGTGGCCCCAAGAATGGAAATGAGAATGGAGCAAGCAGTCAGAACCACTCTAACCCAGCCACACACGCCAAGAAGGATCAAAGTCACATTACTTGTTTCAAGTGCGGGAAGACTGGACACTATGCCAACGAGTGTCCTGAACTCAAGAATGGAAATGGCAATGGAAGCTCTAGGAAGAAGCGCAACCCTTTCAACAGAGGACAAGTGAACCACGTGAACGTGGAGGAGGTTAAGGAGCAGCCAGATGCAGTTATCGGTAAGTTTTTGGTTAAGTCATTTACCGCTCTTGTTCTTTTTGATACTGGTGCATCACATTCATACATTTCAAGGGGATTTGTGGATAAGTATAAGTTGCCCACCAAAGTTCTTAGCACACCTATGTTAGTAAGCTTGCCAGGAGCAGAGTATATGGCAAGCCAAGGATGTTTTCAGGTGCCATTACCCATAGGTAGGCATGTTTTCCCCTTAGACTTGATAATTTTGGAATCATAAGGATTGGATGTGATAATAGGAATGGATTGGCTATCGATGTATGGAGGAAACATCGATTGCGCCAGTAAGTCAATTCTGCTCACCACACCGGAGGGAAAAAGGATTAAGTATGTATCTAGGCATGCACCAAAGAGGAGTCAAGTAAATTCTATCACAGGAGTTGTTCAGGAGGAAGTGCCTATAATGAAGGAATACCCGGATGTATTTCCAGAGGAACTACCAGGCATGCCGCCAGATCGAGACATTGAGTTTTGATAGAGTTGTTGCCAGGCACCGGACCAATATCGAAGAGACCATACCGGATGCCCGCAAACGATCTGGAGGAGATTAAGAAACAGATTAAGGAGTTATTGGAGAAAGGTTACATTCGATGAAGTTCGTCACCATGGGGAGCCCCGGTGCTCTTGCTTGAGAAGAAGGATAAATCTTTGAGAATGGTGGTTGATTATCGTGCATTGAATGAAGTGACGATCAAGAACAAGTACCCACTACCAATGATCAATGATTTGTTTGACCAGTTGCAAGGAGCTAAGGTATTTTCCAAGATCGATCTTCGGTCAGGATACCACCAGCTGAAGATCCAAGAACAGGATATACCTAGGACAGCCTTCACGACAAGGTACAGGCTATATGAGTACACAGTTATGTCATTCTAATTGACTAATGCCCGTGCCTATTTCATGAGTATGATGAATAAGGTGTTCATGGAGTTCTTGGATAAGTTTGTTGTGGTATTCATTGATGATATTTTTGTGTACTTGAAGAATGAAGAAGAACACAAGGAGCATTTGCGTTTAGTTCTCGAGAAGTTCAGGGAACATCAGTTATATGCCAAGCTCAGCAAATGTGAGTTTTGGTTGAAGGAAGTAGGATTTCTCGGACATGTTATATCAGGAGAAGGTATAGCAGTAGATCCTACCAAGGTGCGGTCAATCACTGAGTAGTTGGCACCAACCTCGGTTGGAGAGATCCGCAGTTTTCTTGGACTCGCGGGGTATTATTGAAGATTCATTGAGAATTTCTCCAAGATTGCGAAGCCCATGACGGAGTTGTTGAAGAAGGACACCAAGTTCAGATGGACAGATGAATGTGAGGCAAGTTTCCAGGAGTTGAAGAAACGTTTGGTTATAACCCCAGTGTTGATTCTGCCGGATATATGCAAGGATTTCCAGGTGTATTGCGACGCGTCACGCTTAAGACTTGGAGGCATACTTATGCAGGACAAAAGAGTTGTCTCATATGCCTCACATCAGCTACGACCTCATGAGTTGAATTATGCCACGCATGATTTGGAGTTAGCAGTCGTAGTGCATGCACTCAAGACCTGGAGACATTTTCTTATTGGAAATCATTGTGATGTGTACACGGATCATAAGAGTTTGATGTACATTTTCACATAGAAGGAGTTGAATCTCAGGCAAAGGAGATGGTTGGAGCTTATAAATGATTATGATATGAAGTTGCACTATCATCCAGGCAAGGCCAATGTCCTAGCAGATGCTTTGAGCCAGAAGAGTTACGCCAATACCCTTGTAAGTGGAGGATTACCAACAGAGTTAGCCGAAGATCTCAGGGAGCTATGATTGGAGATAGTCCCTAGAGGTTTTGTTGCAGCATTGGAAATTCAGTCGACATTATTGGGAAAGATTCGAGAAGCTCAGAAGGATGATAAGGAAATTGCTAAGATAAAGGAGAAGATGAGCAAAGGAAAAGCCAAAGGTTTTCGTGAAGATGAGCACAACACCTTATGGTTTGAGGACCGTGTTTATGTGCCCAATAATGCAGAGATCAGGAAGTTGATACTTCAGGAAGCTCATGACTCGCCATATTTGATACACCCCAGAAACACCAAGATGTATTTGGATTTGAAGGAGCGTTTTTGGTGGACTGGTATGAAGAAGGATATTGTCGAGTAAGTAGCCGTATGTGATGTATGTCAGAGAGTGAAGGAAGAACATCAGAAGCCAGCAGGATTACTGCAGCCTATGCTGATACCCGAATGGAAGTCGGACAAGCTTGGCATGGATTTCATCACCAGATTACCCAGGACCCGATCTGGATACGATTCTGTTTGGGTAGTAGTGGATCGTCTGACCAAAGTGGCTCACTTTATCCCAGTGAAAACCACCTCTACAAGTGCAAAGTTGGCCAAGATATATATGACCAGGATCGTATGTCTGCATGGAGTTCCGCAGACTATCGTATCAGATAGAGGAACACAGTTTACTTCAAACTTTTGGCACTAGCTGCACGAGACTTTGGGCACCAGGCTAGAGTTCAGTACAGCTTTTCATCCGCAGATAGATGGACATACCGAGAGAGTCAATCAGATTCTGGAGGACATGTTGAGAGCTTGTGCGCTTGATTATGGATCTAGTTGGGATGACAATTTTCCTTACACAGAGTTCTCTTACAACAACAGTTATCAAGCCAGTTTGAAGATGGCACCTTTCGAAGCTTTGTACGGAAGAAGGTGTAGAACACCGTTGATGTGGGATGAAGTTGGAGACCACCAGTTGTTTGGACCAGATTTTATCAAAGAGTCCGAAGAGAAGGTTAAGTTGATTCGAGATAGACTGAAGGTAGCTCAGTCCGGGCAAAAAAGTTATGCAGACTCAAAACGCAAGGAGGTAGTCTATGAAATCAGAGACAGAGCCTATCTTCGTGTGTCTCCTCTGCGAGGAGTTAAACCTTTTGGAGTCAAGGGAAAGTTAGCCCCGAGATTTGTAGGACCATACTGAGTTTTGGAACGTATGGGAGAGGTGGCCTACAAGTTGGAGTTACCCGAACGACTGTCAGGAGTTCATGATGTGTTTCACGTTTCCCAGTTGAAGAAGTGCCATGCTGAGATGGCCGATAGCCCTCTGAGAGATGTAATACCCTTGGAAGCAATTCAGTTGGATAGCGATCTGACTTATAAGGAGAAACTAGTGAAGATTCTCAAGTTTGCCAGCCGAGTCACACGAAGTAAGGTTATCAAGTTTTGGAAAGTTCAGTGGAGCCACCATACTGAGGATGAAGCCACCTGGGAACGAGAGGATGATCTACGGAAAGACCACCCACACCTATTTTCTAGCCAACCCGAATCTCGAGGGTGAGATTCACCTTAAGGGGGGTAGGTTTGTAACATCCCAAATTTTCAATTTGGAATGTTATACATAGGACATCATATGCATATCATATTTTATTTGCATTTTGGTTTTGTGATCCTAAAAATCCTAAGCAACTCAAGGACCCACGAAGACAGTTGGGGATTTTATTATTTTCATATTTGAATTTTCTCAAATATTGAAAAGGGGATCACTTTGGTTTTAATTATTTTTCTCTCCAAATAATATTTCCAATATTAAAATATACGAGAGGAGATAATATGACTTCTCCAAAATAAATGAAATATTGGAGGAAAATTATTAAAATCAAATAAATTATTTTATTTGGATTTTATTGCTATTTTATTTGAATTAGAAAAATATGCATATTTCAATATTGCATTTTAGGCCAAGAAAATGTTCACTTTGTTCTAAATATTTTATTTAGACAGTGAAAATTGATTTTGGCATTTTTTGAATCTTTTTATATTTATTAGGATTTTTTTCTCTCGGCGGAATTGTTTTTTTTAAGTCTCGGACCGACTAGGCCGAAGCCCAGCCGACCCAGCTCTTTCGCCGCCGACCCCGAGCGGGACTCCCACAGCCGCACGACGTGCCGCCGTGGCCGAGTCGGCCACCGCCGTCGCCCCCTGGGACCCCAAGCCGAAGCCGTCGTCGCCTGCTTCGCCTCCCGCCGCTGCTCCGCTCCCGCGCTGCTGCCTGCGCCGCCGCCAACCCACCCCGTAGCACCGGGCCACCCACGTCGTCGCCGCCACGCCGGATCTCGCAGGAGTCACTGCCGTTGACCCCGCCCGTCTGACCAGTCGGTTTTTCTTCGGTTAACCCAAGTTTTTTAAGTTTTCCGGTTTAATTTCTTAGATCGGTTTTCGTCGGTTATTTTATTTAGCGGACATTCGTCTGTTCGTTTTAACGAACGTTTTTCGTCAGTTAGGTTCAGGCAGCGAACGTTCATTCGTTAGTCTTTATTTTATTTTATTTTCAGCCAGGGACCTATCCACAATTATTTTTATCGCAGATTAGCCCCTGATCTTCAAACCCTCGACGTTTCTTAACCGTTTGTCCAAATCCAGTGAAACCAACGCCAAAATCTTCGTATCGAACCCCTCTTTATGTTTAATCAACTTGAAAAAGGTTTTCACATTTTAAAATTTGGTTTCAAGCAGATTTGTATTCGAAATTCTTTTAACCGTAGTTTCATTTCCATACCTCCTATTAGATTGATTCTTTTTGCAAATCGAACCTCTTCAGTTGAACTTTCAGTTTGGATCTTCTTATTGGAGTTTTACCCGTGCAGCTTTGCTTGAGTGCTTATGTATACTACTATTAATTTGCGATAGAATCCCCGGAGTGCGCAACGCGCTACTATGAGTCTCTAGGTTTTGCGGATCATCAGCAAGGCAAGTAACACTTTGATCATACTATTTCTTACCTAGTTTTTATGCATTAGTTACAATCCTCAAACATTGCATCACTAGGATCTTTTAACTTGTGGGTTTTGGGAAGTAGATGATGAGGTAGAACCTATTGCTCTTTTATTATCAAACCCTTGGGAGTTACTCCTACGTTATGCTTATACCGCCATGCTATGCTCATAGACGTGGATTGGGTTTGAGTGTAACCATGACAGATGTGAGATTATTAATTAATGGTTAACTTAAGGTGGCCACTTAAATACACATCTGGGTGGATTGGTTGCGGGCACCTAGGGATATACCAGTGTTGTCCTTTTTGGTTCGCCACCCAGGCTGAAAGGGATCATAAGATTATTCATGCTCGAAACTTCCATGTGTAGCCACAAGCTATTATGGGATCTAGCATAGTTGAGTATGTTGCATGACCTCTTTCAGTGGTGGGCCAGCAGATGTAGGGGAAAGTAGGTGTAACTATCCACCCGGAGTAAAGAGTTAGTACTTCTGAAAGATTGTGTCTCAGTCACCCGTTTCTCAAACACCATGCAGTGCGAGAAATACAACGGAGGAGATTGAGTCTTGTGGGGAAAATTGCGCAAACCTCTGCAGAGTGTATAAACTAATCATGGTTAGTCGTGTCCTCGGTTATGGACATCTTGAGTATCTGGATCATGGATTATCATTATGATCTCATCACTCTAAATTAATTTTGTTGGGTTGTTAATTACTTTTTAATTGGGATTAAGATGGGGATTTACCATTCTCAATGTTTTACAACTACCATGATAGTTAAATAAATTATAGTCCTTTGTTGTAGGAAAAAATTGGCTTTTCACAAAAACATTTAAACCGTAGAGCCTCCACCAGCCTCATATGCATGTAATGATAGTCTTTACTTGTTCATTGCTCTATTGTGTTATCTTGCCAGCATATTCCATGTGCTGACCCGTTTCGGGCTGCAACATATCATGTTGCAGAGTTTTCAGACGAAGAGTAAGGTGCGCTAGGTCGTTGTCGTGCACTCAGCTATGCCGTTGGAGTTGATGGACTCACTTTACCTTCCAAGCCTTCCGCTGTTATCTTATTTAGATGGCCTTAAGACATATTTATTGTAATAAGTTCTCTTTTGAGACATTTGATGTAATAAGTGTGTGATTGCCACCCTGTTATAAATCCTTCAAGTACTGTGTGTGTCAGCATTACCGATATAGGGATGACACGTATGCACAGAGATTTGACTGTTTGAGGTTGGATCGCTACAAGGGCGGGTTATCAGACCTCGCATCTTCATATAACAAGTACAAAATATACCTGTGAATTTGGTTCACACTGCCGGCTTATCATACCTGTGCAGGAAGGGTTACAACCCAGAGATTGAGAGCTCAATGCCCTATTCAATTGATTCATACCGCCGGCTTACAACGCCATATGCAGCAAGGGGTAATATCCCAAAATTAGAGCACAACGCTTCCATGTATATAAGATCATCATACACTGGCGACTTATAGTCAAAAGCCAGGCTGGGTTAATAACACCGGATAATTTCATATGTGAACAATAAGGCATCATAACCTTCATCAGTTTTCAACCATGTATTAACGTGTCACAAGAGATGAACCTCAAAAAACAGTTCAAATTAAAATAACAAAAAATCAAGGCTTTCATAGGCGGCCAGGCCTAAAAAATCAAGTGCGTTCAAAGGCTGCACATCCACTGAGTTAAACCTTCATTAAAACCTTATAAGCCGGACCTCACATAACCAATCGTCATTTTAACTTTGACAAATTCAGGGTCTGTATAAGATTGACATGTCAAAAGTACAGTGGCTTGTTCTAGGACTACCTGGGTGGAGTGGCAGACTTAAAAAGGCAGGATAACCCGGGTTTTTAGGTGAATACACCTGGTGTCCAAGCCTGGCTTTTAAGCCTATTACAAGGGTCATAAAAACTCTTGTCCGTTGAACAAAGAGCCCCCAAGTAACATTTCATTCAGGGTATTCAAGCCGGATCAAATGGTAATCATAGCTATGCTCGATGAGCAGGAAGCCTCCAAGTATGTTGTAATCATGCTGTAGCGACCAGACCTCAAACGGTCCAATCTCTGTGCTCAGGTGTCATCCCTGGATTAGTAATGCTGACACCACATAGTACTTGAAGGATTTATAACAAAGTAGCAATCACACACCTATTACATCAAGAGTCTCAAAAGAGAACTTATTACAATAAATATGGCTTAAGGCCATCTAAATACGATAACAGCGGAAGGCTTGGAAGATAAGTGAGTCCATCAACTCCAACGGCATCACTGAGTATAGAACCACGACCTAAAAGCACCTTAATCGTCGTTTGAAAAGTATGCAACATTAACGTTGCAGCCCGAAACGGGTCAGCACATGGAATATGCTGGCAAAGTAACACATAGAGAGTGTGAAAGAATAAGACTATACTACATGCATATTTGGCTGGTGGAAAGCTCTATGCTTACAGTTTTGCGTAAAGCCAATTTTTCCCTACTACAAAGGAATAAATTTTATTTAACTATCATGGTAGTTGTTAAACATTGAGAATGGTTGATAGCATTCTCAATCCCAATTAAACATCATCATTAAACAAAACCCAACAAAATTTATTTTAGAGTAACATGATGAGATTCACATGATAATCCAGGTACTAGATACTCAAGATGTCCATAACCGGGGACACGGCTAACCATGATTAGTTTATACACTCTACAGAGGTTTGCGCACTTTTCCCCACAAGACTCGATCTCCTCCGTTGAATTTCTCGTGCTACATGGTGTTTGAGAAACGGATGACCGAGACATAGCCTTTCAGAAGCGCTAGCACCTTACGATCGGGTAGACCGTTACACCTACTTTCCCCTACATCTGCTAGTCTACCACTGTAAGAGTTTGCACGACTTAATTAACTATGCTAGAGCCCATAGTAGCTTGTGGCTGCACACGGAAGTTTCTAGCATGAATAATCTCATGATCCCTTTGAGCCTGGGTGGCGGTCCAAAAGAAAATAGGCAATTGCTGGATTACCCAGGTGCCTCAATCCACCCAGATGTGTATTTAAGTTGCCACCTTAGATAAACCTTTACTTTAACAATCTCACATCTGTCATGGATTTCACTCACCCAATCCACGTCTACTAGCATAGCATGGCATAATAAGCAAACGTAGAAGTAACTCCCAAAGGTTTGATAATAAAACAGGTAATAGGTACTACGTCAACTACTCCCCAAACCCACAATTTAATTAGATCCTAAGCATGAAATGTGTGAGGATTGATCTAATGCAATAAAAATTGGGTAGTAGGAGGTATGATCAAAGTGTTACTTGCCTTGCTGATGATCCATGAAACCTAGCGATTCGAAGTAGCAAGCGGCGCACTCCGGGTACTCTATCGCAAACAAACAAGCATACAATAAGTAATCAACTAATGCACAGGTAAAACTCGAATAAGAGATCTAACCAGAAAGTTCAACTTAAGAACTCCGGTTGGATAAAAGAATCAAATCGAACGAACCAACGAAAGACAAACGGCAAAAGAAACAAGCTTCGTTTACCATTCTGGATCTAGGGCAATTTTTACAGTGGAAAAAACTTTTTTGAGTTGGTTAAATGGAAAGAGGGTTTCGAGACGAAACTCCAGGCGCTTGAATCGCTTGATTCCGATAAACGAGCGAAAAGTTATACTAGAACGAAAAACGGATCAGGAATCGCGATCTGAAAAATCATGGATTTAATCCGAGAAAAAGAAAACAACGAATAGATTAATGAACGGACGTTCGTTAACTGGATCTAAACGATGAACGCGTTTGTTAAAACGAACGAATGAGCGAGCGAGAGCTTTCTACTTAAATAAACCAGAAAAAAAAACCGATCTATTAAAAAAACGAAACTAGAAAAAAACCGAACGAAAAATCGACGAAAAAACCGAACGGTTTTCCAAAAAAAAAAACCGGTGGCGGCAAGGTCAACCTCCGGCGGCTAGGGCGGCGGCTAGGGCGGCGGCGGGCTGCGCGGGCTAGGGCGGCGGCGGGCGGCGCGGGCTAGGGCGGCGGCTAGGGTTTGGTGGGGGTGGCGGCTGGGCCTCCCCGGCTTTTAAAGCCGGTCGTGCCAAGTATCCAGGTCGGACACGGCGTGGTAAGTCGGTTACGTTTTTTTTAAATAGTTACGCTCAGAAAAAAAAACAAAAGGAAAACTAAACGGACTCCAAAAATCCCGAAATAAATTTTCCCCGGCTTCTAAAATCGAGCCGCACAGGATGAACATTTATCTGGGGCCCAAATGCAATTTTGAAAAACGCGCATTTTTCCTAATTTCAAATAAAATAGCAAATAAAACCAAAATAAAATCTTATTTGATTTTTTATTAAATCCTCAATATTTGTTTATTTTGGGAAAGTCATTTTATTCCCTCTTTTATATTTTAATAATAGAAATAATTGAAGATAAAATAAATAAAATCAAATGATCCTATTTTCAAAATTTGAGAAAACTCAAATATGAAAATAACAAAATCCCCAACTCTCTCCGATGGTCCTTGAGTCGCGTAGAATTTCTAGGATCAACCAAAATGCAATAAAATATGATATGCAATGATGATCTAGTGTATAGCATTTTACACATGGGTACAAGCCGGATCGAAAGGGTAGTCATAGCTATGCTCAATGAGCAGGAAGCCCCCAAGTGATTATAATAAGATAAGCCCATAAGGCAGGATAACCCATGTTTAAACCGGAATCTTCATTTTGAGCCAGAAATTTTTCTGACGGCCTTTAGATTTTCATCAATATAGCAATAGCCTCCAGGACTGGGTTATCTTCCCTTCAATGACCCGGACTTCTTGAATTAACTGAAACTAGCCAATTCTGCCGAGTCATGTCATTGTAGCCCCCGAGTCTTAAGACGACTCGAGGAGTTCGCTTGAGATTCTCCATATTTGATCATGATATAAGCTGGTATGAGTCATTCAACAGCTCAGTGATATAACTTGTCCTGCATTGGAGAATTTACAAGCCAGAGTAATTGCTCTTTTAAAGAAAGCAATATATAATATAAAAATATACTAGATGTATTTCACCTGATATGTTATCCATCATGGAGTTATCCATCATGGAGTTGATGATCACCATGGTGAAGCTAAAATCAATCACGGCCAAGTCAGCTGTGGGAGCAGACAGATAAGTCGGCCGCGACATTGTAAGCCGGTGTAGACAGGGAGAGTCGGCAGCGGCGTTGGAAATGGCACAGACGCGGGCAAGTCGGCCATGGGCACGGACAATGAGTCAGTCGCGTGTGTTGATGTAGCGGGGGTGGCAACTTGCGCAGGACGAGCGCTAGTGCAAAAATGATATTTACTCACGCCCCTTTTGCGACACCTTTTTGTAAGGAATAATGGTCCTATGAAAAAATATCATAGACCAAGTAATTGTTCTTTAATAAAAACAATATGTGTTAATAAAATAAACTTGGATGGATATCACCTGATATATTTATCAGATGAATGCAGACGCCAGTGCTGGATAATGCACTGTGGTGCTTTTGGCTTCATCTGGTGTGTACTGTTGGAAATGAGTAGTAGTACTAACCCTCTTGTTTTTGAGCGCCCAGCATGATTGAGGTGTCTACGTAATGTATACTTGATTGTTTGATATGAATTAACGGTGGCATTGCCTTCTCTCCTGCACGCCATGTGTAGCATAGATTGGCTTGTCTTCTTGTGCATAAAAAAGGAAATTTTCTTTGGGAGTCCGTGGTGCACCCTCCAATATTACCTTGGAAAACGAGATTTGATTCATGTGTGTCTTCGGTTGGTTCTTCTTTATGAGTGCTGACCCGGCGAGGCTTGCGTGCTATGGACACACCTTGTCCTTTCCGTCTAGCGTTTTGATTTGGTGATTTTTTTTGTTGGATCGTTCGCCGAGTAAATCCATCATGCCAGGAACTTATCCGACGTTTGTACTGTATGAGGGGTTTGACCGAAGTATATATTCCATGTGACTTTCTCTGGGTAATTGAATACTAGGAACAACATGTGCTAGCTCCTGAAGAAACTTGGACTGAAATCTTGACCCGTGAGAAACAAAGATCAGCGAACAAAAACAGAGTTTCAGCCTAATGCATCAACGCGACAACCTGACAGAAACGGGGCAGTTCCGAGGCGCAGTGGTTTAGCAGAGGCGGCCCTGGAGGTGCTCCAGTGGTGAGCGGAGTGAAGAAGCCTCACATGACTTGGAACATAACGCGTCTGACAGTGTCATGTACTAGGGGGTACTCAACATGTCATCTCTCGATCTATTAGATTGGGCCGAGGACCCCCATGACCGTATACTCATGGGCCAGTCCGGATAGTTGCCGCATACACGGAAGATTCCACAAGACTTGGTGATCAAGACAAGGACTCCTCCCCCACCGGCGTATTCGGCTAGGACTCTTGTTATCCTAGGCCTTTGGTGCATTATATAAACCAGGGCAAGGCTAGTCGATAGATCAGATATACAACAATCATACCATAGGCTAGCTTCTAGATTTTAGCCTCTACGATCTCGTGGTAGATCAACTCTTGTAATACTTATATCATCAATATCAATCAAGCAGGACGTAGGGTATTACCTCCATCAAAAGGGACCGAACCTGGGTAAAACATCGTGTCCCCTGCCTCCTGTTACCATCCGCCTTAGACGCAAAGTTCGGGACCGCCTACCCGAGATCCGCCGGTTTTGACACCGACATTGATGCTTTCATTGAGAGTTCCGCTGTGTGTTCGGCAAAAGGTCGATGGCTCGCCTACAGATCAACTGTGACTTTGGCATCTTCATCACCAGCTCGACTGGTCACCTTGGTTAAATCAAGGACTGCGCCTGTGACGCCCGGAGAATTATGCTATAGTAATACCCTGCTAATGGTGCCACGTCACCCCGGTTACTGTTGCTAATCTCGCGTTGGATCAAAACAAGTTCAAATTTAAATTTAAAATTAAGTCAAACAAAATACTTCTTCAAACTACAAAACTAAATAGTTCATATTTTTGCAAATATTCCATAGTCATTTGTGATTAGGAAAACAACATAACTAAAATGCCCAAATTGACCCTAGCATCCAAATCAGTACCCAAAACAACACCGTTTGAATCATTCCTATTTAAGTAAAATTAAAATGAAATCATCCTACTCCCAAACTTTTGTGGCAGTATTATATACTACATAGTATTTGTTTTGACCAGTGGCACTTTTAACAAAATTGGTTTGCTTGCAGAAATAAATAGAAAGCAATGGTGAAATAAAGAAAACACAAAAAACCAAAAAGAAAGAAAGAAAAAGACCCCTAGGCCACTTGGTCCAAATGGCCAAGGCAACCCACCAGGTCCAATCGGCCCAACCCTATGCCCCTCATATGACCTAGCCCAGACCCCCACGATCCCCACTCCACCCATCTCTCCCCTCGCTCCCCTCCTAGCGCCGCCACCCTCCCACGACCGCACAACCCCCACCCCCCGATCCCCTCGCCCCTGCTCTGCCCGATCCCTTCTGGATCCAGGGTCTCGCCCTCGACGCCGATCGCTGCCTGCGGCGCTCCGTCGCCCCTCGCCGTCACTGGCGTCACTCGATGCCCTGGCGCCCCGTCCTCCACCTCGACCTCCCCGACTGGATCTGGGCCGCGCCCAGGGCGCCGCCGCCGCCGCACACCGCCGATGCCTCGTCCCGCCCCTGCTACGCCGGAGCCACCCACCGTCATCGTCGCCTGCTCGTCCTCCTCCCAGCTAGAACGCCCCGAGCCCGGTGCCGCTCGACCCCGACGCCGACTGTTTCCCTGAACGGCGCCTCCCTCTGCCGCCCCCCCATCGCCGGCGACCCTGCCGCCACCTCCCCGAGCCCGCTGCCATGACCCCTCCCGCTCCTATGTGAGCCATTGCCTCCCTCTTCCTCCCTCTCCTCCTCTATGCGCGTGCGCCGCCGTCACTGTGCTCGCCCGCTGCTTCCCGTGGCCGTCGTCGCGCTGCACTTGCATGCTGCGCCACCCGCGACCTGCGCCTCGGCCCCCAGCGCGTGTCGCCGCCCTGGGCGCGTCCTGCCCCGCGTCACCGCACCCTCGGGCTCCCCTGCCCGCACTCCGCGGCCGCCATGCGCTCGCGCGCTCACTGCCGTCGGCCCTTGCTCGCCCGCTGCCGGCGTTCGCCCCGCGGTGCCCCATCGGCCTGCGCCCGGGCTCGCCCAATTGGCACCCGCACGCTCACGGGGCTTCGCCCCAGCAACCGCGCCCGTTAGCCCGCTGGACCCCTTTGGGCCAATGACAAGGGGGGCCCGCCCTAGAACGATAAAAAGGTTAAAAATAAATATAAATAAATAATAAGTAAATAAAAATGTTAACTAATTAATTAATTAATTAACTAAATTAATTAAGTTAATTAATCCTGTTTAACTAAACTAATTAAATGGGTTAACCTAATCTAGTAATTAAGCTAATTAACACAGATTAGTTAGTCTGAGCCTATGACGAATGGGACCCACACGTCAATTTGACCTAGTCAACCTTTGACCCTGCTGACTTCATGATGACATCACGCTGACATCATAATAGCTTTTTCTAATTAAATTAATGAGATAATTCCAATAATGATTAAATCTTTATAAATTAATATAAAATAATCCATAGCTCGGATGAAAATACTTTGTACATGAAAGTTGCTCAGAACGACGAGACGAACCCGGATACGCAGCCCGTTCGTCCGCCACGCATCCCTAACATATCCAACTCGCAACTTTCCCCCTCCGGCTCCTCTGCCCGAAAACGCGAAACACCGGGGATACTTTCCCGGAGATTTTTCCCCCTTCGCCGGTATCACCTCATACCACGTTAGGGCACCCCTAGCATCATGCGTTGTCATGTCATGCATCGTCATGCATTTGTTTGCATTATATTTATTGTTTCTTCCCCCTCTTCTCTCGCTAGACACCGAGACCGACGCCGCCGCTACCCAGTACGACTACGGTGTTGACGACCCCTCTCTCTTGCCAGAGCAACCAGGCAAGCCCCCCCCCCCTTGATCACTAGATATCACCTACTCTCCTCTATACTGCTTGCATTAGAGTAGTGTAGCATGTTACTGCTTTTCGTTAATCCTATCCTGATGCATAGCATGTCATTGTTGCTACAACTGTTGATTCCTTACCTGCAATCCTAAATACTTAGTATAGGATGCTAGTTTATCATCAGTGGCCATACATTCTTGTCGGTCTGCCAAGCTATACTATCGGGCCGTGATCACTCGGGAGTTGATCACGGGTATATACCTGTACTTTATACATGATACATGTGATGACTAAAGTCGGGTTGGCTCAAGGAGTACCCGCGAGTGATTCACGGATTGGGGGCTGAAAGGACCTTTGTCCCGACGACCCTCTCGGTGGATCGTTGTGGCGGAGCGACATGGCAGGTTGTGACCACCTAGGAGAGAGGTGGGCCTGGCCCTGGTCGGCGTTCACGGTGTCTTCAAGATAACACGTTTAACGAGATCTTGGTATTTGATCTGAGTCTGGTTACTGGCCTATATGCACTAACCATCTACGCGGGGACAGTTATGGGCACTCGACGTCGTGGTATTAGCCGAAGCCTTCGTGACGTCAGCGACTGAGCGGCGCGCGCCGGGTTGGACCGCGTAACGCAACTTCCTTTGTAATGGAGGTTGCTAGGTCTGCTCACCGGCCGCGTTTGCAACGTGTAGGTGTGCAATGGGCGATGGGCCTAGACCCCTGCGCCATAGGATTTAGACCGGCATGCTGACCTCTCTGTTGTGCCTAGGTAGGGCTGCGACGTGTTGATCTTCCGAGGTCGGGCGTGACCTAGGAAAGTGTGTCTGGCCAAATGGGATCGAGCGTGTTCGGATATGTGGTGCACCCCTGCAGTGAAGTTAATCTATTCGAATAGCCGTGATCTTCGGTAACAGGACGACTTGGAGTTGTACCTTGACCTTATAACAACTAGAACCGGATACTTAATAAAACACACCCTTCCAAGTGCCAGATACAACCGGTGATCACTCTCTCACAGGGCGACGAGAGGAGGATCATCGGTTAGGATTATGCTACACGATGCTACTTGGTGAACTCACCATCTACTCTCTTCTTTTGCTGCAAGATGGAGGTTACAAGAAGCGTAGTCTTCGATAGGACTAGCTATCCCCCTTTTTATTCCGGCATTCAGCAGTTCAGTCCACATATGATACCCCTATTCCTTTTGATACCAATGCATTCATATGTAGTGTAGCTCCTTGCTTGCGAGTACATTGGATGAGTACTCAAGGTTGCCTTGCTCCCCCTTTTCCCCCTTTCTATACTCGATTGTTGCAACCAGACGTTGGAGCCCAGGAGCCAGACGCCACCGTCGACGACGACTACTACTACTCGGGAGGTGCCGACTACTACGTACAGCCCGCTGACGGCGACCAGGAGTAGTTTAGGAGGATCCCAGGCAGGAGGCCTGCGCCTCTTTCGATTTGTATCCCATTTTGTGCTGGCCTTCTTAAGGCAAACTTGTTTAACTTATGTCTGTACTCAGATATTGTTGCTTCCGCTGACTTGTCTATGAACGAGCTCTTGTATTCGAGCCCTCGAGGCCCCTGGCTTGTAATATGATGCTTGTATGACTTATTTTAATTTGTAGAGTTGTGTTGTGATATCTTCCTGTGAGTCCTTGATCTTGATCGTACACGTTTGCGTGTATGATTAGTGTATGATTAAATCGGGGGCGTCACAAGTTGGTATCAGAGCCGACTGCCTGTAGGAATCCCCCTTTCCAACTCCTTGGCCAAAGTTGAGTCTAGTCATTGAAAACTTTTTTACTAACATGGCTATGCGGCTTACGGGCCCACGTCACCCTCTGGGTGGTATTAGGATCTTTTACTCCTCGATCCTTAGTCTGGGACTCTGAACTCTCTTCTATTCGGGTTAAATGAATTTTGCTAAAATCTAACATTAGGATCTCGTTATCACTTTCTTCCGGAGAGCCCTTCATTACAGATGATCGACTGCTTCAACAGAAGATTCTGATAATACTCTCTGATGTTCTCCTGAAACTTTGTGCCATTGCTTTTGCAATTCCCTACCACCGAAAAATCCCTATGGGTAAATACTTACACCTGTCGTTCTTACTTTTATTCCCAGTTGGTCTTGTTATTACAAGATACCCCGAAATACTCGTCGTTGTTTCGTCAATCATTTGAGCTTACTGCCTTGCTGTTCTTTGTCACTTGAATACCCCTACGGATAATTCTCGCACTTATCGAGTATCCGCTCATCCCCCAGTTGTTCATGTGTTTCACAATGGTCATCGAAATACTATTCGATCCTCGAAAAATCCTTAGTAGCTTATTGCTCTGCAATACTTGTCTTCTTGCATGATGGATGCTTTCCATATGTCTGGCAATATTCGTTAGTATCCTTAGACACCGTCATTTTGATCCCTTTAATTCAACATGAGTGCGAATGCACGCAATCATCAGTTGATCCTTCTAAATTATCTTTCCGGCTCAGACGTCATTTTAAACATGAGCTGGTTCTCAACAAATCCAATTGCCGTCGATTGTACCCCTAAGGCTATTCAACTTATCCATCCCTAATCAGAACATTGCTTCTAATCCCTTATCTGAAAATCATAATTCCTTTGCATTTGAGCTCTGGATTAGTCAGTTGTTTCCATAATCCAATGCCTTTGCATTTTTACTTCCTCTGGTTGTGTGCCGATGCTCACGTCAGCTCTATTATGGACCGGCAGATCCTTTAATGGACTTTATCTGACATCGTCCTTCATATTCAATAACCTTGTGAGCCTTCCCTCAGATACATAATGCTTTTGGTAAATTGTATCCTCTGTTTTCTCAACCATGCTCTGTTTTCGAGCTGGTGATATTTACGATTGAAGCTTGTGGTATATGTTTCCATGATACCCTGACGGGTTGAACCTATGCCTTTCTTAATCTGTGTGAACTTGAAAGTTTTCACGAGTCATACACTTCTGGTATTTTGCCAAATAAAATTTCAACACTACAACTTCTTCGAAAGTGAGAAGTGAATGAAAGGTTATGCATTGGAGAAGTGGGAGTTGACCTTGAACTTTGTGTTCATGCTCATGGACACGATGTAGATCTTATCATTAAAGCTTCTCTTAAATTAAATTATTCCTTTGGTATAAGTTCATCTTATGTCCGGGATCTGGCCTTTTGCAATAGTATTTCCGACCATGTTCTCCTTTAAATACCATTTCTCGGACAAGTTGAAGTAATTGTCTTCTACAGATCATTGCACCCGACCAACCTTTACTTTGATCTACCGTCGTGTATTACACTCTGGTATCTCAAGAATATCATAGAACTGCATAACTTCTTATGGGTTCTTCATCAACTATTATTTCTCACCGATTCCGATTTTCCCGAGTTCTGGGTTGTCGTCAACCGAGGACACCAATAAGTGAATCGATTCCACACTCTGGTTCAATAACTCTTAAATAATTGTTGTTGCTTACGAGTTAATAATCACTTAACTCATTCCTAGCCTGATCGGCTATATCATCATGGTGCTAAATTTTAACTGTGCTACTTGGTCCTTCTTCACGGAGCACAATTCTCGACGATGAGCTAAGCTTACGTCGATTTTCCTCATCATATCATTTCGCCTTGAACCGCAAGCTTAATTTCGAGTTTGTGTCATAACCATGGTTCCAATAACCTTCCGTTTATCATTCGTTTGACTAGATGTCATCACCGATTGGTTACATCTTCATGAAATCTCTCGACAAATGTGTCGTGATCATCATCAGCATTCCGAGCTCTTCCAAGATATCAATTGAGTTCATGATGATAAATACCATCCTTGCCCTCGATGATTTGTGTTACCATCGACCACTTTATTGAGTTCCCTCCAACACAAACTTGTTCGTGTTTTTTGTTATACCTTGAGTTCCTTGCTATCCCGCATTTGTTCTTCTTTACCTTGGAGTATTACCATCTTTAATGTCAAGAAAGTCGTGAGGATTTCATCACCTCTTAAGGATTCTTGATACAGGTAATACTTCTCACCATCACCTTTCTTTCATGTTCCCCGTGTTGGTTCTAACCGGGATTCCAACAAGTGAACGGTACTGCGTGGATTTTGTACTTCTAACAATCCTATTGCTTTGAAGTTAATGGTCGAACGTTCATTCTTAGACTATTGATCACAGAATCACCATTCTAACATTTGATCATGCTACCTAAGGCCATACTTTGGGCACCCTTTTCAACTAATGTTTAATTGTGTATGTTTTTCCTTGAGCATACATCATTATATCATTTGATCCGACAATGTTATCTCCTTGTTCACATAACTATGGGAACCCATCTTTTTGGATACCTTGTTGAATTATTGCTGAGTCCATCAGCCACCTCCTCATCCTCTCCTTGGCTTAATGATGAATTCCTTCATGTATCCAGAGTCTGACTTTTGATTGAAGACCATGTCAATGCTATCTCGAAGCATGTCTGTGGTACTCCGATTTTCAACAAGAACATTTGAAGCCCAATGTTAAATGTTTCCTGCTCAATTATCCAAACACTACTGTATGGATAATGTCATGAAATTTCTGTCCCCTTACCTAAAGAGTTTTCTACATTGTATCCTGTCATGGATATCATGCTCTACTTGTCCTTCCGAAGGATATACCCTTTAAATATGTGTTTAATCACATTTTCCTTTCCATTGTTCTGCTTAATCTGATAATCATATTTTCCTTTCCATTTGATGGGTTAACGTTTCTTGTGATCTATACGATCTAAGCAGTAATAATTCACTACTTATGGAAACACCTCGGTGTACAACTCTGTCAGTGAGACCCTGTTACTATTGTTGATGACATTCCGGTAACCACCGATGGATGAGTACTTTGTCTATTGGTCCGCCTCGTTTCAACGAGCAGGAAAATCTTTCTCTTCATCCCTCGCCCTTGGTACCGATGTTGTTGCCGACATAATTGACAGGTTATTATCTGACGTGCCTTTCTATCATAAACGAGCAAGATGTCACCGCTCTTGCTACTTTTAACCCACATGGTGGGCCCATAACCCACAGCTCCACAGGATCGAAACCTGACTCTCCTGTACACCCCTTGTTCCCAAAGATACTCCTCGCGGGTGTCCTCGTAGGTAATACACGAGCCACCTTCCGAGAAATCGTCAATTCTGGTATCAGACTCAAAACTAACTCTTGTTGCTTCGAACCCCTTTTACTCGATGTTTCAGGCAACGACGATTGTCTATCCACTTGAAACTTTTTATGGTACCTTCTTTATTTGCTCTCGAGGTGTTTCATTTGTTTGACTCGAGAGATACTCCTATGTTCATTCTTGGGATACCCCCCAGTTGATTTTCCTTTATAACATCCTATCGTTGTAGAGCTACCTCCTTATCCTTTTCGTAAGTACGATGGAGTTCCCGAAGAAGGGATGCCGGCGTCATCATGATGACCTCAAGCTGAAGTATGAAGACATCAGCGTTATGGATCTACCTCTTCGAGGAGAGCAACTAAGACCAAGAAGACTCGTTAGAATTTTGTATCCAAATCCCTTCCCCCTTACTTCACCTCTTAAATCTCGGGACGAGATTTCTTGTAGTAGAGGAGAATTGTGACGCCCAGAGAATTATGCTACAGTAATACCCTGCTAATGGTGCCACGTCACCCCGGTTACTGTTGCTAATCTCGCGTTGGATCAAAACAAGTTCAAATTCAAATTTAAAATTAAGTCAAATAAAATACTTCTTCAAACTACAAAACTAAATAGTTCATATTTTTGCAAATATTCCATAGTCATTTGTGATTAGGAAAACAAGATAACTAAAATGCCCAAATTGACCCTAGCATCCAAATCAGTACCCAAAACAACACCGTTTAAATCATTCCTATTTAAGTAAAATTAAAATGAAATCATCCTACTCCCAAACTTTTGTGGCAGTACTATATACTACATAGTATTTGTTTTGACCAGTGGCACTTTTAACAAAATTGGTTTGCTAGGAGAAATAAATAGAAAGCAATGGTGAAATAAAGAAAACAGAAAAAACCAAAAAGAAAGAAAGAAAAAGACCCCTAGGCCACTTGGTCCAAATGGCCAAGGCAACCCACCAGGTCCGATCGGCCCAACCCGGTGCCCCTCATATGACCTAGCCCACACCCCCACGATCCCCACTCCACCCATCTCTCCCCTCGCTCCCCTCCTGGCGCCGCCACCCTCCCACGACCGCACAACCCCCCCACCCCCTGATCCCCTCGCCCCTCCTCTGCCGGATCCCTTCTGGATCCAGGGCCTCGCCCTC